>NC_143572.1:76203928-76517142 GCF_054136105.1 Typopeltis vanoorti
GAAAAAATTACATCATTACTAACTTCCTATTTACAATTTTCCTCCAAGTCAGTCTGTTACTTGTCAAGACTCCAACATTATCAGATCTTATATTTCTATCGTCTAAGGCACTTTGTAGCGTATCAATCCACCTATATCTTGGTCTTCCTCTGGGTCGTTTTCCTGCCAACCTGGCATAGAACACTTGTTTTGCTAATCTTTCCTCTCCCATTCTATTTAAGTGACCATACCACCTGAGATTAGCTCTGCTAACACATTCCTGGATACTGACAATGTCGAGTTCTTTCCTAATATCCTCATTTTTAATATGATATTGCCATTGATGCCATCTGTTCACGCCTCTGATCTTTCTCAGGACTCTCATATCTGCGGTCTCTAGTCTTTGGTCAAGTGTTTTACTTCTGACCCAGCTCTCAGATCCATAAGTTAAAACTGGTTTGAACACTGTCTTGTATACAGCTAATTTAGTGTTCCGACTAATTTCTTTCTTATTCCATATGAATTTATTCAATTGACTTCCCACGATACCAGCTTTGCTGATTCTGTTGTCTATTTCTATATTTAGTTTACCATCTTCAGTAAAAATTGTGCCTAAGTAGCTGAACTGTTTAACTTGTTCCACAGGTTCTCCATTCACAACACAGTTGACATTTTCAATGATTCTGCCTATTTTCATTGTCTTTGTCTTTTTATTGCTGACCTTCATACCATATCTATTACAACAGCTATTCAATTTAGTCAGAGAATCTTGCAGACTTGTAGCGGATTTATTTAGAAGTATAACATCATCCGCATAAAGCAAAGAGCTGACATTAACATCTCCAATTTTGATATCAGGTTTAATACCACATTCCTTCATAATGTGATCCATATAGATAATGAATAACAGAGGGGATAGATAATGTACATCCTTGTCTCACACCAGATTTAACATTAAACCAGCTTCCTGTACTTCCTTCAATTCTAACTGCTGACTCACAACTCAAATAAAGACTAAGTACTGCTTGATATAATGCCCCATTGACACCATATAACTGCAGCGTATTGAATAGCTTCTCTCTTGGCACCTTGTCATATGCCTTTTCCAAATCGACAAAACTTAAATATAGATCTTTGTTATATTCCCATGCTTTCTCGACTATTTGTCGTAAAGTGAAGATCTGATCCTGACAGCCTCTATTTGGCCTGAATCCAGCTTGTTCTTCACCAAGCTTTTCTTCCACAATTCTTCTCAACCGTTTCTCAAGTATACTTGCATAGATCTTGCCAGGAACACTCAGTAGGGAAATACCTCTGTAATTCTCACATTCAGTTTTATTTCCCTTTTTATATATGGGTACTATGAGAGCTCTACTCCAATCATCGGGAATTCGTCCCTCTGTCCAGGCTTTCTGAACTATGCAGTGCAGCCACTGTAAGACTCTTATACCACCATACTTCAGCATTTCTTCATACCACCATACTTAAGATAACAGTCTCCCAAATTAATGCAACTATGTTTGTTCAAGTTTTGCTGACTCAAAAAATAATCTTTCGCATCTGTAACAACTTGTAAATAGCACATTTGTTGTGCAGTGATGACAGCACAGTGGTAAAACAACACTGACCAGGAATGCAGTCAGGAATACATATCCATACTTGAAGTAGAAAAAAGCCATCAAAGCCTGAAATGTGGAAAGGCAGCAAGAGTAGATGATATTCGACCAGAAATGCTCAAGTATGGAGGTATAAAAGTCTTACATTAGCTGCACTACACAGTTCAGAAGGCCTGGACAAAGTAGCCAATTCCACAAATAGAGGCTATCAGGATGAGATTTTCACTTACGACAGATAGTTGAGAAATCATGGGGAATATAACAAAGATCTGGAAAAGGCATATGACAAGGTGCCAAGAGAGAAGCCATTCAATACGCTGCAGCTACATGTAGTCAATGGGGCATTATATCAAGCAATACTTAGTCTTTATTTGAGTTGTAAGTCAGCAGTTAGAATTGAAAGAAGTACAGGAAGGTGGTTTAATGTTAAATCTGGTGTCAGACAAGGATGTCTGACACCAGATTAAAACTGCATGTAATGCAGTTTTAATCAATGTTTTAATTAAAATGTAATGCATGTAAAACACCAGACATAAAACTGCATATAATTCTCACATGCAGTTTTATTTCCCTTTTTATATATGGGTACTATGAGAGCTCTACTCAAATCATCGGGAATTCGACCCTCTGTCCAGGCTTTATGAACTATGCAGTGCAGCCACTGTAAGACTTTTATACCACCATACTTTAGCATTTCTGGTCGAATATCATCTACTCCTGCTGCTTTCCACATTTTAGGCCTTTGATGGCTTTTTCTACTTCAAGTATGGATATGTATTCCTGACTGCATGCCTGGTCAGTGTTTTTTACCACTGTGCTGTCATCACTGCTTGTTTCATTTAGCAGTTTTTCAAAGTAATTACTCTATACTTCAAGGATATCTTTTTCTCCCGTTTTCATGTCACCTTTATCATCTCTAACTCACTTTTACAGTACTCTTTCCTCCATTCCTAAGCTTCTGCAACAACCTCCAGAATATTTTGTCACCTTCTTAATATTTATTTTCTATATTCTTGCCAAAGTCCTCCCATGACTTTTGTTTAGCTAGTTTTACACAGTGTTTAGTATTCTTGCATTTGTCTCTGTATTCTCTAAGAGCACAAGCTGACTTATTTGCAGGAACTTTTGATATACTTTCTTTTTTTCTTTCACTGCCTCTTTAACTTCCTGTGTCCACTATGTAGTTCTAATTTTTCTATCCTTGCAGACAACTTCACCACATGCCTCTCTAGCTGAATCAATCAGGGCTTTCTTCAAGGCCTGCCACTGAATCTCCAAGGTTTGATTCCTGTTCTCAAACTCTTTCATTTTTTCTTCAATAATCTTTGTATACTTTAGTCTACAGTTCACATCTGAGAGCTGCTCAACTTTTATTCCCTTAAAAACTTTCTTACATGTTATTCTTTTCAATATGAAATTCAATTTTATCCTGCTCAAAACTAAATAGTGATCACTTCCAATTTCAAATCCTCTGTACACTCTGGTGTCCTGCACCAGGGAGAAAACATCACTATCAACAATAACGTAGTCAATGAGACTTTTCTTATTCCTTGCCTCTTCTCTCCATTTGAATTTGTGCACATTTTTATGTTGGAACATGGTGTTAGTAATAACCAGTCCATGTCCTGAGCAGAAATCCAACAGATATTTGCCATTATTATTAGCTTTGCTCTTTTCTCCAAATTTTCTCAAAATATTTTCTCACAATCATTTCCTACTCTGCTATTTAGATCCCCAACAAGGACCAACTTTTCCTTGTTCATTGTGTCAGTTGCTTTCTCTAAAGCCTCAAAAAATTCCTCCACTTCTACGTTATTAGAACCTTCTGTGGGACCATAGGCACAAATAAGTCTCATTGTCCAGTTCCCCACTCTCATATTTGCCCACATTACTCTACTTGAGACTGACTGGCATTCAAGATTAGTCTCGTATTTTGTGTTGAATACTATGGCTCCTCCTTTTCCTTGATTGTCATTGCCTGAATATAACATTTTGTATTTATTGCTCAGAAAGATCTCACCAGTTTGTCTTTTTTGTTACAGTTACCCCTATTATGTCGATCTGGTACTTATCTAATTCCTCAGCTAGCTCCATTTCTTTGCCATTCAGGCTTCTTATGTTGATAGTACCGATCTTTAACTCTGGTGATGTTGAGTTGGGGTGTGTTTTCAGATTTGTTCCAGTAGCTGACTTTTTGCTGTTCGCCCTGGTTACCTGGCGAAAACAACGTTTTTTATTTTGGTTTAACCAATAAGAATACAATTTGGTCGGCTAAATCCCAAATTGCCAGCCCATCCTCTTTCGTTCAGTATCCAAGTAGATACCCAACAGGGTGCACCACGAGAAGGTGAGGATTGGACATTAGGTCAGAAGCTCTGGTCAGTTCTCCGCATTCCTTTAAAGGCTATGTGGAGGTCTCCTCTCAGTTATACAGCTTTAGGCCTTGAAATAAGCAGAGTAGCAATCTCATGCTGGGTCATAAAATTGATCTTCCAACTAAAGACATTTGCAAACATCCATGCCCATAAAAGGAATCAAACTCAGGACTAGCTAGTTGGAAATCAGAAGCCCTATCCACTTGGCTCACCACGCCAGCAAACTAGAACTCAATTGCAATATAAACAATTCCCAAAGTAAAAGGAATACCTACACCAGCAAATCTAAATCAGAAAGTTTAATGAAACTAAGTGATCCAAAATGGAGGAAGAGGAACTACTGTAATCCATTTGTTTCAAACATGGGACCTTCTCTGCACCAACCTACAACAGACAAACACCACTAATCTATTTATGGGGTGATTTGAAACACGTAACTTTGAACAGAGCAGTATTTAAGCTTTACATTTCTTTACTGATGATGCTTTCAATTTATTGCTGAGAAAAATCAATTCCAGCAAAGTAGAGATAAAAGATTATATTGATAACTGCATCTCAAATATTGTCAGTCAATTTGTATAAGAATTTATGTTAAACTCACCCATTAAAGGCTGTTAAACCTATAGTATACTTAATATATTAACAAAAAGGATTCTACCTCTGCAACCTTTCTGTCTCAGCATTTAATCTGTCAGCATCTCTAGCTTTAAGTGCCATCCACCGAGATATTAAGTCTTGGTGTTCTCTTTCTAATTTCTGCTTTTTTTCCTCTAGACTTGTGTAAGTAAGCAGAAGAGCATTATGCTCATCCTTTATTAGCTAAATGTTAAAGTATCATATAACAAAACTGATTAGTGCTTACAATTGTTAAATTTAAAATAATCAGAAAGCATTAAAAACAAGCAAAAAAAATAAATAAATAAATGAATAATGCTATAGCACAGAGTTAAGCAAACTACCTATGACTGTACAACCTAAAAACAAGGATGGTTTTTAATTGAATGTCATGATAGAATCATAAAACTGCTGTTTCAACATTCATAGTGTTAATATGATGCATCCATGTCCATTCATTTGTATACTGTCTATGGCTGCTTTTCTGCCTCCCATAGCTGTGGCATGATTGTATGTTACACTTTTGTTGCCATGCACTGCTGCAGTTGTAGCCTGCACTTAGTGCTAACTTGACAGTGTTCTGAGTGCTACGCATTTCTTGGCCATATATATCACAAGTTTAGATCAGTGAATATTGGTTCCTTCATTTATATTCAAATTCAGTAGCTAGTAAAAGGTCTAGGTAGTGACTCTTCCCATATTTTTAACTTAATTTAGTGAGAAATTGTTGAAGTTCATCTGAAGAGCCATTCCATACAGCAAAAATGTCATCGACATATCTTAACCAATGAGTAGATGTGTGTATATATATATATATAGGTAATAAGTTGAATCAACAAATTGAAGGAACAGCAATGGGCAATCATCTTTCTCCTGCTATCTCCAATTTCTTTATGGAACATTTTGAACAACGTATCTTTGGCAACATTTCTCTCAGACCTACTCATTGGTTCAGATATGTCGATGATATTTTTGCTGTATGGAATGGCTCTTCGGATGAACTTCAACAATTTCTCACTAAGTTAAATGCATTTCATCCTAGGATCAAGTTTACCCTAGAAGTAGAATCAAATAAGCAGTTAGCCTTTTTAATCTTCTAATTCTTCGCCAACCAGATGGTAACCTACATTTCTCAGTTTATAGAAAGAAGACTCACACAGGCCATTATATCCATGCAGAATCTCATCACCATCCCAGTCAAAAGGCAGGAACTATTAAAACACTAGTTCATCGGGCCCATTCCTTTTGTCCTTCAGATGATCTTTTACAGAAAGAACTACTATATATATAGTAGCAAGGCTTATACGTTGGTCATACATAACTGGCAATCAGCCTACTGAATTAATAACGCATATAAAGGATATTAATTAAAGGCAACTTTAATGGTAAAAGGTCTCCCTAAAGAAATTGGCCAAGGATGGGGAAAGTGGTGAACCCATGGATGCCCCCTCTATCTGTCTGTAGAAAAGTGGTGAACCATGGGTTCACCACTTTCCCCATCCTTGGCCAATTTCTTTAGGGAGACCTTTGAAGAAAAAGCCTTAAACTCCGCCCCACAAAAACCCACTATTTGGCTTCGATGCGTGGATGATGTGTTCGCTATTTGGCCACATGGCTCAGATATACTCCTTCCTAACACACTTAAACAACCAACACCCCAGAGTCTAGTTCACCTTAGAAAAAGAGGAAAACAATACCCTCCCCTTCCTAGACATTTCAATCACTCGCCAGCTTGATGGATCTTTGGTTTTCTCTGTTTACAGAAACCCACCCATACAAGCAGATACATTCACCAGCAATCCCCCCCTACCCCCTTCACAACAATACGGTGTTATAAAAACACTATATAACAGGGCAAAATTAATCTGCTCAGATGACGATGCCCTAACCACTGAACTAAACCATATCCTCAACACTTTCTTAGCCAATGGCTATAATCCCCAAAAAATACTAAAACCAGTAAACCACAACCCTCCTCCCCCCTCCACAATAAAGATTACACCAAATCTATCACCATCCCCTACATCCAGGGCACCTCTGAGAAAATAACCAATATCCTCAAAAAATATGACCGGACTTGTTATAGACCATATAAAAAGTTGGCATCCCTTATCCACTCTACCAAAGACCAACCACTTCCCCTAGACCTACCTGGTGTATACCAGGTCCCTTGCAGCTGCAAAATGTCCTACTTTGGCCAAACAGGTGGAACAGCAAATATCAGGATTTCAGAACACAAAGACTACATCCGGTTTCACCAGTACAGCCACTCTGGGCTGGCAGACCATGCCTTGGATACCCACCATAGAATTCGTTGGAAGAAAACTAAAATAATACACCGCAGCAAGTTTAAGTATGAAAGATTATTCAAGGAATCATCAGCAGCTCTAAAAATGTTCCAAACTTCAACAAATTTGGGTGCATGAAACTACTCCAAATTTGGGAGACTTATATTATGAGAACTTCAGCCCAACAGCCAAGACAACCAAATTAGTCTGCCAGAGGGACTTTAGCAACAATATTAGTTTCTTGCCTTCTTCCTCATTTGCTTTTGTTAGTGCCTGCATGCACATAAAATATTCTTATGTTCCTGAAGATGGCAACGTGACATTGCCGAAATATTGAAGTTATTCATTAAAGTTGCCTTTAATTAATATCCTTTATATGCGTTGTTAATTTCGTAAGCTAATTACCAGTTACTATATATAACTTTTTCCTTTCTATCTAATGGTTATAAGAATTGCTTCATTAAAAGAACTTTGAGTAGTTTTAATGTCTTCCTCTTCAAACACAGAGGAAATAATGCGCATTACTATAAATTATGTACAAGGCATCAGTGAACGTATAGCAAAAGTTTTAAAACCACTGAATATTTTTGTTGCCTTTCGACCGTTTAGAAAAATCTCCACCTTTCTCACTTCTCCTAAGGACAACCTTCCACATTTTAATCATGACAGGTGTCTACCAGATTCCGTGCTCTTGGGGATTATCTTATTTCGGACAAACGGGAAGATCTGCCTCTATTTGGCTAGAAGAACACCAATCTTATATTGAATACTTTAAACCTGAAAAGTCTGGACTTGCAGAACATGCCATCTTCACTAGACATAGACTTCATTGGAGAAAGACAAGAGTTCTTCACAAAAGTCAGTTCCTCATGGAACGCCCTTATAAAGAAATATGTGAAACTCTACTTCATTCTCCTAACTTAAACAGATCCGACGGCTTACATCTATCCTCTTTATGGGAAATAGTACTTTACTTTACAAATTAGCTAATCTTTCCTAACTTTTTATTGTATTGATTTTTTTATTATTATTTATTTTTTTTTTTAAGGAAATTTATTGACCTTTTCAGTTATCTTACACCAGCTACTTAGGTGGTGCTTTTTGGAATTGTCAGTTATTGTTTAATTTGAGCTTAATATGTACTGAAGATGCCTGTGACATACGGGTGAAAATTATACTATTAAATAATCTTTGTACATGAGTTTTTTCCGTTATTAATTTTGTATGTTAATTGATAAACCTAATAGCAAAGACAAAAAGTGGAGATTGTTTCTGATACTCCTGAAAGCGAAGAAGTTAATAATAATGATCAAGATAATCCTACTTTTACTGCTGATATAATTAAAGAAGGTCTTAAACTGGCCAGTAATTTAGGCAATTATTTTGCCCGACATGATCCAAATGAAGAACGTGCTGGGAAGTTTTAACGTGAGCTTAAGTTGTTAATGTCTTCATACAGAGAATTGTATCACGACTTATCTAAAGCATCAACACAGCGATTAATAACTGAGTTCATGCCTAAAACTACTGAAACAACCAATGGTACTTTAGTTCAAGACATGACAAGAAGAATTCCACAAGTTGAGGCAGAAGTCGATGACACCATATCTAGTAGTTCTAGTGATATTACAGTCTCACGAAAACTAAAGCTTTCGCGTTTATTGTCAGAAACTGATAGTGAATAACATAATTTTTTTATAGGATCCTTAGCAAACAACTGAAATGAATCTTTTTTTAAGTTATTAAAATTCATTATATGTATGTGTGTTCTCCATGAAATGTAAATAAAAATCTTATGATCCTAACGAATTTGTTTTTTTCATTATTTTGCTCATATTTCAGGTTTGGAACCAATCTTCGCTTTTTCTATGGAGTCAGTAGTTCTTTTTTACACGAATTCTATTTATGCATAATTTTTAGAAACGCATCTATCGTGTAAAAAGAGGTTTAAGTGTATTAAATAATAAGGTGATACACCTTTTTTTTCTACTTGTAGATAAAAAAAAATATATGCCTTCTGCATTGATATAACCTTGATATACTCAAATGTTTTTGCATTATGGGATGCTGAAGTAAATGATGTGAAGTCATCAAACTTTATGTACAAATACACTAGAGGTGATGATACTTCACATGAAAACTTTGTTTGCTTATACCTATGCTTAGATAAAGGATTAAACAAGAACATCATTTCTTGGCAAGTATATTACAGCTTGGGCAAGACATTTTCCAAGATGAAATATGTATAATCTCATACAGATCAGCCTTATCTGATGAGCAACTGATTCTGATGGTTAGGAACACTACCTTTGAACCCCAATTAAACATGATTATGTCTCATAATTATGCTAATTACCAATCTCCCAAAAATCTGTATGCAATTATATTCTATATTTTGTTAATAAAAAAATGTGTTAAGTTTTATTTTTTATCTTATATATATAATAAGTACATGATATTCTTGATTTTCTCTCTTAATCCACAGAGTGTAAAATATTTACTATCTGGCTTTCTTAGAAAAAATTTGCCAACCCCTGTAAATGCAGAATAGATAGATTCTGTCATAACAAAACTTTAGCGTAATTTTTCAGATGAAAAGCGAAGATAAGAATAAAAATATTCTGCTTTATACAGTAATCCCTCAATTATCCAACCAGAGTGGGAAGATTTGCTGGTTAGAGAAGTGAAGGACTGAGTACAAATTTCATGGCGTGAAGTATGTTGACACACTGTTAACCAGAAGTTAAGTGTGACAACCATAAGTTAACAGCGATAAACAGTTTTAATCTTCCAATGTATGCCCATTTGAAGATTAATTGAAGATTTTTTCATCTGAAGATCAGAAAATTAAGAGATCACTATATTTAGAACTTTTTTTTCTGTAAAATATATACTAGCATCTAATGTACTGCAGTTATTCTTAATTTGTTTAGGAGTTTAAAGTTAATATTAGAATGTATAAGCTGTGGTGGTAATTTAATAAAAGGATGATGCTTCAGATGAAGTCATAATTATGAAGGCTGCAGTTCAGATAAGTTTTTTGATTGACTGCCTATGGTTTTTGATGCATTTATGTGCAAGTGCTATTGTAGAATTATGTGTTTCTTGTATGTGTTTATTTTTATTCTAAGCTGTTCAAAGACAAAATGATATATACTGACCATGACAGAAAGTAAGATGATGGGTGCTTTATCTCTAAGTGACATGCACTTCGACTTCAGTCATTTTGTGAAGTGCAATATACATATTTATTAGATTATCTGAATAAATTGAGTTTTTAAAGTGGATGGAATGAATGTATGTGAAGTGTCACATAAAAGCAGATTTGATAGGCAGTAACATATCAGTGAATGAGAATGAAATGAGAAGAGCAAGTGCTCATCTGACAGCTAAGATAATGTTAATGTAAAAGAGTAGGAATAAATGGCAAGAAGTTGCAAAAAAGAGAGCAAGTGATTTTGTAAAAGAAATCATTGTGAGAGCAAAGGAGGGAAGAGAGAATGCATTATAACAACAGTAAATGATGATATGGATTGATAAGAAAGAAGAAGTAAATACCAGTGGAACACTACAGGAATAAAGCCAGAATGGTAATGAAGTTAGTGCGAAAGATATGAAGTGAGTAGGGATATGGTAATTTTGTTTAATTAAATCCAGTTAATTGGGATAGCCCGTTTTATTGGGACAAGTCCATAAAAACAACACAAAATGAGAAAATAACAAGAATTTGCTTAATTTATTTGGGACACCATGCCATTTAATTAAACTGTTAGTTATCAGAAAAAAGGGCCAAGCCTCAAAAGGGATTAGGGGATTATGCTTTAAAGGGATTAGAATGGAAATATGTGAATGATACCTGAATTTTTTAAGAATTGGTTTATGAGTTGGGACATAAAAATACAACAGATAAAAAAAAAATTCACTGGTTCTTGACAATTGCTAAGGAGGTCAGTGCAAAAGTAAATCTTCTACACGCAATACAGTTTATGGCCGATAGTTCGCAAGGAATAAGCAATAAGACCATTGTAAACTATTTTACTCACTGTGGGTTCAAGCATTCGATCATGGATATGCCAGACAGGGCTGATAGTGTAAATGACATTACATTAGATGTGAACCACATCAGAAACTATGAAGAGTTTGTGTCCATTTACAAAAGTCTTCAATACTATAATGAAAATGAAGATTTTGAGGACAAAATTGTGGAGGAAATTGCAGCAAAACATCGGAGAACATTAGAAGAACAAGAAAGTGATAAGTCTGACAATCTCAAGTTTGAATGAGTGGATATCCAGGACATCATTAATTGCTAAGAACTGCATGCATGTTTAATATGTATACAATTAAAGTGATTTTTATGGAAAATATTTTACTTTAATTAAAGCCATTTGTTTAAGTTTATCTATAAGTCAGTAATTTTGCTACTCACCAAATGAAAAACTTGTTTAAACTTGTATTTTGTTTAATGTATATATATATATATATATAGCTTTCAAACTCTTATATGCAACTTTGTGTAAATAGGGAAGCCACTTAATTGACTAAATTATGCTGTTCTCAATGTGGCCCAATTAACCAGAATCCACTGTATTAGAAAAGTATGAGGGTGAGCAAATTATAGCAGGCACAGAGATGGAAGGTGTCAATGGAAGAGAAGCCAAAGAGTATGTGTTGAAGTGCAGAAGAGTGTGAGTGGAGAAATGTGTCTTGATGAGGTATGATTGTGAATGGAACAATAGCTAGGATGTGTAGGAAGGAGATCTTAAGAATGTGGATATATGGGATAAATTTAAAAGTAGAAGAGGGCTGTTTACTGGAGACAGTCTACATTTCAGTGAGAGCAGCAGTGTGGCATGTGAGTGTCAAAGCAATAACTGAAAAACTGATGATGGGTGAGTATAAATTACTAGAATCAGTATGAGATAAATGATGAAATGAATAAGGATAAAGGGATCAATGGGAGCAAACATTATCAAAGATCTCAATGAATGATGTGGAAAGGAACTGTGGGAAGAAAACAGGGGTTATGGAGGCAAGCAATTATGCTTATACATAAATGCAAGGAGAATATAGAAGCAAAGTTTGTGACCTTGATAAAATTAGTAAGCAAATCACTAGCGTCGGTGGGATGTTAGAGGACAACGTGCTGATAGGAACAGAATATGACGATTACAGGTTTTTTTTTTCAAAAATACAGAAAACAAATAAAAAAAAGGAGTGGGATATTACTGATGTTCTCAGAAATGTTGTCCCCTCCATGTGGAACATTAACGAAGCAGTAGTGATAATGATTTGAAGCCATTTGGTATGGGACTGAGATGGGCAGGAAATTTAGATATTCAGCAAGGTATTGCTACAGGTCATGAAATGGAGAGAGATGATTTCGAAATGTTCAGGAAGACTGGAGATAACTGGAAGGCTATAACAATGGGTGACTAACAATGGATGAAGCACCGACTGGAAGCAGATAATAATTTGTAAGAAAAATTAATTCCTTGGGCTGTTTGGATAAAAATAGCTTACATAGCATGTAGCTAAAGCATCACATGGGACATGACCTCAAAATGTCACAAGATGTCACCACAATATCCTGGGGAGGGTGGGGGTTAATCATGTGGTTTTGACATCAGGAATAGACAGGCAGGTGCAAGATTCACTAAAAAAGATGGAATTACAACACAGACGACTGTGATAAATTAAAGAAACAGATTGGTGACTTGCCATTACTTGATCAAGTGAAGGAACGAGAAATCAGTAGTTACCAAAACTTCATTCAAAATCAATTAATTATGGCTATGTCAGATTGTATTCCTAAGGTCAGGAGAATAATAAAGTAGGGACAAATTAATCATGGTGAAGCATTTAACCTTTTAATTATGTCTGATGTTAACAAGGCTGTGGGATTGGATTAGATATAACCACATATAATATTAAAGAAATGTGCAAAGGCAATTCACACCATTCCCTTAATATATAAGGTGATATCCAATGTTGAAAGTTTATTTTTCACTTGGTGAGACTATAATAAATCTAGTTTAATCCTTTATCCAAATGTGTGCAAACAAAGTTTGCACCTGAAGTATCTTCAGGAGTGGGGTCAAGTGGTACAACACCGGACAACTCCATGCAAAGGTGGAGCAAGATACCAACACTCCTAACTCAGTATCTCCCATAATGCAATCATGGGAGATACTGAGTTATTGGCTCCCACTGAAGAGACCTCAATAAAGGTCGAAACTAGTCTGGGTAGTGGCCCTTCCCTTAATGCATAACATTATACATATCCGCAAGGAGATGTGTTTTGCATTTAACGGACAAAATTCCCGGTCCATATGTCACGTGAAAATTAACACCCTGTTAATTTTAAAATGCTTTTAACCAAGATTTGCTTATAATTAAATTAACAGCTCATTTTTTGTTATTAATTTCCTGTTATGTTTAACAAATTTTGGCGAATAGGCCATCATAATTTGGAAAAACACTGCAGTAATTTAGCCAACATAAATGAGACACCACTCATAAAACATGTTCAGCGAATGATTAGGACATAACCAAACTGTAATTGGTTCTTTTGTTGTGTGGCGTGACTTTCTGCGAGAGTTTTATTACACACATTTTCATAGTTTTAGGGAGTTAATTATAAAAAAAAACAGCAGAATTCAAAAGTTAGAAAAAAAAACCTGATAGTTTTTTCAAAGCAGGATTACCTAAACCAAGCACCCCAACATCGAACATTAACTTCACATTAACTTATCTAAAAGTGTGAAAATTGTGTGTAAAACAGTTTTTTTATTACAGTACTACTTCTTCTGCTGCAGCTTTTCCCACTTAAGCAGGGTCGCTGTTTGTCGTGAGTCTCCTCCACAACTTCCGGTCTTGGGCTGTAGCCACATCCACGTTCTTCATCCTCAAGTCCTCCTCCACCATCTCCCTCCATCTCTTCTTTGGCCGTCCGAGCTTCTTCCCCTGCACATCCATGTGCATGTACCTTTCTTCCTACATACTCTTCCTCCCTCCTCATCACATGACCAAACCATCTCAAACTTGCCTCCTCTATCTTTGCTCCCAAGTTCGTAACTTTCACCGTTCTCCTTATATAGTCATTTCTCAGATGATCCTTTCTGGTCACTCAGCACATCCATCTAAGCATTCTCATCACCGCTACCTCCATCTTGCTGATGTTATTTTTCCTCAGGGCCACAGTTTCCAAAGCATTCGTCATAGCTGGTCTCACTACTGTCCTGTAGATTTTGCCTTTTAGTTTGATCAGCACCGTCTTATCACATAGCACTCCAGCCATCTCTCTCCAGTTCCTCCATCCTGCTTGTATCCTGCATCTCACTTCCTTCTCAGGGGTGCTTAAGGGTCAAAGCTGTATAACTGAGAGGAGACCTCCACATAGCCTTTAAAGGAATGCAGAGAACTGACCAGGGCTTCTGACCTAATGTCCAATCCTCACCTTCTCGTAGTGCACCCTGTTGGGTATCTACTTGGATACTGAACGAACGAGGATGGGCTGGCAATTTGGGATTTAGCCGACCAAATGGTATTCTTATTGGTTAAACCAAAATAAAAAACGATGGTACAACATGACAAAATTTCATGCCAGCTGGGGCGTCACCCGGTTAAACAAGGCCCACGTTGTTTTCACCAGGGAACCAGGGCGAACAGCTAAAAGTCAGCTACTGGAACAAATCTGAAAACAAACCCCAACTCAACATCACCAGAGGTAAAGATCGGTACTTCGGTCGTGGTCTTCCGAAAGTTCATAAACCAGGCATTCCGTTGAGACCAGTTGTAGATTATATAGGTTGTCCCACTTACAAAATTTCAAAATTTTTATCAAATTTACTCTCCTCTTCCACTAGAAGAACTGATACTTATATAAAAAATACTTTGGATTTCAAAAATAAAATTTCAGATCTTCATTTGGATGTTTCTGATATCATGATCAGTTTAGATGTTGTTTCTTTATTTACAAATGTGCCTCTTTTGGAAAGTATTGAATTACTACAACAGGAATTTCCTTCGGACATTGTAAACGTATTTGATTTTGTAATAAATTCTGGTTATTTTTCCTTTAAAAATAAGTTGTATCAACAAATTGAAGGAACAGCAATGGGTAATCCTCTTTCTCCTGCTATCTCTAATTTCTTTATGGAACATTTTGAACAACGTATCTTTGCCAATATTTCTCTGGAACCTACACATTGGTTCAGATATATCGATGACATTTTTGCTGTATGGAATGGCTCTTCTGATGAACTTCAACAATTTCTCACTAAGTTAAACGCATTTCATCCTAGGATCAAGTTTACCCTAGAAGTAGAATCAAATAAGCAGGTAGCCTTTTTAGATCTTCTAATTCTTCGCCAACCAGATGGTAACATACATTTCTCAGTTTATAGAAAGAAGACTCATACAGGCCATTATATCCATGCGGAATCTCATTCCCAACCCAGTCAAAAGGCAGGAACTATTAAAACACTGGTTCATCGGGCCCACTCCTTTTGTTCTACAAATGATATTTTACAGAAAGAACATAACTTTTACAATACATAACTTCTTCCTTTCTATCTAATGGTTATAAGAATTGCTTCATTAAAAGAACTTTGAGTAGTTTTAATGTCTTCCTCTTCAAACACAGAGGAAATAATGCGCATTACTATAAATTATGTACAAGGCATCAGTGAACGTATAGCAAAAGTTTTAAAACCACTGAATATTTTTGTTGCCTTTCGACCATTTAGAAAAATCACCACCTTTCTCACTTCTCCTAAGGACAAGCTTCCACATATTAATCATCCAGGTGTCTACCAGATTCCATGCTCTTGTGGATTATCTTATTTCGGACAAACGGGAAGATCCACCTCTATTCGGCTAGAAGAACACCAATCTTATATTGAATACTTTAAACCTGAAAAGTTTGGACTTTCTGAACATGCCATCTTCACTTGACACAGAGTTCATTGGAGAAAGACAAGAGTTCTTCACAAAAGTCAGTTTCTCAATGAACGCCTTTATAAAGAAACAAGTGAAACTCTACTTCATTCTCCTAACTTAAACAGATGCGATGGCTTACGTCTATTCACTTTATGGGAGGTAGTATTTTACAAATCAGCTAATCTTTCCTAACTTTTTATTGTATTAATTTTTTTTTTTTTTTTTTTTTTTTTTTAGGAAAGTTATTGACCTTTTTAGTTATCTTACACCAGCTACTTAGGTGGCGCTTTTTGGAATTGTCAGTTAGTGTTTAATTTTGAGCTTAATGTACTGAAGATGCCTGTGACACACAGGCGAAAATTATACTAATAAATAATCTTTCTACGTGAGTTTTTCCGTTATTTATTCTGTACTGACATGTCTACTCACGGTTTACCTCTTTTAAAACTTATGTTATTGTTGATAGTGATGTTTTCTCCCTGGTGCAGGACACCAGATTGTACAGAGGATTTGAAATTGGAAGTGATCACTATTTAGTCTTGAGCAGGATAAAATTGAATTTCGAAAAGAATAACATGTAAGAATGTTTTAAAGCGAATAAAAGTTGAGCAGCTCTCAGATGTGAACTGTTGACTAAAATTCACAAAGATTATTGAAGAAAAAATTAAAGAGTTTGAGAACAGGAATCAAACCTTGGAGATTCAGTGGCAAACTCTGAAGAAAACATTGATTGATTCTGCCAGAGAGGCATGTGGTGAGGTGGTCTGCAAGGATAAAAAAATCAGAACTCCCTGGTGGACACAGGAAGTTAAAGAGGCAGTGAAGGAAAACAAGAAAGCATATCAAAAGTTCCTGTCAAATAAGTCAGTGTGTGTGCTCTTAGAGAATATAGAGACAAATGCAAGAATGCTAAATACTGTATAAAACTAGCTAAACAAAAGTCATGGGAGGACTTTGGCAAGAACATAGAAAATAAACATCAAGTAGGTGGTAAGATATTGTGGAGGTTGTTGAAGAAGCTTAGAAATGGAGGGAAGAGTGCTGTAAAAGGAATTAGAGATGATAAAGGTGACATGAAACCTGGAGAAAAACATATCCTTGAAGTATTCAGTAATTACTTTGAAAAAGTGCTAAATGAAACAAGCAGTGATGACAGCACAGTGGTAAAAAACACTGACCAGTCAGGAAACATATCCATACTTGAAGTAGAAAAAGCCATCAAAGGCTTGAAATGTGGAAAGGCAGCAGGAGTAGATGATATTCGACAAGAAATGCTGAAGTATGGTGGTATAAGAGTCTTACAGTGGCTGCACTGCATAGTTCAGAAAGCCTGGAGAGAAGGACGAATTCCCGATGATTGGAGTAGAGCTCTCATAGTACCCATATATAAAAAGGGAAATAAAACTGAATGTGAGAATTACAGAGGTATTTCCCTACTGAGTGTTCCTGGCAAGATCTATGCAAGTATACTTCAGAAACGGTTGAGAAGAATTGTGGAAGAAAAGCTTGGTGAAGAACAAGCTGGATTCAGGCCAAATAGAGGCTGTCAGGATCAGATCTTCACTTTACAACAAATAGTCGAGAAAGCATGGAAATATAACAAAAATCTGTATTTAAGTTTGGTCGATTTGGAAAAGGCATATGACAAGGTGCCAAGAGAGAAGCTATTCAATACGCTGCAGTTATATGGTGTCAATGGGGCATTATATCAAGCAATACTTAGTCTTTATTTGAGTTGTAAGTCAGCAGTTAGAATTGAAGGAAGTACAGGAATATGGTTTAATGTTAAATCTGGTGTGAGACAAGGATGTATATTATCCCCTCTGTTATTCATTATCTATATGGATCACATTATGAAGGAAAGTGGTATTAAACATGATATCAAAATTGGAGATGTTAATGTCAGCTCCTTTCTATATGCGGACGATGTTATACTTATCAATAAATCCACTATAAGTCTGCAAGATTCTCTGACTAAATTGAATAGCTGTTGTAATAGATATGGTATGAAGGTCAGCAATAAAAAGACAAAGACAATGAAAATAGGCAGAATCATTGAAAATGTCAACTGTGTTGTGAATGGAGACCCTACGGAACAAGTACTACTTAATCACGATTTTTACTGAAGATGGTAAATTAAATATAGAAATAGACAACAGAATCAGCAAAGCTGGTATGGTGGGAAGTCAATTGAATAAATTCATACGGAATAAGAGAGAAATTAGTCTGAACACTAAATTAGCTGTATACAAGACAGTGTTCAAACCAGTTTTAACTTATGGATCTGAGAGCTGGATCAGAAGTAAAACCCTTGACCAAAGACTAGAGATCGTAGATATGAGAGTCCTGAGAAAGATTATAAGCATGAACAGATGGCATCAATGGCAATATCATATTAAAAACTAGGATATTAGGAAAGAACTTGACATTGTCAGCATCCAGGAATGCGTTAGCAGAGCTAATCTCAGATGGTATGGTCACTTAAACAGAATGGGCGAGGAAAGATTAGCAAAACAAGTGTTCTCTGCCAGGTTGGCAGCTAAACGATCCAGAGGAAGACCAAGATATAGGTGGATTGATACGGTATAAAGTGCCTTAGACAATAGAAATATAAGATCTGATAATGTTGGAGTCTTGACGAGTAACAGACTGAATTGGAGGAAAATTGTAGATAGGAAGTTAGTAATGATGTAATTTTTTTCATGTGGTACTATCGTATCCTGTACACCCCTTGAGGGTACATTACGGGGAATTTGATGATGACTTCCTTCTCAGCCTCACCATCCTCTTTCATTGTTGAACCTAAGTATCTAAATTCACTGACCTTCCTGATGATATTTCCTTCCAGCTCCAGATCTGTCTCCTGGCTGCCATCCACTTTGGAATACATATACTCGGTCTTACTTCTGCTCAGTCTCATACCTCTCTCTTCCAGTACTTTCCTCCAACTATCCAGTTTGGCTGCCACTTCTTCTCTTCATTCTGCACACAGCACGATGTCATCTGCATACAACATAGTCCAAATTGCATCTTCTCTCACTTCCTCCGTCACCACCTCCATCACTCACAATATTAAACAGGAACAGACTTAATGCTGACCCTTGATGCAAGCCAACTGTCACTGGAAAACTTTCTGTCTCTCCCAGGCAGTTTGAACTCGTCTTCACATTTCTGTACATATCCTGCACCAATCTGATATATTTCTCCAGTACCTTCTTCTCCCTCATACACCTCCAGACTTCTTGCCTTGGCACTCTATCATACGCTTACTCCAGATCAATAAATACTAGATGTAGCTCCCGCTGCTTTTCTGGAAACATTTCCATTATCTGTCGTACCCCAAAAATAGCATCTGTCGTCGATCGACCAGACAAGAAGCCAAATTGCTCTTTTGCAATCTCTACCTATTTCCTCATTCTTCCATCAAGAACCCTCCTCTAGGATTTTCATTGTATGGGACATCAACTTTATTCCTCTGTAATTCTTACAGTCTTGTGCATCCCCTTTACTCTTGTAGATGGGGACAAGAGTACTTTCCCTCCATTCCTCAGGTATATTTTCCTGTTGACAAACTTTTATTAACAGGTCCCACAGCAGGTCAATTCCTTCTTCCCCCAGTGCCTTCCATGCCTCCACTGAGATCCTGTCAGGGCCGACTGATTTTCCATTCTTCATCCTCTTTATGGCTTCCTTCACTTCCACTCTACTAATGTTCTGACATCCCCTCATAAGGCTCCCCATCTTCTCTGTGAGTCCTTGCATTTTCTTCATTCAAAAGCCATTCCAAGTATATTCTCCATCTGTTTCTTATATTCACATCCCTCCTTAATACCCTTCCTCCAGTCTTTGATCTGCCTCACATGTATAACATCCTCTGATGCCTTATTTCTACATTTTGTCAATTGATAAATCTTTCTCTGTCCTTCCTTTGTTTCTAATTTACTATAAAGGTCTTGATATACCATGGCCTTCACCTGTGCAACAACTCTCTTGGCTTCTCGCTTTTTCTCTCTGTCCTCTTCCACTCTTGACTCATCCCACTTCTGCTTTGCCTTCCTCTTAGCCATTACTGCTTCTTGTACATCATTATTCTACCACCAACCCTCCTTCTGCTCTCTAATCTTTCCAGATGTTTCACCAATCACCTCAACTGCACAGCTTAGAATTACTTTTGAATTATGTCTCCACTATTCTTGTACAGTTTCTAATCCATCCGAAATCCTCTTTAACACTGACTGCCTGAGGGAAGATGTGTGACCAGTGTATCCAGGAAAGGAAGCGAGTTCTGATTTTCAATTTCAATAGTTAATTGTATGTGCTCATGTTGTTTGTTCAGGTGGCTAAGGAAAGTGTTTAATGTTTGGTGGCTGTGTGGCCAGATGACAAAAATATTGTCAACATATCTAAGCCAAACTGTAGGTTTTAAAGTAAAGGAATCTAGAGCATGTTGCTTAAAAGCTTCCATATAAAAGTTAGCAATTGTGTGTGTGTATGGGGGGGGGGGGAATAGTGATGAGCCCATGACCGTACCTTCTTTTTGTAGGTAAAAATTATTTTGCCACACAAAGTAACCAGAACATATTATGTGGGCAAGGAGCCGTAATGTCGGGCAGAAATTTGTTTTGTAAGAGAAGAATTGTGTCACTAATTTGGACATTTGTGAAAAGATCAGAAACATTAAAACTGACTAATAAATCATCTGTGTGTTCTTTATATAGGAGGGGGAAATGACCTACCAACTCCTTGAGTGTTGATGATAATTTCTTGGCTAGGTGATAATTAGGACTGTCTGTACCCTCAACTATCAGCCATAGCGGAATGTTATGTTTGTGTACCATATATTCTGGGAGAGTGGGCATAATGGAGTATTAGTTTTTTAACAGTGGCCAACGGCCAAGAAGTGACCGACTTAAGTAAAACTACTGGCCTGACCTCTGGTGGTCAGGCCAACAGTTTTAACGGTTGACCAAATTAATGTAACTTCAGCATACCATTACCACGTAGATTGTAGTGCAGCATGTTTCTTTGTATATATGAGTATACTCCAGATGATGACCATAATGTGAAGGTCAAAATGTCTACTGATTATTTTGGTTTATATTAAACTGAAGGTTTACTCTAACACAGTAGTTGTTTCCATAATTTTTGAAGATGTATCTAGATTTTGGAAATCTTTCAAGAAAACAATTGGTTAAATGTAAGTATTACCCGTAACCAACTGCTTTCAATAACTTGGTTATATTTTATAAATGGGTGATGAGTATTGGATGAAAAAGATGCTTATAGTGATTTTTCTGGAATTTGCTAAAGATTTGATAGAATACCACATGACAATCTACTACCAAAAGTGACAGAATGAGAATAGATGGCCAGTTGGTAGCATGATTATGGGGATGAATGGCTTTTATAGCCAGAGAGATGTGTGAAGGTGCGATGCACCAAAAAAAAAAAAAAAAAAAGACAAGTAGGATGCCACTGATTTCTGTTCTAGCACCAATGTTGTTTAATTTATAAACTGATACTATAGTTCAAGGGTTGATGGATATTCAAATTGCTTGCTGATGATGCTAAATTAAAAAGAGCAATGTCAGGAAGCTCTGGTGTGATGTTTAAAAAAGCAAATCTAAGTTGGTGCATTGAGCTGAAGAATGCAGATGTCACTTTAAGTCTCATTCATATCAGCTATTGATGTTTTTTCTCTTTATTTTATTATTTTTTTTGCCATTGAATCATCTCTTGCATTTTATGTTCATTATACCTTGTTATACCATCATGAAGCTCATAACATTTATTAACATGCCCAATATCAGCATTCTACCTCATCTGAACTGGTTTTTGATTTGAGACTAACATCAGTTAGTCTCAAATCAAAATATGTCAAAAATAAAGTTTTATTTTATATTTTGGTGTCTGTGTGTGCACAACATCCAAAATTTGTTATACTCCAGGAGTTGGAAGGAGTGAGGGACCCGGTGTATAATAGGGAATTGAATTCAGGGGACACATTGCAAAAGTTGTAAAGGTAACCCCAGAAAACTGCTGATATAATGTGAAGGATGTGGACAAAGTGGTGACAGTTCTACTGAATAAGCACAAATCAAGATATCTGAATTTTTATGCAGATATCTGATCAGTTATGTATATGAGCAATATGGAAGAGAGAGAGGAATGCAGAGGTGGACTCACTCTCATGACTCTAGAATGTTTAGTATGAGGACAGATTAAATTAATATGATTTGAAGAGCTTGGTACACAAGATGAGAAAAGGAGTGATGTGATTGATCTATGTGATGTAAGTTGGTGAGAGACTTTATCAGGTGCTGAAAGAATTAGAGATCACCCATGAAAACTGTACAAAGGTAATATGAATATGGAAATAAAAAGGAGATTTTTTCTACATGGCAAGTGGTGAATGAATGTTCATTCACCACTTGCCATGTAGAAAAAATTGCCATTCAGAGTGAGTTCTCCAAAACTGAATGCCGAGGTACCATAGGGTACTTTCACGTAAGATAAGATTCAACAGGTATTGTGGTCTGTGAGTGCTTGGCTTTTCACAATGAGTCTTCTCACTCTAATTTGAGTAGGTAGTAAGTTTTTTGCATTTGACTTTAATAATATCTGCTTAGAGAAGCTATTCAATACGCTGCAGTTATATGGTGTCAATGGGGCATTATATCAAGCAATACTTAGTCTTTATTTGAGTTGTAAGTCAGCAGTTAGAATTGAAGGAAGTATTGGAAGATGGTTTAATGTTAAATCTGGTGTGAGGCAAGGATGTACATTATCCCCTCTGTTATTCATTATCTATATGGATCACATTATGAAGGAATGTGGTATTAAACCTGATATCAAAATTGGAGATGTTAATGTCAGCTCTTTGCTTTATGCGGATGATGTTATACTTCTAAATAAATCCGCTACAAGTCTGCAAGATTCTCTGACTAAATTGAATAGCTGTTGTAATAGATATGGTATGAAGGTCAGCAATAAAAAGACAAAGACAATGAAAATAGGCAGAATCATTGAAAATGTCAACTGTGTTGTGAATGGAGAACCTGTGGAACAAGTAAAACATTTCAGCTACTTAGGCACGATTTTTACTGAAGATGGTAAATTAAATATAGAAATAGACAACAGAATCAGCAAAGCTGGTATGGTGGGAAGTCAATTGAATAAATTCATATGGAATAAAAAAGAAATTAGTCGGAACACTAAATTAGCTGTGTACAAGACAGTGTTCAAACCAGTTTTAACTTATGGATCTGAGAGCTGGGTCAGAAGTAAAACACTTGACCAAAGACTAGAGACCGCAGATATGAGAGTCCTGAGAAAGATTAGAGGTGTGAACAGATGGCATCAATGGCAATATCAAATTAAAAACGAGGATATTAGGAAAGAACTTGACATTGTCAGCATCCAGGAATGTGTTAGCAGAGCTAATCTCAGGTGGTATGGTCACTTAAATAGAATGGGAAAGGAAAGATTAGCAAAACAAGTGTTCTCTGCCAGGTTGACAGGAAAATGACCCAGAGGAAGACCAAGATATAGGTGGATTGATACGGTACAAAGTGCCTTAGATGATAGAAATATAAGATCTGATAATGTTGGAGTCTTGACAACTAACAGACTGATTTGGAGGAAAATTGTAGATAGGAAGTTAGTAATGATGTAATTTTTTCATGTAGTACTGTCATATCCTGTACACCCCTTGAGGGTACATGGCAGGAATTTGATGATGATGATGATAATATCTGCTTTGAAACTTGTTGATTTTTTTTAAAAAAAGTTGTTACTGGTTGTATGGAGGAGTAAGAAGCTGTTGTTTTTCGCTTAAACTACTGAAAGTATGCTGAAATTTTTTTATCTTTAGCACACTTGTTGGAGAATCAGGGCTCAAGTGTGTGTGTGTGTGTGTGTGTTGGGGGGGGGGTCAAGTTAGCAAGTATAATGAAGGCCCTCATCCCAGCAAGGATTACTTCAGTTATTTGGCTGAAGCAGAAATAGTAATTAGATCAAGAAAAAGATAGAAATTCTTCCAGGTTAGCATGCTTCAGGTATATGCATGCATCTGAATGTAAGATTGACCAAGAAATAGTGCACGGTGTTTAGAGAATGAGAAGGATTACCTGGTATTCTGATATGCAAACGAAGAATTTGTTAGATCATTACCAAGGACAAATAGTCCAGGTTCCTTTCTAGCATGATCTGTGAAATTATTATTATTATTCAGGCCTGCATGGAGTCAAAAGACTCATCGTGGGAGGTCTTTCCTAGGAAACACAAAGTCTATCATACCACTCCTTGAACTCATTGACTGTTCTTACTCTCACCACTCTATCAGGCAATGCATTCCATGGTTCAACCACCCTCCATGCAAAGAAACTACTCCTCACCCTCTTACTCACAGCTTCCTTTTGCAACTTCGAGGGATGGCCCCTTGTCATTGCTGCTTCCCACTATTCCACCAAGCGAAAGAACTCCCCAGTGTCAACCCTGTAACTACCTCTCAACAGTTTAAAAGTCTCAATCATATCACCCCCTCCTTCTATCTTTCTATCTACCAAACTGTGCAGTCTACATTCCCTCAGCTGATCCTTATAACTAACATTGTACAGTCCTGAAACCATCTTTGTTATATGCCTCTGTATCCTTTCCACAGTTAATTTATCCCCTTCAAATCCTGGAGACCAAATTTGAGAACAATAGTCTAAGTGTGGTCTGATCAGGGTCTTAAAGAATGGAACAATAACTGATCTCTGCAGGTCAGTGTCCTTCTCAGTATTGCAGCAATCCCCTGGATTACCTTCACCACCTTTGCAATATGTTTTCTGAATTTCAGATTTCTATCAATCACCTGCCCCCCTAGATATCTTGTCTCCCCTACTTCCTCCAATACAGCTCCTCCAATCAAGTATGCAGCCTCCCATCGATGTATCCCAAACTTCAAGACTTTACATTTTGCTGCATTAAATCAACACCCCCATTCATTTGCCCATCTGTCTAGTTTATTCAAATCCTCTTGCAGGGCTGCCACATCTGCACTATTACTTCCCAACTTCACATCATCTGCAAACAACTGAATATCCCCCTGCAATCCATTGACAATGTCACTGATATAAAGGTTAAACAATAAAACAAAAATGTTAGAGAAGAGAAACCCTAGAAACTGTGTAAGGGAGATTTTTTTTTGTATTATAAGTGTGATGAATGAAATGCACTGCACAGTAGGTAGTGAATGCTCTAAAACTGAATATTTGTAAGACAAAGTACAGTAGCTATTGTGGCCTGTGCATCTGGCCTCCTGCAACAAGTCTCAACTGCATGGAAACCTGGAAATAAGAAATTGCAGAACTTTTTTTTTATTAGGTATTCAGAATTTTATGCAATACAAGAGATATGTGTGAGGGTGGGAGAAGTTTACAAAGGTTATAATGAATTTTGAATAAACTACTATCTTATTGGCATAATAATGTATGTTTCTCTTAAACATCATCAAAATAGTTAAAACATATTTTGATGATTGTAAGGATGTGCACCATTGCTAAAAAATAGTAATAACAGTAAAGAATTTATAATATGATAACATTGGAATCTATCAACATTATAAAAAATCTATAAATTATTTTTTTAATAACATAAAATTAGGACACTACAGAAATAAAATACGGATACCTGCAGATTTGTTTCTAGTTCTGAAATTTTCTGTTGTAAATTCACACTCAATGCCCTAGAGGATGAAAGTGCCAACTCCACTTCAGCCAGTCTATAATGAACAAACAGAAGGCTTTACTTAAAACTTCAAAACTTAGTTATAACTAATTCACATCATATAAATTTTTTCCTAACTCTGAAAAAATAAAATTCTAAGAATGTTTCCTTTTCACAGTACAGCACTACAAATTACACCTTCCTACAACAAAAGATTTTAACTACTGGATATTCCTAAGTCTATGGAAAATAGATTAATTCGTTGTCAGACCCCCCACCATACTCCCCCTAATGGGGGAGTGGGAGAGAAATACACCATATTATTTACTTTACTTTACATATTTTACTATTGTATAACACACTAAATTACAAAACATACTATTGTATACACAATACATACAATTTATTGAGCCTTAGATGTTGGAAGGGAGTCTTCTTTATCCTGTTCTACCTCTTCTTGTCTTCTCTTTGCTTGAACAGGAATGAGGAACTGATCAAGGGTGGGCTGTCTCTCACCTCTTTTTCAAGATGGTTTTGAAGTGATGTATGATGGTGTTGTTGAACAAATCTGCCATTCTACTCACATCAGCAGTGCTGGGATGCCATTCCAAACAAACAGACTGCACCTTCTCCCAATGGAATAAAACTTCTTTAATGGAAGCCGTTGGTATCGGCCCTTTTTCCCTGCTATCCTCTTCTTCGGGTGAAATTCCTCTTTCCTCTCTCCTTTGTTTGCTGTTTGCAGAGTGCTCTGAGTTCTTCCATGGTCAGTTCATCATCGTGATCCTCCACAAGCTCTTCTACATCAGCCTCTTCTATATCGAGATTCTCTGCGGGTGAAATGATCTCTCACATGGCTGCAGCTGCTTGGTCTGCACTGTTGTCATCCTGAGAAAAATTAGGAACAAGTTTCTTCCACGATGCACAAAGGGTTCTCTGTGTCACTCCATCCCAGGCAGTTTTAATAAAGGAAATGGCATGGAGAATGTTGAATTCGATCTTCCAGAAATCCTTCAGTGTCTTATCAAAAGAGTGAGTCATGTCTAAAAGCCATGAGAACAAAGCCTCGGTATAAAGTTTTTTAAAACACGCAATCACTTCTTGATCCATGGGTTGGATCAGTGATGTCATGTTTGGAGGCAAGAACTGGACTTTGATGAAGCCAAAGTCAATTTCAAGAATGTCCTCTAAGTCTTGAGGGTGGGCACTAGCATTTCAAGGATCGGCAGTGCTTTCAAAGGCAAATTGTTGTCAGTGAGGATCTTCTTCAGGCTCAGGGCAATCACCTCAAAAATCCAATCTTTGAAAACTTGCTGGTCTACCCAACAAGTTGCATTGGATTTCCACATCACTGGCAGTTTGGACTTAATGATTTTCTTCCCAAAGCACTGAGGATTTTCTGAGTGGTAGATCAGAAGTGGCTTCAGTTTAAAGTCTCCGCTTGCATTTGCTGGCAATAACAAGGTAAGCCTATCTTTCATAGGCTTATGTCCTGGAAGCTTCACTTCTTCTTGCGTGATGTAAGTTTGATTTGGTAAGCGCTTCCAAAATAACCCATTTTCATCCCCATTAAAAATTAGCTGTAGCAGGTAGCCTTCCTTCCTGAATAAATCTTCAAATATTTTCACAAACTTTTCTGCAGCCTCTTTATCTGCACTAGCAGCTCCCCCCTGTCTGAGATTATGGATGCCTGTTCTACCTTGGAATCTGAGAAACCAGCCTCGACTTGCTTTGAATTCCTCAGTTTGATTTGAAATACATCCTGGAGTTTTCTTTTGCAATTCTTCAAAAATTAACCTAGCCTTCTCACAGATCATTGCCCTAAGTTACTGGATCTCCCTTCATCTGTCTTGCTCTAATCCAGGTGATAAGCAGCTTTTTCATCCCTTCATTGATTGAAGATCTATTCTTGTCAGAAATCTTCACTGCACCAGCAGACACCCTAGCACTCATAATCTTCTCTCTCTCTGTTGCCAAAAAGTAGCCACAGTTGACCTAGGAATGCCATACTCTTGAGCTACATCTGTAATTGTTCTAACTTTCTGCACTTTATCTACAATTTCTTTCTTCTTCTCTATGCTCAACCAAGTGTGCTTCTTTCCTGATTATTCCTCTGTTCACTTCTCTTTGAATCCATTCTTAAATTTCACTCAAAAAGCACCACTGTACTTTTTTTTTTTCTTGGATATCACATCCACATGATGCACAATGTATGCCTGCAGTTTCTCAGCATTTGGATCATTAGTGGTGCTCCACAAGGCCTTAGACAGGGATACTTTAATTTTGATCAACCTGTGTGTGTGCATGTGCACGCAAGGATACACAAATGCACTGCTTGTAAAGAAGTCAGTGGACACCACAGGGTGAGGAACAAACAGTTCATTGCACCTGCCTTAATCAGATGTATGACATCCTTTTGCTGTGATGACTACAGCAATCCTAAGCATACTATCCACAAGCATACAATAGCAATCAATGGGAATTTTGGATCATTCTTCCTATAGGGATGTAATAAGGTCATGGATTGTTGTGAGGCAGACGTCCCTCGACCTCACCCGACACTCCACTTCATCCCACAGATGTTGAAAAAGGCTAAGATCAGAGGTCTGTGGTGGCCAGTCAAATATGGTGACATTCATATCCACAAACCATGCAGTTACAGCAGCAGCCTTATGACACAGTGCATTGTCTTGCTGAAAGAGACAATGGTCAGTTCCATAGAAATGCCACAAAAGTAGAAGCAATGTATTGTCCAGAATGTTTAGATTCCTCTCAGAGTTCAATGTTCATGGCACTTCTGTTTGTGGTTCATCAGACTGCCCCCTCCGAATTTCATAATTGGAGCTGTGCACTCTGGTAAGACATTCACCAGGAATGTGCCACACCCGTCAATCTGCATGGTAGACAGTGTAGCGGGATTCATCACTCCATAACACAGCTTTCCAAGCTTCCACATCTAACTGCATGCACTCGTTGCACCACTGAAGACTACTCTGCATGCTGGTTTGAGTAACATGTGGCTTGCACACTGCAGTCTACCATGGAAACCCATGAACCTCAGTTCGGCATGTTTTTGTGCAGATTCATGTTCCAGTCGATGCCTGGAACTGTGCATTCAATGTGTCAGCTGACAAATGGTAGTTTTTACATATTATCCATTGTAGCACCTTACGGTCATGTTCAGTGAGTGTGGTGAGTTGTCCATTGTAGGTAGCATTTGCAGTTGATTCCCTGCACTTCCATCTCAGTATGGTATCACTGATTATTGACATGGAATGGCCCAATTTGTCAACAGTTTGCCAGACAGGCTTGCAACATGCCATCCTATCACAATGCCTCTTTCAATTCCTTTCTTGCAGCCATTTCACCCAGACACAGTTACACTAACTTGGGAGCAACATATTCCTCCAGTTTATACTGGCCACAAACACGCGACTAGTTACATGGCACAATGCAGCACTTTGCCCATGGGAACGTCCATTAACTTCTTTCCAAGTAGTGTGTATATATATATATATGAATACTGTAGGAGTGAAGCCTCAGCTTTGTCATTGCGTGCTCTCTCTTCAGCTGACCCATAAAACACTTTGCAAATGAGACATCAAGTGTTATGGGATAAATGGAATTATTATATGGCTGTAATAAAATCAGTTTAATTCTTTATCCAAGTGTAAGCAAACAAAGTTTGCACCTGAAGTATCTTCAAGGACTGAGGCAACTCGTGGTAATGGTGGACCAAGCTCTCATCACTCTTTGTTTTAGTATCACCCATAATGCAAAGCACATCTCCTTGTGAAGATGTATAATGCTATGCACTAAGGGAAGGGCCACTACCCAGACCAGTTTCGACCTTTATTGAGGTCTCGTAAGTGGGAGCCAGACCCAAAGGTGGTGATACCAAGTTGGAAGCAATGGAGAAGTCATATTTACCTATACAAGTTATATAAAGTGTCTCATCTTATTATTAAATTACTCTGGATTTAGAGAATGATGTTGGAAGTTTTTTTCCCACTTGGTTAGACTATAATAAATTTAGTTTGATCATTTATCCAAGTGTAAGCAAACAAAGTTTGTACCTGAAGTATCTTCAAGACTAGGTAAATATGACTTCTCCATTGATTCCACCTTGGTATCATCACCTCTGGGTCTAGCTCCCACTGACGAGACCTCAATAAAGGTCGAAACCAGTCTGGCTAGCGGCCCTTCCCTTAATGCATAGCATTATACATTATACAGTGATACCTCCACAAGGAGATGTGCTTTGCATTATGGGAGATACTGAGACAAGGAGTGATGAGAGTTTGGTCCACCTTTACCAAGTTGCCTCAGTCCTGAAGATACTTCAGACACAAACTTTGTTTGCTTACACTTGGATAAAGGATTAAACTAAATTTATTATAGCCTAACCAAGTGGGGAAAAAAAACTTCCAATATTATATGGCTGCTATGACACAACAGAGAGAAAAATCTGGAAGTATTTAGAACAAGTGCATATAAATGCATAAACACACACAACACACAATTAGAAATATTTTAGAATAACATCAGTCTCTTCTATAACTACATAATGGTTGTCACCTTTGTTAGTCCTTTCTATTTTGTCTAGTAGTTTGTATGTTTACACCTGAAGAAATCCTAAGCAATCAGGATGAAACATCATATTGTTAATTAACATGAATGTTATCTTATTCCAGTGTTCCACCTTATAAACTCTTAATTATATAGTGTGTGTGTATATCAATTCTATATGGAATTGCAAAACTAATAACACAAATATGCTGCATTTAAGTAAGGATTAAAGGAAAAAGAACACATGCTTTTTGAAAAGCTGAAAGTTGTAGTTGTTTGGGTAAACTTCATGATGCAGACCATTCAAGAGAAGAGGTAGACGGGATGAAAGAGAAAGACAAAGCCAGTTTTAGCAGATTTCCAGGGAGAATGTAAAAATATGCATGTTGAATAGTTACTGCTCATGTTTTAATAAGCTTACTATTAAAACCAGAAGAATAATGGGTGTCAGTTCAGTGAAGAACATGCTATCACCCTCGTTTATACGAGGGACGTCCAGAAAGTAAGTTCTCTTTTTAAATATTTTCACTGCAGCGCTGCGATCACAATGGTGTGCATGCGTGCTGAGTTTGTCGATTCCTTAGCAAGCCATTGGTGCCATTTTCAGACATTCTCGCACTGCGTATGCTTCTTGGTGTGTGTTTATAATGTCTAAGAAAATCGAATCACCCACTGCATGTGAAATTAGGCCAGTTATCCATTTCTTGAATGCGAGGAACGTTAAAGCAGCTGAAATTCATCAGCAAATTATTGAGGTTTATGGAGAACACACGAGTGATTCAATGGTACGAAGATGGGTAAGACTTTTTAATGAAGGAAGGAACAGGTATGCACGATGATGAACAGAGTAGGCGACCATCTTTAGTGACCGACGATTTAGTGCAGTCAGTTAAAAAGAAGTTCGATAGAATAGGGGATTCACTATCACGTCACTCTCGCTGTAATTTCCAGAAGTTTCACATTCATGTCTTCGTGAAATTGTGTCAGAGAAACTGAATTATCAGAAATTGCATGCATGCTGGGTGCAGAAGCTACTTACAGAACAACACAAAGTGAATCAGCTGGGCAGTGCGTTGGAATTTTTCACATGCTACCACGAGAATGGAGATGCTTTCCTGAGCAGACTTGTCACCAGGGACAAGACTTGGGTGTAGCACGCAGCAACCCCTGAATCCAAACAACAGTCCATGGAGTGGAGGCATACCTCATCACCAGTCAAGATAAAATTGAAGATAACTGTTTCCACTCGGAAAATCATGTGCACTGTGTTTTGGGACAGACAAGGAATTTTGCTGGTAGACTTCTTGGGTCAAGACTCCACAATCAACACAAGTATGTACTGCCAAACCCTTAAGAAACCGCATCATGCTATCCAGAATAAACGATGTGACATGATTACCAGGGGCATTGTTTTGATTCATGATAATGCCCACCCACACACAGCCAGCATAACACAACAACTTCTCACCACTGTTACAATGTATATCTTTACTTTAAATTCACTCTCGTGTTTCTCATGTAACAATATAGATAAGACCTTCTCCGATAACACGTGACGGCCCTAGGTTACAAGAGAATTGGCTCTGGGAGGAGTCAATCCAGATGTCTCAGGGTCCTGAGATCAACTTCTCAAGAAATCCTAAGATATTTATTTTTGAAACTGTGCCTCCTAGGAGTAAGAAATTTTGTAAGTTACATTAAGAGAGAAATGATCTCAGGAAAGAACACCCTTTCTGTTATCCTAAGTTTGCAGACGGGATGGAGATGGAGATTATTCCCTAACTTCCCGCTGAGGTTCTTATTAATCTTTTTATAAGCGGTGCATCAGATTCCAACACAGAGACAACTTGATTAGGTTAAAGAAAACAAAAATTTAATGAGCAATATATTATACACACACAGATTAGAATATTAGACTCTAGCTGGGCCCAATCATTCCATACTAAACATTATCAATGACATTAAACAAACAATTCCTTCTGCACAGCTAGATATATATGGTAATGCTCAGTTCTGTACTGAAAGCTAACAGGCTATCTTGTGCATCAGCACTATCATCAGCATTATCATTATCAATAACATTAATCAATAATTCCCTGCTACACAGCTAAATACATATGGTAATGCCCAGTTCTACAATGAATGCTAACAGACTATCTTGTGCATCAGCACTATTATCAGCATTATCGTTATCAATAACATTAATCAATAAATCCTTGCTACACAGCTAAATACGTATGGTAATGCTCAGCTCTACGCTGGATGCTAACATACTATCTTGTGTGTCAGCATTATCATTAAATTATTACAAATTCTCAGTAGCAATATCATTTAATTCTCTAAGCTAATCTTCGAAACCACATTTTAGTTATCTCAACATTCTCCTAATCATTACAACAACTTAGCGCTGCTAAGAAACTATAACATTTTATCATTCAGGGTCCTTATCTTCTAATCGTTACAGTCCTGTCTTAAGATATCAATTCTTTCTCTTTAACTTAATCACTTAACCATGTTCCTTTCATCCACAGCTAGCAATGAAAATTTTCTACTTATCTATCTCCATTGTCATCTTGTTGGGAAGTGGTCCTCTTTAATGGAATGTCCCTTTTTCTTTCCTCAGCTGAGAACAGTGGCTCTCCTGGCTGTCGACAGTCCTGAATCTTCGTACGACGGGTGTATGGCTCCTCCTTTTATGGATGACTGGCTCGGCGGCAGATCTACGGGATTTCGGGTATACTGTCTCCACTTATGCATCATCCAACCAGCTCCAGAGTGGAGGCTCTGCCACCTTTGTTCAACCTACGACCTCAGGAAACTCAATGTGACTCGATCCAGGAACCAGAGAGCAAACAGGGTGCTCCTGACCTTTTTATTTCCCCCTGGTCACGGGAATTCCCATACTCTACGATATTCTCATAACATTCAAATCCTTACTCACATGGGTCAAACGTCATAACAGCCACCTTCTCTTCTTACCCCTCTCCTGCACGTTGGTGTGCGATCGCCAGGGCGAACTGTCCTTCTCATATTACTACTCTGGGACTTTGGGTGACACTCCCTTTCGAATTCCACGCAAGTTATGCCGTAATAGTCTGAAAGCTTGACTGATCCCACCCAAGCAGAAGGGTGTGACAAAATTGCCATATGTAACTCATAGTGAACAAAGATGACAGGACCCTTACCTTGATTGATGCTGGTATTGGGCTGACAAATGCATTTCACATAGATAACTTAATTATAACAAAATACAATGCAAATCATACAATTTTCAGACATTTACTCAGTTATAGATAGCTTGCTGATAGCATAATATAATGTGAATTAAATAATGTCTGATACACTTATTCAGTTATATAGTAACATAATTAGCAAGAAAAACTGTACGGTATGGAACTTGGACATATTTACAAGGTTACACTACAGTATACTCAGAGACAAACACATATATCTAATCAATTTCTCTAGTTCTTATTGTTAAATTATGAATAGATTGGAATTTCTATATTTTCAATCAATCACAATTTAACACCACCTTTGGCTGGGAACAATTCCATCATTCCCCATATAGTCCTGATATCACTACAAGCGACTTTCACCTGTTCAAACATCTGAAATCTTTCCTTGATGGCTGGCGGTTTCAAGATGACGAGGTCAAAGAAGCAGCCAATATGTGGTTTGTGTCACAGGCAGCAACTTTCTATGATGAAGGTATACAATTCTTGGTACCCCATTATGATAAGAACAATGGGGTACCAAGCCTGAACAATGGTGGAAATTATGTAGAAAAGTAGTGAAAGATGTCTACTTTAATTTCCAATAAAGTTTTTTTTGTAAGTATATTTTTGTTTTAAAAACAAGACTTTTTGTAGTTATGAGACCATAGGTACTTTATTATTCCATATATTAGTATAATCCCACCTACTAGTTTCGCTAGCAACTGTCTAGCTTTATCAAGGCTGAATGGTACACACAAAAAATATGAGAGAATACAGAAACGTTGCTAACTGTTAGGCAGTTAAGTTTGAAACTATGCGTGACAATGTGTGCATGTGTTGAGAAGCTTCAGTCAGCCATGGATATGTTGTATGCACACGCGTTACATGATTTTTCGCATATTGTAGTTCCGTTAAATTCTGTGAGTTGATTAAGTTTTTCCATATCTCTTTCAGTAAGGCACCCTGATTTCTGTTGAGGTTGTTACGTGTTCTTAATACCACTGCCGCTTCCTTGAAAATTCTCTAACTGTAATCATCATCTAAATACAGCATAGAGCTATTTTCCCAGTCAATTGCATGGTTGGAAGTTGCAAAGTGATGTGCTAAGCCTGAGAAGACTATCCTGTTGTGATTGACATCCCTAACATGCTCCTTCTGTCTGATTTCCAGGCTTCTTGAAGTTTGCCCAATATATGAAGGCTGCACACACATGGAATTCTATAAACACCTGGATATGGAAAAACTTAATCAACTCACTCAGTTTAACGGAACTACAATTCGCAAAAAATCATGCAACACGTATCCATGATACTGACTGAAGCTTCTCAACACATGCACACATTGTCACGCATAAAAACTTAACTGCCTAACAGTTAGCAACGGTTCTGTATTCTCTCATATTTTTTGTGTGTACCATTCAGCCTTGACAAAGCTAGACAGTCGCTAGCAAAACTAGTAGGCAGGATTATACTAATATATGGATTAATAAAGTACTATGGTCTCATAACCACAAAAAGTCTCGTTTTTAAGTATTTTATGACCAAATATGTATAATTTAAATATAATTTTGTTTCTCTGACAACTTACTTTCTGATCATCCCTTGTATAAAGAAAGTTGTGAAACCATGCTACATCATCCAAATCTACACAGAAGTGATGGACTTAAATTATCCCTTTTATGGAAGCAATTCTTTTTCACAAGTTCCAGAATTAATTTTTTTTTTTAATCTCTTATTAAAGTTATTTCATTGGAACTTTAATATATTTAGACCATATCACTCTACATCATGTATGTGCAGGCTCATGCATTTTCACTGTTGAATCTACTGGTTTATGTTCTAGTTGTTTAATTTGAAAGTCATAATGAAGATGCCCTTGATACTGGAGCAAAAATTCTATGCTAATAAAATAAATTTACATAAGTAAAATTCATATTATGTTTAGTTGAAATAAGAAATCCTACAGCTAGGCAAATCACAACTGCTTCCAGAACAGTAATAAGCTGGACCTGTGGAAGTGAGTATGAATGCCAACTAGGATTGCTACTCCACCATGAACAGGACCATCTCCAGTTCTGTCCTTACAAATAACAGTGAAATTTCTTAAGGGGGGGAGGGGTTCTCACTTGGTTTTAATGTTTCCTGCAGACAGAAATAGAAGGGCTTCTTTGTCTACCGCAAATATAATCGATATTTTGGCAAACCCACAACAGTTTAAGAAGTCTAAAAATTTCCTAATGTTTTCACTTTGTAGACTTGTCTGATTTCTGAGAGGGTGAGGATTTACTTTTATCAGGTTTATATTTATCAGATGAATTTATACTGGTATCACATCTTTTGTTTCTTAATTCTGTTATCAAATGATGTATGTATGGTATCAGTACTTAGTTGGGACCTGAAATATTTGAGTATAATTTTTTCGTGCTGAAGAGATTTTTGTGTTTTGCACCAGAGCTTCCAACCTGCCACAGATGGATGATACTGACTGGCAAGCAATAAATGCACTCAGAAGTGAAAAGTGAGAGCTATCCTGGATGTTATATCAGCACAACAACAAGCTTTAAGCCTCATCCCCAGACAATGGAGTAGGAGACTAACTGTGGCAGATGACCCTGGCAGGCAAGCCCATGAAACAACTGATCCTGGCTGGACCATTCAGGACCACCTGTCTTGCCAATGCAAAGGTCAAAGTAGTACAGGAGTAACAAGATGATACCTCCCTTTCCAGGTGTCCATGGGTTGTACAGTACAGAAAACTCAGCAGAAGGGCATTAGATTCCACTGATGGGGTTCTCAAAGAAAGGATAATAAAAAAAGACTAGGGAGAAGGAGAGCAAAGAAAAAGAACAAAAAGGGCCAGTACCTTCACTGGAGGTACCCTGTCATCATGAACTGGTATCTCATGGGTAGGGATTTTGCTTGGGGAGTGGTGAATGAGCAGAATAGTTTGCCAGGCATAGTTGTGAGTGCCCCAACAGTGAATGCGCTTAAGGACATGTGTGAAAGGTATTGTGTGAATAATGGTTAGTTTGAATCTCCCATAATGACTCCAAAGAGATATCCCATATAATAATAATATTCTAGAAAGAACAAACTTGGAAACCTTGGAGATTAGATCAACTTCCACCCAGTGACCTGTCCAACCATCCTGCCAAACATCACAGGACTTTATGTCAAAGCAACCACTGCCAGCAACTCTTAGATACCTCCATATTTTATACAGTAGTCACCCCCCCCCTTATCCAAGAGGAATACGTTTCATGACCCTCAGTGGATACCTGTAACCGCAGAGATAGTACCAAAACTTAAGTTTATATATACGTTTTTTCTTATATATACATACTTATGATAAAGTTTAATTTATAAATTACACATAGTAAGAGATTAAAAATAACTAATAATAAAATAGAACAATTATAACAATATACTGTAATAAAAGTTATGTGAATGTGAATGGAATCTTAGCAACCTCAGCATACAATTTTTTTTTCTTTCCTTATGAAGTCGAGAACTTTTGCCTTTTCACTTAAAGGAAACACTTTATGGCTTCTCTTTGGCATATCTGAATTGCTAGCATCACTACTCTTGCACTCTGGGACCATTATTAAGTAAAATAAAGGTTACGTGAACACAAGCACTGTGATACCGTGACAGTTGATCTATCTAATACCGAGATGGCTACTAAGTGACTAATGGGCGGGTAGCGCATATAGTACAGCGTGGATACATGAGACAAAGAAGTGATTCGTGTCTGTGGTGGGATGGTGCAAGATTTCATCATGCTACTCAGAACGGTGTGCAATTTAAAACTTATGATTGTTTATTTCAGGAATTTTCCATTTAATATTTTCAGACCAGGGTTGACCATGGAAAGCAAACCCATGGATAATGGGAACTTACTGTATACTATATCAGTGATAGAATCCTTACATCAGATTAGAAGATAATTGTGTCAAATAATTGGCACAATAGAAAAAGCTCAGGCCTAAGACACATCAAAGTTTATATAACCTCCTTTGTAAAATGTCCCTGATGAGAATAAGACGAAATGTATAAGAAGGCTTAGGTGTAAAAACATAATAGCAAGCTTCCCTTATTCATATGAAACTTGCTAAGCTATTGGCTGCATTACTTTACTAGGAATTTCAAAGATCATTTTCATCCCATGGATATTTTAAATCCGATATCAGAAAAGTGCCACGATAGGATGTTTGTTCTTTTAATTGGTACATATTTAAACTGTTACTTGATTATTACTGTTTCTTGTTCTGTAATTTGTTTTTGAATTCTATAAATGTAGGTTTTACTGGAGTGTAATCTTGTGAAATAACAAAAGCTTAATACATTATTGTGTTTTGTTGTAAGTCAATACTGTTAAAAAATAACATGAATGTAATGATTAAATAATATACATATGCACATAAAATTTCAATGGGGGAGGCAGGGAATTCAGAAATCAGGATTTTTTTTTTTTTTACATACTTGAAGTCCTTTGCAGCAAGTTCTTTTTCCTTTTCTTCCACTGCATTTCTTAAATCAATTAAATGCTGGGCATGCTGTAAGAAAAATCAGAAATGAAAAGTTTTTTTTTCACTACTTCGATCCCATTCTCTCCTCCGCACAACACACAAGAGAGAGAGAGAGAGAGAATTAATCACATTTAATGAATATGAAATAAGCATATTGCATCAGTTAAGGGTCAAAGCTGGATAACTGGGAGACCTCCAGATAACCTTTTAAGGAATATGGAGAACCAACCAAGGTTTCTGATCAAAAGTTCAATCCTCACCTTCTTGTGGTACACCCCATAAGTAAGTATCTATATAAATACTGAACAAAAGCAGGTAGACTGGCAATCTGAGATGAAGCTGACCAAATTGTGTAGTTACTGGCTTAAACCAAAATTCATAATGATGGTGTGTGACAGAAATTACTGCTGGATTGGGGCATCACCCAAGTAAACATGGCTACTGCTGTTTTTGTAAGGAACCAGGGTGAACAGAAAAAAAAAATTAGCTACTAGAACAAAGTACAACTCAACATCAGCAGGGTTTAAGATTGGTGCCATCAACATAAGAATTTAATAGAAAAAGAAATCTAACTAGCAGAAGAACTGGACAACAATAAGATCTACATAATAAGTGTTACTGAAAGAAGATAAAAAAAACAGATAAGCTTCTTGTAACCAATACACAAATGTTTATATTCAGACAATAATGATCAGGGAAAAGCAATAAATATACTATTCAACACTAAATACAAGAAAAATCTTCCTGAATGGCAAGTAAAATCAAACAGAGTGACATGGGCAAATACCAGAATAGGGTAGGGAATTGGATAATGACTTATTTGTACCTATGGTCCAACAGAATTGATAGTACCGAGAAGGTTCTACTTAGAAAAGAGTGATGGAATTTTTTGAGGCATTAAAGAAGGCGGACAGCACAAAGGAAAGTTGGTACTTATTGAAGAATCTAAACAGCAGAGTAGGAAATCATTACCAGACATATAGAAATGATGAGAAATGACATATAGAAAAATAAATATAGAAAAGGGATGAGACTCTTCCAAATCTTGGCAACAGAGAGAGAATCATTCGGATTTAAATTTGGACAGTGTAGAGGTGCCTCAGCACTCTCTTTAAATAATGCTTAAACCTAAACCTGCACCAATGTAAAAGGCAAGTATTGGACTATAGGATATCATGTTCAATGTCCACTCCATGCTGAGAAAGGCCAGATTTTCAGCCTATCTTGTTAATATGGATTGGGTTCTTGTAGTCGTTTTTTCAACATCCTGTTTGTCTAAAATGCAAGTGGAAGGATTCACACTAAACTTGGCAAACAGCAGGGTGGGAGAGGTGCTATTTATCTTTCATGGATGGCAGCTGATAGGGAAAAATGTAGAAACGAAATTGTATCTTCTCAAGAGCTCAGCAACCATCTGAGATGTCTGCAATATATGGGATAGGAACTTGTTGTAAAGGTTCAGGAGTTTTGGCGATGAGCTTGTAAAAGTCCAAGATGCATTTAAACTTTCGTCAGGTTACACCATTCTGTAGTAAAATTAAATAGATGCTCAATTCTTGTTGGAAAGCTTGGAATTGAAGCTTAAGGGCCAAAGCTATATAACTGAGAGAAGACCTCCACACAGCCTTCAAAGGAATGCAGAGAACCGACCAGGGCTGCTGACCTAATGTCCAATCCTCACCTTCTCGTAGTATACCCTGTTAGGTATCTACCTGGATACTGAACAAACGAGGATGGGCTGGAAATTTAGGATTTAGCCAACCAAATTGCATTCTTATTGGCTTAAACCAAAATTTCAAATGATGGTACAACATGACAGAATTTCATGTTGTACCATTTCAAATTTCAAATAGAATTTCAAAAACAAGGCCCCATTGTTTTTGCCAGGGAACAAGGGTGAACAGCAAAAGGTCAGTTACTGGAACAAATCCTAAAACACACTCCAAATCAATATCGCTAGAGTTCAAGATTTGTACTATCAACATAAGAAGCCTAAATGGCAAGAAATGAAGCTAGCTGAGGAATTGGATAAGTACCAGATCAATATAATAGGGGTGACTGAAACAAAAAAGACAAAAACTGGCAAGATCTTTCTAAGCAATAAATACAAAATGTTATATTCAGGCAATGAAAATCAAGGAAAAGAAGGAGTAGCCATAGTATTCAACACTAAATACGAGGCTAATCTACTTGAATGGCAGGCAGTCTCAAGTACAGTGATGTGGGCAAATATCAGAATGGGGAACTGGACAATGAGACTTATTTGTGCCTATGGTCCCACAGAAGGTTCTACTAACGTAGAAGTGGAGGAATTTTTTGAGGCTTTAGAGAAAGCAACTGACACAATGAAAAAGGAAAAGTTGGTCCTTGTTGGGGATCTAAATAGTTGAGTAGGAAATGATTGTCAGACATAAAAAATTATTTTGGAAAAATTTGGAGAAAAGAGTAAAGCTAACAATAATGGCAAATACCTGTTGGATTTCTGCTCAGGACAGTACTAAACACATGTTCCAATGTTCCAACATAAAAATGTACACAAATTCACATGGAGAAAAGAGGCAAAGAAAAGTATCATTGACTATGTTATTGTTGATAGTAATGTTTTCTATCTTTCTAGAATGCAAAGAGGATTTGAAATTGGAAGTGATCACCATTTAGTCTTGAGCATAAAATTGAATTTCCCACTGAAAAGAAAAACATGTAAAAAAGTTTTAAAGCAAATAAAAGTTCAGCTTCTCAGGTGTAAATTGCAGACTAAAATACACTAATATGATTAAAGAAAAAATGAAACAGTTTGAGAACAGGAACCAAATCTTGGAGATTCAGTGGCAAGCCCTGAAGAAAACACTGATTGATTCCATCAGAGAGGCATGTGGTGAGGTTGTGTGCAAGGATAGAAAAATCAGAACTCCATGGTGGACACAGGAAGTTAAAGAGGGAGTGAAGGAAAAGAAGAAATCATATCAATAGTTCCTAGCAAATAAGTCAGTTTTTGCTCTTAGAGAATACAGAGACAAATGTAAGAAAGCTGAACACTGTGTAAAACTAGCTAAACAAAAGTCATGGGAAGACTTTGGCAAGAACATAGAAAATAAATATCAAGAAGGTTACAAGATATTCTGGAGGTTGTTAAAGAAGCTCAGAAATGGAGGAAAGAGTGCTGTAAAAGGAATTAGAGATGATAAAGGTGACATGAAACCTGGAGAAAAACATATCCTTGAAGTATTCAGTAATTACTTTGAAAAACTGCTAAATGAAACAAGCAGTGATGACAGCACAGCAGTAAAAAAACACTGACCAGGCATGCAGTCTGGAATACATATCAATACTTGAAGTAGAAAAAGCCATCAAAAGCCTGAAATGTGGAAAGGCTGCAAGAGTAGATGATATTCGACCAGAAATGCTAAGTATGGAGGTATAAAAGGCGTATAGTGGCTGCACTGCATAATTCAGAGGGCCTGGACAGAGGGACAAATTCCACATGATTGGAGTAGAGCTCTCATAGTACCCATATATAAAAATATATATAAAACTGAATGTGAGAATTACAGAGGCATTTCATTACTGAGTGTTCCTGGTAAGATATATGCAAGTATACTTGAGAAACAGTTGAGAAGAATTGTGGAAGAGAAGCTTGGTGAAGAAAAAGCTGGATTCAGGCCAAATAGAGGCTGTCAGGATCAGATTTTCACTTTACAACAAATAGTTGAGAAATCATGGGAATATAACAAAGACCTGTATTTGTGTTTTGTAGATCTCGAAAAGGCATATGACAAGGTGCCAAGAGAGAAGCTATTCCAAACGCTACAGTTATGTGGGGCATTATATCAAGCAATACTTAGTCTCTATTTGAGTTGTAAGTCAGCAGTTAGTATTGAAGGAAGTACAGGAAGATGGTTTAATGTTAAATCTGGTGTCAGACAAGGATGTACATTATCCCCTCTCTTATTCATTATCTATATGGATCACATTATGAAGGAAAGTGGTATTAAAACCTGGTATCAAAATTGGAGGTGTTAATCTTAGCCTTTGCTTTATGCGGATGATGTTATACTTCTAAATAAATCCACTACAAGACTGCAAGATTCCCTGCTAAATTGAATAACTGTTGTAATAGATATATTATGAAGGTAAGCATTAAAAAGACAAAGACAATGAAAATAGGCAGAAACACTGAAAATATCAACTGCATTGAGAATGGAGAATTTATAGAACAAGTAAAACATTTCATCTACTTAGGCACGATTTTTAGTGAAGATGGTAAGTTAAACATGGAAATAGACAACGGAATCAACAAAGCTGGTATGATGGTAGAAAGTCAACTGAATAAATTTATATGGAATAAGAAAGAAATTAGCCAAAACACTAAATTAGCTGTATACAAGACAGTCTTTAAATCAATTTTAACTTATGGATCTAAGAGCTGGGTTAGAAGTAAAACACTTGACCAAAGACTAGAGACCGCAGATATGAGAGTCCTGAGAAAGATTAAGGGCATGAACAGATGGTATCAATGGCAATATCATATTAAAAACAAGAGGATATTAGGAAAGGACTCGATATTATCAGCATCTAGGAATGCATTAGCAGAGTCAATATCAGGTGGTACGTTCATTTAATCAGAATGGGAGAGGAAAGATTAGCAAAACAAGTGTTCTCTGCCAGGTTGGCAGGAAAAAGACCCAGAGGAAGACCAAGATATACGTAGATCGATACAGTAAAAAGTGCCTTAGAAGACAGAAATACAAGACCTGATAATATTGAGTCTTGACATTTAACCGGCTGATTTCGAGGAAAATTGTAGACAGGAAGTTAGTGATGATGTAAATTTTCCATCTAGCACTATCATATACTGTACATCCCTTGAGGGTATATATCAGTAATTTGATGATGATGAACATATGCTCTGTTGAGCAAAGATTTGAAGATGCCTATATTTTGAGATGGATGATGTGTTGAATTTTGCTGCATGCAGTGGCCTGTGAAGGTAAGTTTATAGTGAATAGATGTAGCAAGTATTTCAGAAGAGGTATGGGAAGGGAGGATGTCCAGGAAGGCTAATTTTTTTTCTCTCACAGTACAGGGTGTTCACATTGGACCTCTCTAATTTCAACATGTTACTACTACTTAAGTGTATGGACTATGGTGTTGAAATCACCAAGGTTTTGTAAAAGAAAAATTCTGGATGAAACTTGTAGAGTTTCTAAAACATTTGAACAACCCAAACCTTGCATATTTCTGCATTTCGATTTTTTACCATTCTTTGAAACCAGGGAGGTCCAATGTGGACACCCTGTATGATGAAATTATAAAGAGCAACTTAAAGCTTACACAATTTTAATTAAACAAAATACTGTCAGACACCTGCAACATATACAGATAGTCTTCAGAGATCTGAATAATCTGAATAATTTAAAACTAACATGAGTCTACTACATTAAGACATCTAAGCCAAGTCTACAGATCTAAAAGAATTTCTGTTACCCAATCTCAAATTTCATATACACCTGACAATGATATTATCTTGTCATTGGAAAATAACATCTCTTCCATTTTTAAATATCCTTCTGGAAGTCTCCAAGCGAAATAAGCTCACTTAATAGATATACAGAAAACCAACACATACTGGAAGATACCTCAATGCTACATCATACTGCCACCATCCAACACAAAAAGCAAGAGTCATTAATATGTACCCTATGGAATAGGGTATACACAACATCTTCAGCAGAACAGAGAAAAAAACCAAGAACTTAATATTCATCTCGGTCTTACCTTGTCTCAAAATGGATATAAACAAAAGATGATAAAGAACATCCAACTTCCTAAGGAAACCTCCAATAACCAGGACAAAGGGAATAGCAGCAACGAATCCTTTATATCCAGCATGTAACAGACAAAATATCGAAGATACTTAGACAAGAAATAAAATAGCCTTCAACCCACTATGCTGAAACTCAAGATTTTTGCATCCTCTGAAATCTCCATCCTCATCTTAAAAAACAGCATCTACAAAATCTAGCATTCAGACAAACAAACAAACAGGAACTAGAAAGATTGGCATGTCATAACACAAAGATGTTGATGTGTTCTTTCATACAAAATATGAAGATTAAGAACTTAGACAACAAACAGAAATGCCCTGTACTAACTATGAAGTTATTAAGCCTCCAAATACCCTAATCCATTGTAGCAAAAATCAGGGTATTATATCAAGTCATGTCTTTTCATCAAACTCTCAGACATGCAGATCTTGGATAATGATGCATATTATACCTTTAAACCATGACAATACCTTGTGTGTATGCCTTTACACATGCTTGATTCCGTTTACAAGCTTGTATGTAGTAAAGCCTTTTGTTTTCCTAATTATTGTGATTCTCCTAACAAAGTGTACTACAAAGTAGAAAATTTTAAGTTAATAAGGAAATTTTTAAGTCAATATTTTAAATGTGCAATAAATCGCTTGATATTATCTTTCAGCCTCCTAAGGCAGTTAATGAAAAAATACAGTACAGATGCAAATAGCAAACACCACTAATGAAGTGATGTGCTATAATTATTATTATTATGGGCAACTCCAAGGAGTCCTTAGACTCATCAAGGGAGGCCCTAAACATCATGTCAAGAACTATTCAGCATTTGCACAGTATCTATCATACTTTGCTTTGAATAGTTCTTGACATTATGTTTAGGGCCTCCCTTGATGAGTCAATCAAGAAATCTTGGCACCCACATCTGCTTGCAGTAGTCAAGTTGGAGTGTTATCAAGGCTCGGTAAAGAGGAACAATAACTTGCTTGTCTCTGTTTGTCAAAGAATTATTCAGTAACCAAGTGATCTGATGAGCTGCTTTAACCACATTTGTTATGTGCCCCCCTTAAACTTTAACTCCCTATCTACTAACACTCCCAAGTCTCTGACTTCGCCAATTTCTTGGAGTACAATTCCACCAATGTGGTATATATCTTTTCATCCCAAAATGCATAACCTTACACTTTACCACATTAAATTGACATCCATTCTCCTTTGTCCAGTTTGCCAATCTATCTAAATCATCCTGTGAAATTTTGACATCATCTGTATAAACTATTGCTCTACCCAACTTTGCATCATCAGCAAGCAACTGAACAGTTCCTCTCACATCTTTTCCTATATCATCAATGAACAAATTAAACAGTAGCAGTCCAAGAACAGAACCCTGCAGCACACCATCAGTCACAGGCCTTCTTTTGGACTCTACTCCTGAATAAACTACTCTCTGATATCTCTCCATCAACCACCCTCCTATCCATCTCACCAACCCTATATCCATCCCCATGTGCTGCAGTTTACTGATTAGAATTCCATGTGGTATCCTATCAAAGGTCTTAGCAAAGTCCAGCAGTATCACTGCAAACCCATTTCCTTTATCCAGCTCAGCTGTCAATGTATTATTAAATGCGAGCAATTTACTGAGGCATGACTTAACACTTCAAAACCATGCTGTCCCCCCCCCCCCCATACACTATCATATTTCCATCTATCCATTCCTGTATTTTGCTCTTGACCAACTTCTCCAATACTTTGACGACAACTGATATGCTGATTGGTTGGTAATTTGCTACATCAGTCTTGTAACCTACTTTATGCAATGGAGCTATTTTCCCCCTCTTTCCACTACCTCAGGACTAAACCCAGAGCTGAGACTTAAACAATGTGGTCAAGAGCAATGACAATACCCTAGCACCTTCATGTAAAACTCAAGCTGGTATACCATTCAATCCTACAACTGTATTCACATTAAGGTTCTGTAATATGCTATGCACTTCCATTTCATTTCAGTTCCCGTATAAGCTTTCGGCTCTCTCATTCTAGCAACATCACCACCTGGATGATATAATCTTGAAAAGTGTTCACTTAGTAATTCTACTATTTCAAATGATTCAGTTACCTCTCTCCAACTGGCATTCATTAAAATCATTTTGCCACATACATTCTTTTACTTGCAGCATATCGAAAGAACTGTTTGGGATTCTCTTTAGCCTGCATTGCTAACATACATACATACATCTTCAAGGCCCACCTTTCCTAATTGGGTTGTGGGGGCAACAGCTGCAAGAGGAACTTCCAATGGTCACAATCCTCTGCCACCAAGCTCAAGTGTTCTGGTGGGATTCCCAAACGTGTCTGCCCAAGGTTTTGGATATAATCTATCCAGCGAGTCCTTGGCCTCCCACCCTCTGGCTTGGCAAAGAGAGCCTGCCGAGGGAGCCTCTCTTGTGGCATTCTGACCAGGTGCCCGTACCAACGTAACTGTGATTTCTCAACACGGAGAAGCAATGGTTGACTATTGAGGGTTTTCCGAATTCACAGATGACCTATCCAGGGTCTCCTGGAGGTCATCTGTGGAAGGGCTAAGCAGAACTAGATCATCTGCAAAAAGCAGACGTCCAATGCTACATCTTCCAATTCTGACACACTCACTGCCTCGGCTGTGCCTATCAATCCAGTCCATAAATATTATGAAAAGGAGGGGTGACAGAACACACCCTTGGCAGAGGCCAACGGAGACTGTGAAAGGTTCAGACTTTGTGCTGTTTACCCTGACACAAAACTCTGGGCATTCGTATACAGGGACTTGATGGCAGCTAATAGTTGGCCATCCATTCCATGCTCCTGTACTACTTGCCAAAGCTTATCCCGAGGAACCTGGTAATATGCCTTCTCCATGTCCCCAAAACATGTGTAGACACCCTTGGCATATTCCCAAGATTTCTCAAAGACTTGCCTTAAAGTGAAGATTTGGTCAGTTGTGCTTCTACCAGGACGAAAGCCACATTGTTCTTCCTGGAACTTTGACTCAACTATGCTCCTGCATTGTCTTTCCAAGCACCTAGCATACACTTTCCCAGGCAGGCTGAGCAGAGAGATGCCACAATAATTACTGCAATCCTTCTGGTCTCCCTTCTTGAAGACTGGTATTATTATGCCTGTCTGCCATTGCTTTGGTGCTCGCCCAGATATCCAAGCAGCCTGACACAAGTCAGCCAGAGAACACCTCTCGATTTAAGGCTTTTAGCATTTTGGGCCGAATTTCATCATCGCCAGCAGCCTTGCCCAATTTTAGCGATTTTATTGCTAAATGGACCTCTTCTGCTGTGAGACTAGTCATTGCCCTGATCTGCACCTCTTGGATATCCACAACTGCTGGGCCACCCGGGTTAAGAAGGCTCTCAAAGTATTCCCTCCATCTGTAGAGGATATCCTTCTCGGTTGTTAAAAGTGCGCCATCAGAGGCCTTAATTGCCCTTGCTGTGCACAATTTCCTTCCTCGAAGGCAGCGGATGGTCTGCCAGAATACTTTGTTTGCATTTGCATAGGATGAGTCTAATCTTTCCCCAAAGGATTCCCAAGCCATCTGCTTTGCTGTCTTTACTGCCTCAGCATACCGCAAACACATCTCAGGTGACCTGACCCTAAGCCATGTTTGGTAGGACTCCTTTTTTTGCCCGGACAGTTTTTTGGACTTCTTGGTTCCACCAAGGTGTCCTTTTCTCACTGCACGTTGCCACGCTGAGCCGCTTTCTGCCACAGCATGAGAGTGCAGAGACAGTGACAGCTGTTCAGAACAGCTCCCACTCCTCCTCAACATCTGCGGTATGCTTGGGAATTTCTTTGAACCTAGAGGAAATGTCATCTGCAAAATTCTTCCTCACAGCCTCATTTTCCAATGCCTCCCATTTCATGCGGTATAGCTGCTTAGGCCTACCAGCGTTGATGGTAGCATCTGGTTTCTGAAGCCATAGAGTGCACACATCAAGGTGGTGGTCAGTTGACAGTTCTGCCCCTCTTCTCACACGAATGTCCAACACTAAGGAAAATAGGTCTGCTGAGACTATAAAAAATGTCAATCAGAGACCTTTGTTGTAGTGTATCCCTGTACCAGGTATACTAATGGACTTCTCAGTGCTGGAAGAAGGTATTCATTATGGACAAGCTGTTAGTACAGCAGAAGTCCAATAATTTCAACCCATTCGCATTAAGGTCAGGGGCACCATTCCTCCCAACCACACCCCTCCATGTCTGGTCATCTGTTCCAACATGTGCATTGAAGTCACCCATTAGCAAGACTGATTCCATGTCTGCCACCCTGTCAAAAGCAGCATACACTTCCTCTAGGAAGGCAGAGTATTTTGACTCTAGATTAGGTACATAGGCTTGCATCACAGCCAAATCATGGTTTTTCATCTGAAGCCTTAACACACATACTTGTCCCCCCCAATGGGATCCACTCAGCAACACAGTCTGACAGCTGGGAGCTTGTGAGTATCCCCCACACCTGCCTCAGCAGACATTGTCGGGCTCACACCAGAGTAGTAGAGCTTCCACCCCTTATCCAGGTTGACAGTTCCAGAGCCTCTCCTCTTGGTCGAAGAAAGCCTGACTAAGTCTAGCCGGTAGTGCTTGGCTTCCTTGACCAGTTCCAACTTCTTCCCTGTCAGAGAGAAGATGTTCCAGTTGCCTAAAGCCATAGTCTGGTGCCGTTGTCATTGCCATTTCCGTCCTTTTGCAGAATCATTTCTTTGCCCCTAAACACCTCCCCAAATGGATAGCGGTTCCATTGATGGAGTTTCCTCTAGCAGAGTGCTGTCTAAAAAATATGTAACATATTTTTTGAACGGGTCCCTCTGCCTAAAACCGAACGCGTCCCTGGGTAACCCAGACGACGGACGATGCGGTATGAACATTTTTTGATGACCTGATCATGTTACAGTGTTTGATAATGCCCTGTTGGCACAAGACAAAATAACACAGCAAAATAGGAACGATTCCCCTCGAATATTCTAATAGCATTCAGGGGTAGGAGCAAGAAGGGAAGAAAGAAAGAAGCAAGGGAGGAAGAGGAGGGAAACCAGTCTACAGATAATATCACAGGTCTAATAGCATCACATGAAGTAAGGCATGGTCCAGCATCAGGTACCTCGAGTGTGCCATGCCCGTACTCACTAAAGTGAGCTCCTGAGCATGCATTGTTAACTTCCTTTCATAATACTGTTCTCCTTAAATTCCCTCCACAATTTTTTTTTGCAGCTCCAGCTTAATGATGATATTCATCCATTTAACTCCTACTTCATTTATTCTTCTGATTCTAGGTATGCAGTCTGCCATTACTCCCCCTCCCCTCAAACGCTCCTTTAGTTGAAGTTCTATCATGAATAATACTCCTCCCGCCATTCTTTTTTCTCTCTATCCTCTCTGAATACACACTATATTCTTCACATTCAATCCCATGAACTATATCATCTTCTATTAGCCATATCTCACTAATGCCAATAACCTCTGGCCAGGATGAGTCAACTAATGCCAAACATTCCTCTTGCTCGTTCCAAATGCTCTTGGCATTAGGATATATGAAGTGCAAAGACTCCTTAGGGCTACTATCTCCCATTCCAGTTGGTTACCAGTGGTACTAACTTAGGCATATTATACACATTCTTACACTCAGCTGCCTCACTGATGTCTGTATATCCACTCAACAGCTCCGCCCCCCCCCCCACCAAAGCTCTAGTTTCCTTGATTCTGCACATCCACTTACACTTCATTCAACAACACTTTTTCCAGTCTCTGAATACCAAATCCAATCAGACACAAACCATCCTTCTTGTATAAGTCCTTTCATCCATCAAACTCACTCCACACATCCACAAACTTCACATCACTCCTCCTGCATAACCTACGCATCGAGTCATTCGCTATTATGGCCCTCCTCCCCAGCTCAACTCTGTCTGTGGAGCTGATGAGGAGGGTCATACTGCGGTAAGACTCACTATCTTAACTTTCTCACTCCTTTCTTTTGCTACTTCCAATAATTCTTTGATGTCTTCTCTCATGCCATATTTTTCTGCTTTTAAATCATTCGTTACAGCCACTAAGATCATTTCTTTCACCCTATCCTTTTGTGCTCTAATAGCATCACTAACATCATTAATTTTTGCACCTGGAAAGCATGATTTTGTCAAACGTTCGTCAATCACACCTTTCATGATCAATATCGCCGTATAACACTCGCTCCTTGATTTTTCTTTCTCTCTTGGTCAAGCCCTCATTTGTCTTATCTCACACTTCTTTCTTTCTGTTATCAGCTGACCACTCGTCAAATATTTCTGCATTCGTTCCAGCTCCTGTTTTACCCTGTGTATCACTCCATGCACCCAAGCTATCTCCCTCATTGCAGCTAACTCTTCATTCTTTACATCAGTCATACTATTCTTCCGTTCAATACTTTTACTCTCTCTCAATCATGTCACATTTTATCTCTCGATCCTATCTGGCATTACATCACATACATTTTCAATCGTATTCTGAGTTCAATCCACTACTTCAATCTCGTGAGCTGAGATACATTTTTTGATCCTATAATGAACTATAAAGCTCAAGATTTTTATACATAGAAATGCTATTTTAAACTCACTATTGCAAACAGTAAAAGTGCAAAATGTTAGACTGAATTTCCTCACAAATAACATCATAATCTGTTGAGATTAAGCTTGTGGGAAGCCGCATAAAATTTATTTTCATTTTGTATTAAAACTAGGAAAATAAAAATTAAAAAAAAAAAGGAGCAAATATAGCTGAGGTCAGTAAAGAAAGAAAATGTTAGGAAACAGAACAAAGGAAATGGCAGGAAATCGTACAGTGTGACAGATTGGCAAAAGCCACACATAAATTTAGCACACAAAATGACAACATGAAAAAGTGAAAATACAAATAATAATAGAAAACATAAGAAAGAAGAGAATTAGATTAGTGTGAATCATAAAAATGAAAATCAAGGGTTAACATTTAAATTTTTAAATGTAAGGTTAATGTCACTTGTCTAAAATCTTCACAGTGAAGTGAATATGTATAGCCTGTACTATTAAAATCAAAAATATTCTGTAAAATTTGGGAGGCAGTCAGTCAGAAGACATGAGTGATGAACTCATGTCTTCTGACTAAAAAAGTTAGTTTTCATTAGAAAGGGAAGGGATTAGCACAAGCTGAAGTGAATAAAAGAAAACATCAGGAAACCATGCAATGATGATAGAAATAATGACAACATAAAAATAATGACCAAATAACAACTGTCTAATCAGGAGGTTAACTTGCACACACCAGCTGTACCAATATCTTAGGCTGACAAATGGAGTCTAGCTGTTCATCACTATCCCCCTCCTTCTTAACTATAGGTGACCAATTATAAAGTTAACCGACACTGCTGAAGTTTTCAGGGTTTTTTTTTATTTTGACAGTACAGATCATACATGTTCAATTCACTATGGGAATTTCAAATAAGCACATTAATTTAAGCTAACATAAAATTTCAAACTTTAAGCGTTAATTCTGGATTCTCATTTTTATAATTTTACAGTCTAGTTCTTTTCTTACTTATTATTATTTGCATTTGTATTTTTTCTATGTTGTCATTTTGTATGTTTTATATATTGTTCCTATCAATCATTTGAATTCTGTTCTCAATTACAATTTTCCATCATTTCCTTTGTTCTTTGAGAATTTCCCTGAATTTACTAAAGTAAACCTTGAACTATAATAAACTATTTTTCTGGTCCCAAGAGGTTTGCTACAGCAAATGTCTAGTGTACAGTAGTATCTCGCTAATCTGAACCTCTTTAGTCCCAACCCTCCAGTAATCCGAACTGCTTTTAAATGTAATTTCCCAAATTTATGACGTTACCACATCAATAAAAAATATAAATTTGAAGGATGTATCATTCTCAGTTGCTGCTGCTTGGGAAGCCGTTGAACCTGAAGCAATTCGAGCGTCATGGAAAAAACTGTGGCCTTCTAGAATTTACCAAGATAAAAATTTTAAAAAGTTTGAATTTCCTCTTTTAACAAAAAGAGGAAATTCAAAATTCATAATTTGGTTAAAAATATAAATCCAGATGTTGAAATTTCACAAACATCTGTTTGTGAAAATATGGAATGGATTACAGGTAGAACCGAAAGTGAATTCAAAATCAAATCCGATTCTGAAATTATAAATATGATGCTACAGAATGAATTTGTAGACGACACTGACGATAAAGAACTGAAATAAAAAAAAAAAAAGTAAAACATAAAGAGGCGATTGACAGTTTTAATATGTGTATAGAATGGGCTAAGCAGAATGATGTGCCATTCCACAAAATTTTATTGCTAATGCAGCTCCGAGAAGAAGCATTAGAAAAAAGTTTAACCAAGAAGCAAAAGAAAATCAGTGACTTTTTCTACAAACATATAAAAAAAAAAATTTGTGTAATTTTGTTAAACTTTTTTGTGTGTTGTGTACAAGAAAGTGATATTTTTTACGCAAATTAAGTTATGTACTGAACTATGCAAGTTTATTAAATCAGGATCCTCAATAATACAGGTACTTATAAACTAAATATTTTACTAAAATAAACTTGTGTACTGTATTATTTTTTAAGTTTTACATTACAATACAGTAGCTTTTTTTCTATCAGTTACTTCATTTATTTACAGAATTAAACTGATGTACCATTAGAATCTGATTATTTTTGTTTTATACGCTAGTTATTGTTGTCTCTTGGGGGATATTCGCTAATCCGAACTTTTTGCTAATCCGAATGAGCACGGTTTTTAGCAGTTTGGATTAGCAAGATACCACTGTATTTAAAGCCACTTATATGCAAATTTCTGCATACCTCTCCTTTCTTTCTATGTAATTCTGTAAGTTCTTCTTGAAGCTGATAAACTTTCTTCTCCAAGGAAACTGTTCTTTCGCTAGGTCTGCCAGTGCTAAAATCAAACAAGACATTTGTTTGTAAATAATTCTAATTACGTTATCCAGAGTTCAAACTAAATACAGTTCAAAGAGAATTTTCAGCAGTAGATGGATGTTTACAGGAAATTGCAATATTCATGCAAATTATATTGATATTTAAATGACTATTCATATATAGTGTAGTTATTGTATTTTGCAAATAAAGTAATAATACATATTAAAATCAGCTTTTTTAAAAAAATCAATGGAGTATCTAATAATGTCAAAATATACTATTTTCAGAACATCACAGTTCTGCTGCTAAATAAATTCTCATAGTATTTCATGCAAATTCTATAGAACAGATGAAATGTTTTTCTCTTTGAAACCATCCTTCAAGTTGTTTTATTTATTATTTAACATGTTTAAATAATACAGAGTATTTATATATCTGAAGTTAAAAGCAAATGAATAAGGGATAGCTTAAGGATTGAAGCTATGCAGAATTATAAATCCACCTAACATTGCTTTCTTTGACATTGAATGGAATTAATTCTGATCGGCTTGCAAAGTAAAATGAACATATTTATTATCGTGACCATCACATTATTCTGGTGTGCTTCAAGGGGTATGTTTGGCGTCTAGTGTAAAATGAATGGCATAAGAGGTTTAAATTAGGATGAGAAGATGTGAGAACTAACAAAAGAATTAGGTAGCAGGAAACATATTGGATGCGTGAAAATATGGAAGGAGTGGAGCAATTAGTTCATTCTGAAAGATGATTAAGTGTAAAGATAATGTCAGAATAATTAAATTTAGAGAGGGAAACAGTAAGGAAGATTTTGACAGACAATTTGAGACTGAGAAAAAAATTCTATAAAGAATGGTTCTGCATATTCTGAGTGAAGATCAAAAGCATCAGTGACTTGATTGTTCTGATTAATTTTCAAACTGGCTGTTTTTCATAGTTATTACTGATGAGGAAACTTGGAGGTTTCAGTACAATACTAAAACAAAATGCCAAAGCATGCAATAGAAAGCATCTTCACCAAGACTGAGAAAGGCAGAAATGTCATTACTACAGATTACAATGATGTCTGTTTATTTTTTCAGTCGTAAGGGACAGTTCACTTTGAATTCATTAAACAAGAACAAACAGTGAACACACTGTTATTTAGAAGTGGTGGCAAGTGTGTAAGTATTTCATAAATAGAGACCTGAATATTATCTGTTTTAATTTGATTCTGCTGCCCACTCACTCTTCTGGTTTCTTTCAGAATTCTCAAATATGAATTTGTGGTTTCCAGTCTGATTAAGAATTGTTTCAAACTCAGGTCTATGATTCATTAAAAATAGTTTAAACACCATCTTGTATACTGATAGTTTGATATTTTGGCTGTTTTCATTGTCACCAAATATTGTTCCTAAATAGGAAATAACCTGGTTCACTACTGAGAATACAGTTGATATTCTTTGCTATCCAGTTGAAATGTAGTTTATATTTTGCAATTATCCCAGATTATTCTTTGTCTTTTTATTGCTTATTTTCATACTAAATGTGTCATAAAATTTTAATTTGGCTAAAGACACATAGTAGATTAATCTTTATGCTCTAAAAGATTAATCGGAGTCTACAGCCAAAATGCTTAATACAACACACTTGGTGTGAAAATAAGCAATAAAAAGACAGTGAAAATAAAGCAAGGATATCAGTTGCAAAATACCAACTGCATTCTCAGGCATGAGTAAAGAAGTAAACTTAATATCATCTAAGCTGACATTGGATTAAAAGATAGTAGAGAAACATTTGCAAAAACTAAGACAGGAAAAGAAAACTGAAGAGAATAATAAGAGGCAGGAAAGTGGAGAAATTTGTAAGTTATTAATGAATAATAATAATAAAGTAAGTCAATTAAAATATAAGAGAAAACAAGTAATATGGTACAGCAACTAGATAATTAAATTTGCACCAGATGATGGAGTCACCATAGTCAACTTCCCAGATGCAAAAATAGAGGTGTGACAAATGTAATAGATAAACAGAAAAGAGATGGCAGTGCTTGTTGGAATGATTTAAATAGTGGTAAGTAAAGCGTGAGAGGATATGAAAGGATTGATGGAAAAAGCAAGAAAGTGAAAATTGTTAGTTTATTACCAAGAAATGATAGTAATAAGTTAAGGAAGGCAATGATAGCAAAGGATTCAATGTGCAGGCTATGTATAAGAAATGGGTACGAGTTTCTGGATGTGTGGAGTGAGTTTGATGGTAGAAAAGACTTGTATAAAAGGGGTGGCCTATACTTGAATGGATTTGACATCAGTGCCTAGAAAAATTTGTACTGGAATGATACAAATGTCAGCAAGCATGATTATGAATCTGGTGGATGGACTATGCTTTGGGTTTTTTGTGTGTCTAGGAAAGGAAAAAGAGAAGTCATCAGAGTAAAGTACACTGCAGATGTAAGTATACAAAAAAGTGAGAAGGTAACTTACTATGCCTATACAACTGCCAGGAGCATTACAAACAAAGTGGTTGAGTTTGTTGCTTTGGAGAATATACTGTAGGCTAAAATGGTTGACATAAGTGAAACTAGGCTCTCAGAGTCAGATGTAGTAACTAGAATCAAGTTTGCAGACAGCAAAACAATTGTAAGAGACAAAGAAATGCATCACCAAATTATCCTAATTGATAATAAACAAGTAATTATCATGAGTGACCTATATTATCCAAACATTGATTAGACAGAAGAGAAATTTATGGTAAGAATGAATTAAAATTTATTGACCCGTTGTGAGACAAAGCATACTTTGCAAGGAACAACATGGGTTTACTAAAGGTAGGTCATGTCTTAGCAATTTTCTCTTATTTTATGAATTTACAAAGATATAGATATACTATGATACTGCTGGACTTTGTTAAGGCATTTGATCGGATATCACATGAAAGAAATTTGCATAAACTGCAAATTTCTTTTTGCAAGAAGAAAATACAGAATTGAAATATAAGCTATTGGCTTTGATAAGTAGATAGCTGATGGATTGGAATCAGAAAGTGGTATATGGGGATGTGTATCTGCGAGCTTTCAGATGTCCAGCGGTATGCCCAAGGGATCAGTCCTTGGACCACTGTTGTTTAAGTTATATATTAATGATATTAGGAAAGCCTGACAGTTGTTCAATTGTTTGATGATGATGCAAAAATAGGCAAGGCAATCAGAGATGCTACTGATATAAAGCATTTAAAAGGTGATTTGAATAGGCTGTAAGTAAATGATAACGGTTGCCAATTCAGTGTTAGTAAGTATAAAGTTATGCACTTGGGAATGAGACATCGAATGGTACATTATATTGGTGGGATTATGCTTGGAAAAACTGATAAGGCTAGAAATCTTGGAGTTATGGTGGATAGGAAGTTGAAGATCAAAGGTCACATAGCAAAATCTGCAATTACAACTCAGAAAACAATTGATGTTGGTAAGAATATGACAGTAATTTTGCTTTTTACATGGTTTTGATACCATACCTGAAATACTATGCAAGATTTGGTCTTCTTGGTTCTGAGAGGATAAAATTAGCTGTGGAGAGGTCGACTGTAAAGAAGAATTATAAAGATGATGTTGGAATTGTGGAATGTAGACTACAAGGACTGCAGACACCGGTAAACAGGAGAAAGAGGGGAGGGGAGGATATGACAGAAGTCTATAAACTTATGAGAGAGTATTATAGGATATCTGTTGATGAAATTTTTCATAACATGGAAAAAGGAGGAGAGGACAAGTTATATCCATGGAATAATAAATTTAGTTTAATCCTTTATCCAAGTGTGAGCAAACACAGTTTGAGCCTGAAAATATCTTCAGGACTGGGGTAAGGTAGCACAACACCGGGCAATTCGTAGCAAAGGTGGACCAAGCGAACATCACTCCTATCTCCTGATGTTAGCTTGGTCACCTTTGCTACGAGTTGCCAGTGTTGTACTACCTTACCCCAGTTCTGAAGATATTTTCAGGTGCAAACTGTGTTTGCTCACACTTGGATAAAGGATTAAGCTAAATTTATTACTGAATATCCATGGAAGATCGGAATAAAATTCCCCGGTTATTGTTTTACCCTTTTCAAAATAAGTAATAAACAAAAAATGTCTTTAGCATCCCAAAACATCGATGCCATGACCTTTCCTACTGATGGATCTGACTCGGTCTTCTTTGGCACTGAACAACCAGCTTCTGTCCACTGTTTTGACTGCTGTTTGGATTCTGGCGTGTAATGGTGAATCCAGTCTCATCCATAGTAATAAATTGATGCACAAAATCAGTTTTATGCTTGTTAAACCTGTCCAAGCAGTGTTCAGAGATTTTCATGCGAGTGCATTTTTGATCTGCTGTGAGCAAGTGCAGCAGACAACATGCGCAAAGATTTTTCGTTTGTAATTCTTCGTGCAAAATATATCCTACACATTCTTTTGAAATGCCTATAGTCTCAACAAATTTCACGCACTTTGACTTGCCAATCATCCAATACCATATCGTGTACTTGATCAATGATTTCTGGTGTTGTTACATTTTTTGGACATCCTTCATGTGGATCATCTTCAAGGCTGGTATCGCCACGTTTAAACTCGGCAGCCCATTTCTTAATTGTCAAAAACGAAGGAGAAGAGTGCCCATAAACTTTTATGAACTTCGAATGAATTTCTTTGGCCATTAAACCTTCTTTTACAAAGAATATTAAAACCATACAACACTCAATTTTATCCATTTCAAGGGATACAGACAACACTTTTGCTTCAGGCAGCTGTATATATAAAACAAACTACTTGATAGAATGACTTGCAATTTCACATGGATGCTTATGACAGATGTACCAAATTAGAAAAAAAAAAATCTTGCTGATAGTGTTGCCATCTATGGTCAAGGCCGAGAAATTTTCGGACCGCCCTCGTAATTATAGCATTTTGAACAATCTTGGTACCGTGTCATATGCATTTTCCAGATCTACAAAACTTAAATACAGATCCTTGTTTAAATGCGGATCCCTATATTTGGCCTGAACCCATCTTGTTGTTCTTCAAGCTTTCCTTCTCAAATGTTTAACATTTTCTCAAGTATACTTGCAAAAATCTTACCAGGGACACTGAATGGAGAAATATCTCTAATTCTCACATTGTTTTATTTCTCTTTTTATAGACATATACTATGACAGCTCTACTCTACTTATCTGGAATTTGATCCTCTTGATCTGAATTATGCAGTATAGTCAATGTAAACCTTTAGACCTCCATATTTTAGCATTTCAGGTCAAATATAATCTACCCCAGCTGCTTTTCCACATTTCAAGTTTATGATTGCTTTTTCTACATCAAATATTGATATATATTCCTGATTACATTCCTGCTGAATGTTTTCTACCACCATGCTGTTCACTTCTTAGTTTCACTAAGCAGTGTCAACACAGTTAAATTATTATAGATTCTTTAAAAAATTAAACATCATATAACTATTTCTTCATATAATTCATTTACAAAAAGAAAAGAAAATTTAGAAACTTATATACCACATAAGAGTGTTTGACTACCAATCCAATAGTTTTTGTTTTACACATGCAGTTTAATAGCAAAGTATTTTAGTAGTTACAATTTCACAGAATACTGTTATACAAAACTAAAATATATATACTCTTCTCAGCTGACTTCACAACAAATTCTTAAATTATATTTCTTCTTATTAATTAGTTTTTCCAAAAACTTTAGGAGTTATTATTATTCCTATGTAATATTCATTCATAAAACCATTAGGAAAAAGAAAACCAGGACGCCCTCTTAAAAGATTCAACAATGACTTCTAAGGCTGGAACAGGCCATGCTAGGCCTAAATCCTTGATGATGCATGATGATGATGATGATGTAATATTCATATAAATTCCATCCATCATTGCTATTTGTAACTTATTAGAAAGGAATTATGCAGCCAACATCTAAATCACATGCTCATTTTTGCAATCACCAACCAAAAAAAAAAAAAAAAAAACCTCTTGCGAACTGGTTCACACAGATAGCTCAATAGGATACTCATTCTTATTCTACACAAAATTAGATGGTAGCCACTTTATATTTCAAATCTCCTATGCACTTTGTATCTTAGATCAATCTAAAGACATTACAATAATAACAATCATTGTTTAGATTATATTTGGTCATTCAAACATATAATTAAAATGAAATATATATTGATCTTTAATTGACCATGATTTATAAAGTAGAAGTTATCAGTATCCTATACAATCTCTTCACTGAAGATACAGCTCACCTTTTTCATCACTGCCTTAAATCTAATTATTTTAAATGGAATGAAACGATATATGAGCAACTAAATGCCTTAACTATGGGTAGTCCCTTTTGCTGCCCTGTGTAAATCTGTTCATGGAAAAGCTAGAAACAGACATCCTCTCAAAATTAGACCCGAAACCTTTAGTGTGGCGGAGGTATGTAGGCGATGTCTTCATAATTTGGAGGGACACAAAACAGCTTTTTTGGACATTTTAACCAAAATTAATTCTTTTCATCAAAAAAATACCATTCACTTTGGAACTAGAAAAAGATAATCAACTACTATTTTTGGATACCCTAATCAAGAAACTAGCAGATGGACATATCAAACTAACAGTCCACTGTAAAGCAACACACTCTGGACGCTACCTTCATTTCAAATCACCTCGCCATAATATATGTGCTCAAAAATAGAGCCACGAACATCATCATCTCAGAAGAAAAAGAACTCTATGATGAAATTACTCATATATCAGACATTAATAAAAAATGGCTATCCAAGAAATTTAATCAACAAGATTCTTCACAGAAACCCCCCCACAACAACCTACCATCACTCAATACAGTTCATCCATAGTTATTCTTTATGCAGGTACAGTGTCCAAAAAGATCGCAAAACTTTTTAAATCTTTCAACATCAGACATTGTGTTCAAACCAGTCAAGCCTGTCCATCACGTTTTAAGATCGCCAAAAGACATTAATGCTTTTTTCAAACATGCTGGAGTGTACAACATCCCATGTGCTTGTGGTCTAAACTATATAGGACAGATGTCAAGAAGCCTCGAAATAAAAAAAAAAAATATATATAGGAGATGTTAATAATAACAGAAACAGAACAGACAACTCAGGTTTAGCCCATCATTTCACTATTACTAACCATACCATTGGGATAGTAGCTCTATGCCTTACCTAGAAGAAGATTTCCTGTTGTAGAAATTTCAAGGAAGCTGTTGTATTCCTCCATTCTGGAGAAAATCTTAACAGAAACCAGGGAATGATAATAGCTGACATATGGAAAATGCTAATAAGATCACTTAGTCTGCCAGAATTTAATTTCAATCAAAACTACAGAATGTGCTCTCATAACCGTGACTAATACAACATGCTCCATGCATGTAATGTTACACATTCTGTTTTAATGTTTAATTTATACGATAGTGTCACTCCATTTTCTCTGTATTAGCCACTTTGAGTTTTTTCTCTTACTGTTATAAGCCCTGAAGAAGCCGGACAGCCCCATCAGCGAAACTTGTTGGTATTAGATGTTTATAAATCATGGTCAATTAAAGATCAATATATATTTCATTTTAATAACAATCATTATCATAATCAAATTAGTGGTATGTTTTGGGAGTATTGTAGAGGCAGCAGCCTCTACAGTGTCTTTACTACAGTATGACAAGGATGTACTCTGTACATGCAACATGTCTAAGGGTATCTTCTTTCATTGGATGTGTTTTGTTACTTGGGAAAATGTAGGACTGGTGTTCAGAAAGGCATATAGACAAAGATCAGCCTATTTGTTCAAAGTAGAACAAATCGGGTCTAACAGAACATGAGATTACTAGTATTAGCCATAGGATTCTTCGGAATGAAGCCAAATTACTACACAGATGTTGACATAAATATCAGCATCTCTTTAAAGAAAAGTCTGAAGTACTTACGCATAGCTTAAGACCATGCCAAAAATCTGGGAAATTAAGAACTGTTTAATTATTATTATTTATTATTATTTTTTACATGTAAAATATACCCTCAATTTTTTATTTTATTTTTTTTAAAATCATATGTGCAAACACTTCAACTGGTCCTAATATCATTTTTTACCTGGCTGTCTCGCATCTGCATATAAAATGTAGGCAATGGAAGGAATTCAGTTAGTTAGATGATGCTATGATATCCGACCTGGTTGCGTCAGGAACAGGAGATTTTCGGGAGATGAGTGGTGTGATAGGTGAGAATAATGAGCAGCGAAATATGAATGAAGAAATAGGAGTGGGGAGTGTAGAAGGCTTAAACGATTGTGAGGTTTTCGGAGATGGTCAAGATTGGGAGGATGAATGGAGAGTAAGAGTGGTTAACTTGCAGAGAGATATAAATGAGCTGAAAGAGATGGTGGAATGTCTCGGGAATGAGATGAGAAGTATAAAAGATGAGATTAGGCGAATGGAAGAGATGAATGCAAGGCAAATCAGAGTAGGAGTGAGAGAGTTACGAGAATGATAGATGAGAGAATAGAAACAGTTGAAGAGAGGAAATGAGAAAGAGGTATGGGAATGATAGAAGAATAGAGAATAGGTGCAGTAGAAGAGAGGGAATGATAGAAGAGGACAAAATAGAAACAGTGGAAAGGAGGGAATAAGAGAGAGTTATGGGAATGATAGAAAATGAGAGAATGGAAACAGAGAGAATGCGAAGAAGTGTTGGAACCAGGAATAGAGTGATGCCAGGACAGCAGGTAAGTAGGGGGAACACAAAGAGAAAGGGTTAGAGGAGAGAGAGTGAGGGATACAGGTGAGCAATCAAGGAACAGAATGGTAAGAGGTGTGATGTATGGAGACTCGATGATCCATGGTGTGCAAGATAGGATGCCAGAGGAGTATTTGCCTGGAGGGACGATAGCAAGTGTGGCTATGGCAATTAAGAGGGGGTGAAAGGATGGATGAAATGATTGTGATGGTGGGCACGAATGACTTGAGAGGCAATTTAAATCAGGTGGTGAGAGACCTGAGATTCTTGCTTCAGGCTGTATGAAAGAAAACATAGAGAGGAAAGATTGTGTGTGTTGCCCAGGTATGATAGCGACGAGCTGAGCAGAAGAGCAGTAATAATGAATAGCATAATAGCCAGAATGTATCAGAAAAGAGGATTGGAATATGTGGACGCTTGGAGGGCATTTGAGGACAGAAAAAACTATGCAAGAGACCACTTGCATTTGAATGAAGAAGGACATAGGCATCTGGGGAGATTACTGTTTACTGAACAAGTTGGTGCAGGGAAACTAGAATTCCCAAGGTGGATGGTAGTAGGGGTGGCCTCTTGTGGGAATGGGTGCTTTGGGGAAAGGGGATGACATCAGGTAACACTGAGTCTAGTTGGGTCTGGAGGAGATAATGATAGGTATAGAAGTAGTGACATTTTTATGCTTTATACTAATGTCAGGAATATCTGGAATAAAGGAGATGAATTGGCAGCACTGATAGCATCAGCTTGGCCAGAGATTATTGGGATCTCTAAGACGTGGTTGACGGAAGATGATATAATAACAGGAATAGAAGTACAGGGTGCAGCATTTTTCAGCAGGATGGGAAGGGAAAACGTGATGGTGGAGTACCGCTTATGATAAGTGATAACTTATGTCTTGTAAGAGGAGAGGCTTTGGAAGGCAGTGACATTAATGGTTTTGAAAGCATATGGTGTGAGGTAGAGGTAGGCAAAAAAGGATATTTAGTGGGGGTGTTGCTACAAGCCAAGGAGCACAGAGGGTGGGGAGCAGGTGATGTTCAGGCAGTTGAGCTTGGCAAGTGCAAGAAGAATGATTACTATGGGAGATTTTAACTACAGCAGTATAAGCTGGGAAGAGGAAAATGCATGTAGTAATAAGGGAATGGAATTTCTAGAATTCTTGAGGGACTTCTTAGGCAATTCTTAGGCAACATGTAATAGAGGGAACAAGAGGTTCAAGAGTTTTAGATTTGGTCATAGCATCGGAAGAGCTGATAATAACTGAGACGAATCCCCCCCCCCCCCCAGTAGAGTGACCGTGACCATTCGGTTTTGACTTGGAAGATGAATAGACATGCAGGAATATCAAAGAAAAGAGAACATATGTGGAATTATAAGGCGGGTGATTATAATAGTCTTAGATATCAACTTGGGGCAGTTCCATTGAGGGTGGAATTGGAAGGCCAGGATATCATTAGTGCTTGGGAAATTGTGAAGGAATATTTGTTAGCAGCAATAGTAAGCTGTATTCCACGAGTGAAGAAGCGGACACAATTTGTTGTAAAATGGATGACAAACAATATCAAACAGGAACTGCAGGTGAAAAAGAGATTATGGAAGAGATATAAGGAGAGGGGTGGAGAGCAGATGCACAAAGAATATAAGACACAGGCCAGGAGAGTGACTAGTATGGTAAGGAAGACGAAACTGGAATATAAGACTAGATTGGCACTAAGATCCAAAGAAAATACTAGGGAATTTTTTAGCTATGTGGCCAGTAGGAGGAGAAATGATTGTTGAAGAATGACATTGTTGGATAAAAATGGGAATAGAGTAACTGATGCAAAGGACGTATTGGAGTTGTTCAATGAACACTTATTGGAGTATTTCATCCTGCACAAATAGGTTTTAATACTAGAGGGATAGGGCAGGTTCGAGGTTTAGAGGTGCAAGAGAAGAGTGTGTTCCAAATACTGAGTACTCTGGATGTCAGTAAAGCTTTGGGACTGGATGGTATTTCACCACGGGTTTTACTAAAAAACTGACAGCTCCGTTGACCTTTTCAATGAAAGTCTGGCTACGGGAAAGGTACTCAGGGAATGGAAGGAAGGTAAGATAGTGCCATCTCATAAAGGAGGTAGCAGACTGGAAGTGTCTAATTATAGGCCAGTGGGTGTGGGTGTATCATCAATAGTTAAGATACTGGAGAAATTAGTGAGGAACCATATACAACGTTGGGCAGATGAGAGTAATGTTATCTGTGAGAATCAACATGGATTTGTTAAGGGATGCTCTTGCTTTAGTAATATGATTGCCTTTTACAATAAAGTGACAATAGCAGTTGATGAGGGAAAGGCATATACTGCCATTTTATTGAATTTTGCAAAGGCATTTAATAGGGTACCACATGATAAGCTGATACTTAAATTGCAGCACATGGGTGGCAGGTTAGTCAATTAGATTCAGGATTGGCTGTCTGATAGGTATCAGAGAGTTGTATATGGTGGGGTGATATCAAGGAGGCAGAAGGTTGCAAGTGGGGTTCCACAGGGCTCAGTATTGTTTAACTTTTATACCAATGACACTATCAATGGATTGCAAGAGGATATTCAGTTGTTTGCAGATGATGTGAAGCTGGGCAGGGTTATTAGTAGTGGTGTAGTTGTGACAGCCCTTCAGGAGGATTTGAATAAACTGGACAAATAGGCAAATCAATGTGGGTGTCAGTTTAATGCAGCAAAATGTAAAGTCTTGAAGTTTTGATACATTGGTAGGAAGCTGCATACTCAATTGGAGGAGCTGTACTGGAGGAAGTAGGGGAGACAAGGGATCTGTTAGTAATGATTGATAGAAAACTGAAATTCAGGGAGCATATTGCAAAGGTGGTGAAAGCAACTCAGAGGATTGCTGCAATAATAAGAAGAACGCTGACCTGCAGAGATAAGAGTTATCATTCCATTGTATAAGATCTCAAATTTGCTCCCCAGGATTTGAAGGGGATAAATTAACTGTGGAAAGGGTACAGAGACGAATAACAAAGATGGTTTCAGAACTGTACAATGTTAGTTATGAGGATCGACTGAGGGAATGTGGACTGCAGAGTTTGGTAGATAGAAAGAAGAAGGCGATATGATCGAGACTTTTAAACTGTTGAGAGGCAGTTACAGGGATGACACTGGGGAGTTCTTTCACTTGGTGGAACAGCGGGAAAGAGCGATGACAAGGGGCGTACAAAAGGAAGCTGTGAGCAAGAGGATGAGGAGTGGTTTCTTTGCGTGGAGGGCGTCTGAACCGTGGAATGCATTGCCTGATAGAGTGGTGAGAGCAAGAACGGTCAATAAGTTCAAGGAGTAGTATGATAGACTGTGTTTCCTAGGAAGGGCCTCCAATGGTGAGTCTCTTGACTCCATGGAGGCCTGAATAATAATAATGTGAGATTCCATTCACGTTCATTGTTGTTTAATTTTTTCATTGCTATTTTAAACAGACAATGATCCATAATACATGAATCAAAATATTTGTAATTAATTCATCTTAATTAAATATTTTAAATTGTGTCTACATGTTACTTATTCAGAATGAATAAGTAACATGTAGGCACATGTTACTTATTCATTCTGAAATTTTTCTCAAACTCTCACATCTCTGGCTAAAATCTGATTAAGTGCTTTATTTTTTACCCAACTCTCAGATCCATAACTAAAACAAGCTTGAATGCAGTCTTGTATCATGCTAGTTTAACATTTTGGCAAATTTCGCCCATCTTTTCCCTTAAAAACAGTTGATGCAGGAATTCTAAAAGAAGATGTTACAGAACAGGCACAATTGTTTGTGCCTGTTATTCAGCAAATTAATCTACATATGGTTCTGATGTATTACAGGCCTTGATAGACCTATTGTATACTCAGTGCTTTTTTTGGGATGGTATAGCATACCAGCACTTTTATTAATAGTGATATGTGACATACAAATGAGGTATTGTTTTAAACTTTTCCTCCTAGCAAAGAATGTATACTGGCACCTAGTGTTTAACAAAAAGCATTGCATATAATAATATATATACAGTGATTTATCAACATTGCAAGTAGTAATTCACTTCCCCCATAATAACTTTCCTAAATATAGAAGTGATAAAGAAAAAAAATTAATAATCACCTTGACTCACAGTGTACCTGAAGGTCAACATTTTCTTGATTTAGCCTGGCATTTTGCACTGACAGTCTTAGATTTTCTTTCTGTAGAAAATCAACACTATCAAATAATCTATCACCTGAAAAAGAGAACAATATATTTAAGATAATTCATTACAATCACACTGTTAATAACATAATATGGATTAACCTAGAAATCTTATGCCGTTTTTATTACCCCCCCCCCCCAAAAAAAAAAGATTAGGTGGCAGTGTTTTAGCCCTAACTTTTTGGAAAGTGGTAGGCAGCCAGCTCCACTTCTCATCACCGAGCTTAAATATATTCTCACAGCATGCTAAAGAGGCACAATATTTCCAATCAAGATTTATTTGTGTGTATTCATGCAAAATATGAAAAATTATGTACATACACATCATGCATATTGGCTGAGTGAATAGTGCTCCCATTCTCCAAGAAAAAGACAGTAGATTCACATCCCAACTGCAACTGGGTATTTATGAATGTTTTTACAAGGTAGATGAATTTCATTGCCTGTGAGACTACCTTTTTGGATGGCTTGAAAATGTTCCATGTAAAAGGGTTCCAGATTATCTAGCCCTTATCCCATCCATAATACTAGCCTGCCTGGCTGGCCGAGTGGTTTGCGTATCTGCTCTCCAGCCGAAGCTGCAGGTTTGAATACTGCCAAGGGCATGGGTGTTTGTGATTGTTCTACTAACCATTTACCATACGTAATGCTGTAAACTTGTGTCCTGGAGCAATATGATCTTTGATGTCTTTGCGCCATAAAAATCAAACGAAATTAAATCTGCAATACTCGTGTATGTATCAAATGTAGCTTTACACAAGTTTTCACGGATGATATCTGTATAACCACATGTCATATTTCTTCCTTCCTTTGTCCACTGTATTAGTGTACACCAGTTCAATGGACAGGAGAAGGAAAAAATTCTACTTGACATTACACTTTTTGTTTTAATATGTTACCCAAGCATGAGCTAACAAAAGTTTGCAAGTAAAGTATCCTCAAGGCTAGGCTTTTTTATGTCGCTTCCACCCATGAAAGGTTATTTGCAAACTTATAGTACATTTAGTACCATGGATGGGTTAAGAATTTTTCTTCTATTTTTATCAATTTTTATATTTTTTATTTTTAAGTCTGAAAACCCTGCTCTACAGTACAAACATGGAACTTTATCAAGCCACTTCAGGCCTCCAATAAGCAGGGTGATGAAATTCATCTCCCACCTAAAGACAGTCACAAACATCCATGCCCACAGAGGGATTCAAACCTGTAGCCTGTTGGTTGGAGAGTGGGAATGCTAACTACTCGGCCAACCAGGCAAGGATATTATTGACGACATCAAATTGCCTCAGTATCCTATAATGTACCACACACCTTCTGGAAGTGTATATTAGCATGCATTATGGGATAGGTTTCTGCCCAACTGATTTCAACCTTTGCTGAGGTCTTATTGGTGGGAACTAGAGCTAAAATAAAACATGAGCTAAAATCATAAATCCTATTATCCAAATACAGCTGCACTACAACTCTGAAATTCTTGCATATTACTTCGGGTCTTCAGTAAGCTTTATGCAGGTATCACATTAAGAAACCACTAACTGTTATATATTAATCAAACATAACTACTCAAAGAACAAACCAAAATGGATAACAAAAAAATTGCTAAACTTGAAAAGAAAGAGACCTGGAATAATTACAAGCTAACAAGGGAACATTCAACACTGTCATGTGGAAACATCTCCAACTCTGTTAAACTGTAGAGCATGTCAAGTAATTCTCTTTATGCAATCTGAATGGAAATAATGCACAGAAATTAACAGTTTAATGATTCCGATATTTTGTCTCTTCTAAACAATGATCATCACGTACAATACAGAATTGCAACATATATGCAGGCAACAAAACAGGAAGTTTAGATAGAGCATCCATGAAAGAATGTCCTCGATGGAAGTGTGCTGTCCTCAATAGCCTGAGCTGTTAGTTCATCATCATGTGCCATCTCCATCCAGGTTGACTACCATGTTTCTCCAGCAACTTTGTTCCTGTGCCTTTCCACTGCACATTCCTCATATGTCAGATATATCCAGTTCTGAGGATTACTGTCCAAGTATTTCTTTGCATTCTACATTCCCTCTTTCTCTCTACCAATCCTTCTAGGACTGCTTTTTGCTATGACATGACAGCTAGGCTGTCATGTCATAGCAAATGTCTGAAGTATTATGATTATGGGCAACTTCAAAGAGTCCTTAGACTCATCGAGGGAGGCCCTAAACATCATATCAAGAACAACTATTCGGCATTTGCACAGTATCTATCATACTTTGCTTTGAACTTGTTTATAGTCATGGCACTCACAACAAACTCTGGCAGCTTATTCCACTCATTCACCACTCTCCAAGTAAAAACCCTAGTTCTAACACCATTCTAACTACGCTCCTGCTCAGTTTCCATAGATGGCCTCAAGTTCTCCCATCACCAGACCTATTCTGAAAAACTTCCAATGAATTATAATAAATTTAGTTTAATCCTTTATCCAAGTGTGAGCAAACAAACTTTGCACCTGAAAGTATTTTCAAGACTGGGGTAAGGTAGTACAACACCGGGCAACTCGTTGCAAAGGTGGAGCAAGCTAACATCACTCCTATCTCAGTATTTCCCATAATGCAAAACACATCTCCTTGAATTACTGATTAGAATTCCATGTGGTATCCTGTCAAAGGCCTTAGCAGAGTCCAGCAGTATCACTATAAATCCATTACCCTTATCCAATTCAGTCGTCACTGTATTATAAAACATGAGCAAGTTACTGAGGCATGATCTACCCTTCACAAAACCATGCTGTCCTCCATACAGTATCCCATTTTCATCTATCCATTCCTGTATTTTGCTCTTGACTAATATCTCCAAAACCTTGACAAAAATGCCTGATATGCTGATTGGTCGGTAATTTGCAAGAGCAGTCTTGGAACCTCCTTTATGGAATGGAACGCTTTTCCCCGCTTTCCTCCCCCTCGGGACTAACCTAGAGCTGAGACTTAAATTGAACAATATGGTCAAGGGAACTGACAATTCCTTTGCCACTTCACATAACACTCAAACTGGTATACCATCCAATCCCACAGATGTATTTACATTAAGGCTCTGTAATATACTATACACCTCTATTTCATTCACTTCAATTCCTCTATCAGCCATTCGTTCTCTCATTTCTGCAATTTCACAGCCTGGATGATATACTCTTGTAAAGTGTTCACTTAGTAATTCTACTATTTCATCAGATTCAGTTACCTCCCTGCCATCAGCATTCCTTAGAATTATTTTGCTGTATACATATTTTCTTTTACTTGCAGCATATCGAAAGAACTGTTTGCGATTCACTTTAGCTTGCATTGCTAATTTGCTTTTATGATCTGCTTTAGCGTTTCTTACCACACTAGTTACCCTTCTGGCCTGTACTTTGTATTGTTCATGTGCGTGTGCATGCAAGTCACCTTTCTCCTTAAATTTCATCCACAATTGTTTCTTTTTTTTGCAGCTCAAGCTTAATGGTGTTATTCATCCATTTAACTCCCACTTGATTTACTCTGCAGACTCTAGGTATGCAGTTAGCCATTCATTACCTCCCTCAAACACTCCTTAACAACTTCCTATGCACTATCAGCATCCAGCCTTTGCAGTTTAACATGCCACTGATCCAAGCAATCTCCTAAGCTTGTCATACTTACCAGCCCAGTAATTCCACATGTACCCTGTCTTAATTGAAAATTACACACATTTAGCCACTTCCCAGGTCAAAAACTGATGATCAATCTCACCAATTGGTGGCAATATGGTCATATTCATAATAGTCAATTCTCAGATGCAATTACTAGGTCAAGCACTCTCAAACCCTTAGTATATTCCATTACATGCTGTCTCAGGTAGTTATCCCTTAGTAACTGCATAAAATTCATTTCCTTTCTCACATTTGTCCTCTCCTCCAAAAGTATTTGGCCTTTCTTCTTTTGATAGTTTTAAGAAGACTTCTTTTTTCTCCCGTCATTTGTAGAACTTCTGCATTCGTTTTCTTCTGAGTTCATGACACTTTCATAATTCTTTTTAAAATCCACATCTCAAAAGCTTTGATTTTATCTTCTGTTTCCTTTAATATTGTCCATGTCTCAGCCCCATACAACAGTATTGACCATATATAGCATTTAGTCAACCTTATCTTCATTTTTATACTCAAATCTCTAGATATCAGGCCATTTTCATTGTGTTGAATTTCTCTCTAGCTATTTCAATTCTTTATTTCACTTGTGCTTCTTCCATCTTCTGTTATTAAGGTGCTGATATATGTAAATTTGTCTACTTGCTGAATAGGTGTCATCTATTTTGATATATATATTTTTTTTTTACTGGTTATTACCATGGTCTTGGTTTCTTGGAATTAAAAAGCAAACCATATTCCTCACTCATAACCCATACTTTTGTTGATTAGATTTTCTAGGTCTTTTATTTTCTGCCAATAGAACTATATCATCAGCATATCTTAGACTGTTTATGTTTCTCCCTCCTATTGATAATCCTTGTATATTTCTTCAGTATATAAATAAGAGTGATTAATTAATTAAGTAAGTAAGTAATTAATACCGTGAAATATAAGTCATGAATAACCATCAACGCCTAAACTTATCAGTTAGATCAGTTAGATATAAATAAGAGTATTAGGGATAGCATACATCCTTGTCGAACACTTCTTTGGATTATAAATTAGACATCTCATTGTCAACTCTCATTGTTGCCACTTGTTCCCAGTATAGATTTCTTAACAGCCTTATATCTTTTTCATCCATTCCGATTTTATTGAGGCACTTGATTAGTTTCATATGGTTTATTGAATCAAAAGCTTTGGTGTAATCTACAAAGCAAAGTCTTTATTTTTTTCTAGATATCTTTCTATTATTGTTCTTAGAATGAAAATACTATCTCTTGTTCCACGTTTTTCTTTGAATCCAAAATTGATTTTACCTATTTCCCAGTTGCATTTTCTTTTGTTTCTTTGCAGAATAATTTTTATCAGTATTTTAGCAACATGACTCATGATGTGAATTGTTCTATACTCTGAGCAGTCTGATTTTTTGGAATGGGTATAAAGATAGCATCTCAGGTCTTTTGGGAGATATCTTGTGTTATAAATTTGGTTGCATACCATTGTCAAAGCAGTTATGCCTATATCATTGAGAGCTTTTAACATTTCCACTGTGATTTCATCACTTCATGCTGTTTTCTTGTCTTTAATCCCTTTATTGCATTATATACTTCACTAGCAAGAATATCAGGATCATCTAGGTTGTTTGTGTTAGGTTTTTCTTCTCTATATTCATGGTATAGTTGATCTGTATATTCTTGAAATCTTCCTAGTATTTCATCCTTATTAATGACAGGTTTATCATGTTGTAATTTTAAGATATTAATCTCCATGCTTTTCCTTTTTTTTATATATTACTTCATTTATCTTGTTGTATAAGTCTCTTTCTTTGTGTGCATTAGTCAGTTCTTCTATCTCTCTGTATTTATTTGTATACCAAGCTTCCTTTGCTTTCCTGCATTTTTTTTTTATTAGTTTGTTCACTCTTTTATAATCTAGTTTGTTCTTCAGTGTTCTCCTTTCTTCCATCATACTGAGTTTTCCTTAGTCATCCATGTTTCCTTTCAGTTCTGTTTATCTTAGATAATATATATATATATTTTTTTTCTTGGATGTTTGTTCTGAACACATCCCAGTTCTGTTGAGCTGTTTCCCTTGTTACACTTATATTACCCATTAATTATATATTATAATTCATGTATTGAATAAAAACATGAATTCAGATTTGCATAAGAATTCATGTTTTTATTGAATTCAGATGCAAATTTATCCTTTATACTGGCTTATTTAAGAATACTCATATTTTGGACTTATCTTGCTCCTTTTTATGTATTTTTAAATTTATTCTTGTTACCACTACTGGATTATGATCTGATTTGATGTCTGCTGCTCCTGGATATGTCTTTGTTTGTTTAATGCAAATTTTTAAATCTGTCCTTTATCATGATGTAGCCGATTTGGATTCTTGTTAGGTCTCCTGGACTCTTCCAGGTGTAAATTTTTCTTGGATGTTATTTTAAATATTGTGTTAGTTATCACAAGGCAATTTTCTTCACAAAACTGAATAAGTTTGTCTCCTCTGTCATTTTTGTTCATAATATTCCATGCATCTTGAATTTTTTTCTGATCCAACTTTGGCATTCATATTATTAGCAATACATCATCTGATTTTCTTGTGGAAATTCCCTTTCGAACTTGCTAGTAAAATTCATTAATTTCATTCTCTTCGTGTTCTATAGCAGGGGAATATATTTGAATTATAACTGTTAAAAAAAGTTTTGCTGCAAGTTTAACCATTATTATTCTATCATTAAAGGGGCAGTAGCCCATCATACAGTTGGCAGTGTTGTTCCTCATCACTTTTGCTACACCATTTGTGTGTGATTGCCACCTGAATATACAATTTTATGGTTTTTTCCTTTGAATTTTTCCAGCTTCTTTTCATCTTACTTCACTAAGTCCCATAATGTTTATTCTCATATTTTCCATTTCTTGGAGAAGGTTATCAAGTTTTCCCAGATTGGTACAATGTTCTGGCATTCAATGTTGCTATTCTTAAGATTTTACTTCTACATAAAAATACAAAATTAATAACAGAAAAACTCACGTAAAAAGATTATTTAATAGTATAATTTTCGCCTGTGTGTCACAGGCATCTTCAGTACATTTTAAGCTCAAATTAAACAATAACTGACAATTCCAAAAAGCACCACCTAAGTAGCTAGTATAAGATAACTAAAAAGGTCAATAAATTTCCTAAAAAAAAATAAAAATAAAAATTATATATACAATAAAAAGTTAGGAAAGATTAGCTGAATTATAAAGTACTATCTCCCATAAAGGGGATAGATGTAAACCATCAGATCGGTTTAAGTTAGGAGAGTGAAGTAAAGTTTCACGTTTCTTTATAAAGCCGTTCCATGAGGAACCGACTCTTGTCTTTTTCCAATGAACTCTATATCTAGTGATGATGGCATGTTCTGCAAGTCCAGACTGTTCAGGTTCAAGGTATTGAATATAAGACTGGTGTTCTTCTAGCCGAATAGAGGCAGATCTTCCTGTTTGTCCGAAATAAGATAATCCACAAGAGCAAGGAATCTGGTAAACACCTGGATAATTAAGATGCGGAAGATTGTCCTCAGGAGAAGTGAGAAAGGTGGAGATTTTTCTGAATGGTCGAAAGGCAACAAAAATATTCAGTGGTTTTAAAACTTTTGCTATACGTTCACGAATGCCTTGTACATAAGGGATAGGAATGCACGTTATTTCTTCTGTATTTGAAGAGGAAGAAATATTAAAACTACTCAAAGCTCTTTTGATGAAGGAATTCTTATATCCATTAGATAGAAAGGAAGAAGTAATATATTGCAGTTCTTTCTGTAATAGATCGTCTGAAGAACAAAAGGAGTGGGCCCGATGAACCAGTGTATTAATAGTTCCTGCCTTTTGACTGGGATGGTGATGAGATTCAGCATGGATATAATGACCTGTATGAGTCTTCTTTCTATAGACTGAGAAATGTAGGTTACCATCTAGTTGGCGAAGAATTAGAAGATATAAAAAGGCTAACTGCTTATTTGATTCTACTTCTAGGGTAAACTGGATCCTTGGATGAAGCGCATTTAACTCAGTGAGAAACTGTTGAAGTTCATCAGAAGAGCCATTCCATATAGAAAATGTCATCGACATATCTGAACCAATGAGGAGGTCTGGGAGAAATGTTGTCAAAGATACGTTGTTCAAAATGTTCCATAAAGAAGTTGGAGATAGCAGGAGAAAGAGGATTGCCCATTGCTGTTCTTTCAATTTGTTGATACAACTTATTTTTAAAGGAAAAATAATCAGAATGTATTACAAAATCAAATATTTTTACAATGTCTGAAGGAAATTCCTGTTGCAGTAATTCAATGTTTTCAGATAAAGGAACATTTGTAAATAAAGAAACAATATCTAAACTGATCATGATATCTGAAACATTCAAATGAAGATCTGAAATTTTATTTTTGAAATCCAAAGTATTTTTTATATAAGTATCAGTTCTACTAGTTGAAGAAGTGAGAAGATTTGATAAAAAATTTGAAATTTTGTAAGTGGGACAACCTATACAATCTACAACTGGTCTCAACGGAATGTCTGGTTTATGAACTTTCGGAAGACCATACAATCTAGGTGGACGACTGAAGAATATTTTAAGATATTCCTTTTGATCTTCATTCCATGTAGATACATTATCTATAAGAGAATTAAGTTTCTTCAATTGACTCCCAGTAGGATCCGATGTAAGAGGCCCATAAGTTGAATAGTCGCAGAGTAATAGACACATTTTTCTCTCATATTCCTTCCTATCTTGAATAACTACAGCCATCCCCTTGTCAGCTTTCGTAATAATTAAATTATTGTTATTCTTAAGTGATTTCAATGCTTGAAATTCAGAGTAAGAAAGATTACGAGGTGGAAGTTTGGCATTAAAAAAAATTTTCGCATATTCAAAACGTAACCTGTTGGCTGTTTTTTGGGATAAGGATCGAATACCTCTGTCTATGTTATGAAAAAAATCCATCAGGGGCACCTTATTCAGTGCAACGGTGAAATCATGTCCTTTTGATAAAACAATTGAAGAAATTGAAGAACACTAGTCAATTATATTCAATACCTTGAACCTGAACAGTCTGGACTTGCAGAAAATCACTAGACATAGAGTTCATTGGAAAAAGACAAGTCTTTCACAAAAGTCGATTCCTCATGGAATGGCTTTATATGTGAAACTTTACTTCACTCTCCTAACTTAAACAGATCTAATGGTTTACATCTATCCCCCTTTATGGGAGATAGTACTTTATAATTCAGCTAATCTTTCCTAACTTTTTATTGTATATACAATTTTTTTTAGGAAATTTATTGACCTTTTTAGTTATCTTACACTAGCTACTTAGGTGGTGTTTTTTGAAATTGTCAGTTATTGTTTAATTTGAGCTTAAAATGTACTGAAGATGCCTGTGACACACAGGCAAAAATTATACTATTAAATAATCTTTTTATGTGTTTTTCTGGTATTAATTTTGTATTTTTATGCCTGCTCACGGTTTGCCATTATTAAAACTTTTTACTTCTACATCTTATAAAAGCCTCATCTGTTGATATCCTCCCATTTAGGTTTGGGATAGCAACATCATTCATTGCACTAGCAATATCCTGCCTTGATGCATTTTCAAATTCTTCTTCCCTGCTTTTATTTTGGGATGTAATAGTTGCAGCGGTCCCATTCATTAGTGCATTGCTTTTCAAGTTCTTGGTGTGATTCATGCTTGACTATGGGTATATGGAGAACATGGTGAGGATCCTATCTCTTCCACATTATTGTATCTAGGCTGCTGCTAACATTGAGTACAGTCACCTTTCACAACCGCATCTACATGATGAACAGATGTTGTTTCGAGTACCTCCCCAATGGCTCACTTATTTAATGACAGTTTGGCTTGACAAGAGTTGGATAATCTTGCCAAGAATTATCCCACCACTACCCATAGTAGCAATACTGCAGTTGGTCCACAACTGCTTATTCATCTGGTTGTCCAGCTTATTTTGCAGCTAGCCTTTTTATCAGAAGGCTATCCCACTATCCACCACCTGTGATCAGGTTCAGTAGCAGTCAGCTCTAACCCAAAGAGCTGTTAGGTAGAAGGCCTTAAAAATCAGTTCCCAAATCTTCAGGAATTTTACATGGATCCATATTGAAAGCTCAAGTGGTTTTTAAGAGCATCACAGATTCTTGAAAAGCCAATATCCAGATCTCTTACTTTTCAAATTCTTTCACAGTTAATCTTGGTTAATGTCTTTTAGCCAATCCAAACACTTAATGCTCCTTTTTGTCAAAAAAATTAAAAGAACCCTGTCCAAACTGAATATCACAACGATACCTGGTGCTTGTAGCCTTTTCTCAATTAATAAACAATTCCCAGTATTTATTCAGCCACTGCGTATGGGAGAAGGGATTCTGCTCACTTATATCACTTTGAACAAATACCATGGAAAAGTTTGGAGAATCACAAGTGGTTGCTCCTATATCTCCAAGGCTTGTGACTTGGTCTGGCACAATGGTCTATTAAATAGCAAATTTAATAAGCTCAAAAAACTAAGCTCAAATCATTCAGTTGACTTCTACAAACTGGACTGCCAACTTCCTGACTGAATATACACAATGCATGATGGTTCCTTGCCTTCCAACATTGCAACTAAATGCTGGGTTCCACAAGGCTCTATTCTCTCACCTACTCTTCCATCTATATATTAAAGGTCTTATTCCAGTTGATTTCCTATCCAACACAGTTTCTCTCAATGACAGCACATTGCATTCTTACTTCTCCCACGGACTCCAAACATTGACCTCTAATTTCCTAAATTCTGATCTCTAAACCATTATTTGATGAGTTCAGATAACCTTATCAGTTTTAATGCCATTGAAACACAATCATGACTTCTAGAGATTTTTGCAATGTGCAAATCTCTAGAAGATATTTTTCATCTTGGGATTACCTTAATATTAAATCTCTTTTTGCATAAACATATTACAGTTATTGCAACATACACATTCAAAAAAAATTAGTATTTTTGATTCGTTCAAGTTGCTGCTTTACCTCCAAATTGGTATGAGGTGGAGGTGGGCAAGACAGGATATTTAGCAGGGTGTTGCTACAGACCAAGGAGCACAGAGGGTGAGGACCAGGAGATGTTTAGAAAGTTGAGCATGACAAGTGCAAGAAGAAGAACAATTGTTATGGGAGATTTTAGCTACAGCAGTATAGATTGGGGAAAGGAAGATGCATGTAGCAATAAGGGAATGGAATTTCTAGAATTCTTGAGGGACAAATGTCTTAGGCAACATGTAACATAGGGAACAAGAGGTTCAAGAGTTTTGGATTTGGTTATAGCATCAGAAGAGCTGATAATAACTGAGATCACATCTCTCCCACCAGTTGGAGAGAGTGACCATATGGTTTTGACTTGGAAAATGAATAGACATGCAGGAGTATCAAAGAGACGGGAACGTATGTGGAATTATAAAGCAGGTGATTATAATAGTCTTAGACGTCAACTTGGGGAAGTTTCGTGGAGGGAGGAATTAGAAGGCCAGGATATCATTAGTGCTTGGGAAATTGTGAAGCAATTTGTTATTTGTTAGCAACAATGGTGAGCTGTATTCCATGAGTGAAGAAGAGGACACAATTTGGAGTAAAGTGGATGACAAACAATATTAAATAGGAGCTACATGCGAAAAAGAGTCTATGGAAGAGATATAAAGAAATGGTGAAGAGAAGATGCATGAAGAATATACGGCACAGGCCAGAAGAGTGACTAGTATGGTAAGGAAGGCGAAACCAGAATATGAGAAAAGATTGGCCCTTAGATGCAAGGAAAATCCTAGGGAATTTTTTACCTATGTGGCCAGTAGGAGGAGAAATGACTTTGGAAGAATGACATTGTGGGATAAAAATGGGAATAGAGTGACTGATGCAGAGCACAAAGTGGAATTGTTCAATGAACACTTTATTGGGGTATTTCATCCTGGAGGAGTCAATTTGAATACTAGAGGGAGAGAGCAGGTTCGAGGTTCAGAGGTGCAGGAGGAGAGTGTGTTCTGCATACTGAGTACTCTGGATGTTAATAAAGCTGTGGGACTGGATAGTATTTCACCACGAGTTTTGAGAGAATGTACTAAGGAATAGCACATTAAGAGTGCCCTAGACCTGTCTTTTCAATGAAAGTCTGGCTTCGGGAAAGGTGCCCATGAAATGGAAGGAAGGTAAGATAGTGCCATTGCATAAGGATGAGAGCAGACTGGAAGTGACTAATTATAGGCCACTTTGTGTGTCATCAATAGTTAGTAAGATCTTGGAGAAAGTAGTGAGGGACCATATACAGCATTGGGCAGATGACAGTAATGTTATCAGTGAGAGTCAACATGGATTTGTGAAGGGGGTGCTCTTGTTTTAGCAATATGCTAGCCTTTTATGATAAAGTTACAAGAGCATTAGATGAGGGAAAGGCATATACTGCCATTTTCCTAGACTTAGTAAAGGCATTTGACAGGGTGCCACATGATAAGCTGATATTCAAGTTGTAGCACATGGGTCTGGATGTCAGATTGGTCAACTGGATTCAGGATTGGCTGTCCGATAGGTATTAGAGAGTTGTGTATGGTGGAGCAATATCAAAGAGGCAGAAGGTTACAAGTGGGGTTCCACAGGGCTCAGTACTGGGACCTATATTGTTTAACCTTTATATCAACGACATTGTCCGTGGATTGCAAGGGAATATTCAGTTGTTTGCGGATGATGCGAAGCTGGGAAGGGTTATTAGTAATATTGCAAATGTGGTAGCCCTGCAAGAGGATTTGAAGAAGCTAAATAGATGGGCAAATGAATGGGAGAGTGTCAGTTTAATGCAGCAAAATGTAAGGTCTTGAGGTTTGGGATACATTGATGAGACGCATACTCTATGGGAGGAGTTAAACTGGAGGAAGTAGGAGAGACAAGAGATCTGGGTTTGATGATTGATAGAAACCTGAAATTTAGGGAACATGTTGCAAAGGTAGTAAAAGTAACGCAGAAGATTGAAGCAATAATGAGAAGGATACTGACCTGCAGAGATAAAATGGTTATCATTCCGTTGTATAAGACTCTGATCAGACCACACTTAGACTATTGTTCTCAGATCTGGTCCCCAGGATTTTAAGAGGATAAATTAACTGTAGAAAGGGTACAAAGGCGGATAACAAAAATGGTGTTGGGACTGTACAATGTTAGATATGAGGATCGGCTGAGGGGGTGATATGATTGAGACTTTAAACTGTTGTGAGGTGGTTACAGGGTTGACACTGGGGAGTTCTTTCGCTTGGTTGAACAGCGGGAAGGAGTCATGACAAAGGGGCCATCCCTGGAAGTTACAAAAGGAAACTGTGAGAAAGAGGGTGAGGAGTGGTTTCTTTGCATGGAGGGTGGTTGAACCATGGAATGCATTGCCTGATGGAGTAGTGAGAGTGAGAACAGTCAATGCATTTAAGGAGTGGTATGATAGACTGTGTTTACTAGGAGGGACGTCCCTCGATGAGTCTTCATAGACTTGTGTTTCTTAGAAAGGACCTTCCACGATGAGTCTTTTGACTCAATGGAGGCCTGAATAATAATAATAATAGCTATTAACTTTATATTGGCCATATTTGTATATATATACAAATATGGCCAATCATTGAATATTATTTGCACATTTGGGGTGGTGCACCTAAGTGCTCCCTATAAAATATTTCATTCAGTATAGAAAAGAGTAATTAGACTAATAAATGACCTTTCACACACGAATTCACTCCACTCACTTTCACAAAAGCATTCAGTTTCTAGCCAATAATTCCATGTCCTCTGTTCATCAGAACTGGCATCAATAATTCCCTCCTTCTGTACTAAATGCATTGAAACACCTGCAGCAGCTATTCAACATCCCTTCAGCATTTAACTCCAAACTCACATAGAACAAATTTCTCTTCTACTTCATTCATTCCTTCTACTGCTGTCCTCTGGAAAACAGTTCTCCTTTCATCAGTTTCTTCTTTCTGACCTTCCATGATACTAACATTGAATACCCTCTGGTATATGAAATCATACAAAAAAAAATTTTTTTTCAAGTATCCAGAGCATGGCCTTGATAGGCCTAATTGCCCATAGTTATGGTGGCAGACATTGGCTTTTATTTCAGTTTGTAAGATAGCCTGATACAAAGAACCATACAGAACTCAAGGAATGGAGATGTAGGGAATTTTTTCTTTTCTCATATTAGAATTCAGAATTTTGATGGAATTATATGGTGGAATTCAGCTGTGAGGAATGACTGGTCTAACATTCCTCTGTTAGCCAACGTTTTAATAACCACATATTGGTGGTGGTGGGGGGGAAGGAATCAGTTTGAATTTTGAGTATTGTGCATATGTAAGTTTTCTACATGCTGTGAAACACATGGTGGGATGTGTTACTGAAGTGTTTAGAAAGGGCAAACTAATGCTGTTTTCTCTTTTCTATAGTGAATTCTGGAATGTGAGCTATTATGAATGTATCTGTGCCATGTACCAAACAGGCAGATCAATATATCTTAGCTAAATGGGGGACTTAGATTTCAAGGAGTGGTGATTGCATAATATTATGAAGTCTTGAACTTCATGATATATATTATTATTATTCAGGTCTCCATGGAGTCAAAAGACTCATCGCAGGAGGTCCTTCCTAAGAAACACAAAGTCTATCAAGACTCATCGAGGAGAGGTCCTCCCTAAGAAACACAAAGTCTATCACACCACTCCTTGAACTCATTGACCATTCTCGCTCTCACCACTCCATCAGGCAATGCATTCCATGATTCAACCACCCTAAATGCAAAGAAACCACTCCTCACCCTCTTGCTCACAGTTTCCTTTCGTAACTTCCAGGGATGGCATCTTGTCATCACTTCTTCCTCTGTTTCACCTCTCTTAACTGCCAAAGCCACCCTTTCTACTGTTCCTCCTGGCAAACACTCCTCATGTATCCTATCTTGAACACCACAGATCATCGAGTCCCCATACATTATCCCTCTTACCATTCCCTCTCTCCTATTGTTTGCATTTTCTCCTCTTCTAGCATCCCATACCTCTCTCTCCCCTGCTGTTTGGGGATATCATATAGCCTCTCCAATTCAAATACCACCCTCACCTTCTCGGGTAGAACCTGTTATCACAATTGAGGCTCTGGTGACCGGGTATTGCCGATATAACTGAAACATCTACACAAGAGTAAATGCTTGTGTATAAAATGCATGTCTGGATGCTGAGGTAACAGCCCTAACACTAGAATATGAACTATGGGCTAACAACCTGCAAAATTCTAAAAATTTAAATAGCATTTTCAAGTTGGATAAATGCAAAAATTGGACAGCCCCCTTGGTATTGACTAATGCTTGGAAAACTTTAAAAGTGTAACAATGGAATGTTAAAGCACTCTATTAGACAGGAAAACTAAATGGGAGAAGGAGATGGAAAAATATAAAATTAAATTATTGATAGTTAGTGAAATAAGATGGAATGGTACTGGTAGAATAAATTTTCCCAGCAAGAATGTGTTTCTTTATTCAGGGATGCCTAATATAACTGACATACATCATTATGGAGTTTCGAAATATGAGCAAAAGATTCGATCAAGCAATGATTGGGTGGGAACCAATTTCAGAATGAATAATAAATTTTAAATCTTAAAACAAAATTTAGAAGACTAAGAGTTGTTCAGTGCTATGCCCCAGTTGAGAATGCATCCTTTGAAGAAAAAGAAAAGTTTTACAGTTCACTCAATAAGACCTTGATGATGACACATGGTAATGAGAGCATACTTCTCATGGGTGACTTCAATGCTAAAGTTGGTACAAATAATGAGTGGCTGGAGAATGTGGGTAAGCATGATTTGAAGAAAGAAATGTAAATAGTGAACTGTTAGTGGAACTTTAGCATTGAAGTCACCCATGAGAAGTATAATTATATACTTCTCATGGGTGATTACTAAGTTATAATTAAATAATTATAACTTAGTAATCGGTGGCACAATCTTCCAGCATAAGAGAATAATAAATAAGGTACCCTGGGTGTCACCAGATGGCAAAACACAATCAAATAGATCCTACTGCCATCAGCCAAAGGTGCAGGAAAATGTTATTAGATGTCATACATACATACATACATATATATATATATATATACATATATATATATATAACTTGTGACTATATATAATCAAAAGTTATATATTCAAAAAAATCATCAGGAGAAAACATTTAATAGACAGAAATTTGATATTGCTAAATGACAAAATGTTGAAGTCTCTGCAATGAGTTTCCTTAACTTTAAAATAAAGTTAAGGAAAATTATGGATATTAATTTTGATGGAGAGGATATATGGAATGATGATATAGATGTTAAATAAAAAAAGGTAAAAAAAAAAAAAATCCTTAATGATACAGCAGAACATGTTTTAGGATATATACTAAAAAGAAAGAAAGAAAGAAAGAATAATGGCTATCAATGGAAACTTGGAGAACAGTGGATGAAAGGAAAAAAAATAAAGCTGAAATTATGTGCAGGAGAAATACACCCCAAAAGAAAATGAACTTAAATGCAAATATAAGATTTTAAATAAAAAAATTTGAGAGAAAAGCTAGAAAGGATAAACGGCAATGGTTCGAAGAACTGACATAGAGGGCACAAGCTGCAGATAGGCATAACAGTAGAGTTACACAGTATTATAAGAAAACTTTCTGGAGAAGCAATGCAAAAGTATGTCTCAGTGAAGGATCACAATGAAAAAATTCTATGAACAGAAGAACAACTGGAAAGATGGAGACAACATTTTAGTCAAATCTTGAACGGACTCCATGTTTTAATAATAATAATAAAAGGAGTAGATGAATTAAAACTTGATACCAGCCCGCCATCTAAATTGGAGATAAAAAAAAGCTATTAAAGAAATAATTAAAAATGGAAAAGCAGCAGGACATGATGATGATATTATGGCAGAAGTTATAAAATCTGACACCACAACATTGACAGATATGCTCTACCCACTATTCCAAGATATCTGGGAAAAAGAGACATTCCCTATGGATTTGAATACAGGAATAATAGTAAAAATACCAAAGAAAGAAGATTTGGGAAACTAATAATTGGAGGTGCATAAACCTGCTAAGTGTCATTATAGTTCGCCAACCGATTAGAGGTCCAGACACTTCTGCGCATGTCAGAAAAAGGAGAATCCATTCCGATAATAGGGTAATCAATCTGTCTTCTGGAATGTGTTTGTTTATTATTACAGGTCGGAAAATTTAGCTTTTCTTTTACGAACATTGTAGTTTTTAAAGTGTAACCATTTTGCTTGTATAACAGTTGGAAAAATGTACGTAGAATATTAACAAAATTAAAAAAGGTATAGCATAAAACAAAAATTTAACTAAGTTTATTTTTAAGAAAGTTTTCTATAAAATAAAAATAATTATATAGAAAAACAGAAATTTTTTCAAATGAACTTAGATATTCTAAACTTACAGTTGAGAGAACTGAGACACTTTAATGTCCTAAACCGATTAATTATTTATGACTTGTTGGGACTATTTTAACAAACCCATGCAAAAAAAGGTTGGAAAAAAATACCATTATCAAATCCTTTTAATCTTCATAGTTATCTGAATCGGTGTCCGAATCGCCATCACTTTCACTTAAACTGATCACCAAAGGTTCGCATAATTCTTCGATAATTCAGTCTTTGTCCCAATACATATTTTCCAATGAGGTGACATGAAAGCAATATTTTCCCCAGTTTTAAACTGTAATACCTTCAATCGCCTGTTCCGAAAGCTTAAAAAGTTTCGACATGTCAATATCTCGAGTTACGTTGTGATGGCGAATGAAACTTTTCACTTCTGCCCAAACATGCTCAATAGTATTAATATCACAATGATATGGTGGTAGCCTCAAAGCTAGAAATTCACACTCTTTGAGCATCGTGTCGAATTTAAATAGTTTAGTTGTGGGCAAGTTTCTTTTGACCAAATTAAGCAATTCAATTTTTCACATATCTGGGGAATGAGAAATGTTATTTGCAGAGAGCCAATCCATAAGAACTTGCTTCTCGTTAGACCAATTTGGAACTTTGTTTAATCGAATAGAGTGATATGAAGCGTTATCAATGATAACAACAGCATTTTTTAGGAAGGTTTGGAATCAGTTTTTCTTCTGTCCACTTTTCGAAGATCGTAGAATTCATTTGCCTATGGTAATTGGCTTTGTATAGCAAGTTTGAATTCGGTAAAAAAAAAAACTATTTCTCCACCACAAAATTATTATGTGCTGCGAGGCATTTCCGGTTTGTAGCACTCCACATTCTTCTTTAGACTGCCAACATTTTCCATAAGTTAAATTACTATCAATCCAAGTTTCATCTAGATACACAATTGGTCTTTTCTCCTCCCTGAAACGTCTTATTGCTCTCAAATACTGCGTTCCAGATAAAACAATGTCACTTCGCTCCATGATAAGTTTCCTTTTATTCTGGGACTTTTAAAACAAAATCCGATTTCATGAAGTATTTTCCTTAAAGTTTCTCTTTTCCAAGGAAAATTTTTTCTTTAAGCACAGGAATCAATTGTGGAACAGTTGGCACTCTTTTCTCGACCACGTAAAATTCGTGAATAGTTCTTCTTATAACGTCTACATCAAAATCATTCAAAGCTACGGTTTCGATGGTTTTCTTTACTCTGGTGCTTTTTTTAGGAGATTTAAATTTTGGCTTACCTTCACCTTTTGATTCCCTACGAATTCTTTTAACAGTCGACCCCCAATATGCCTGCAATTGCACTTGCACGTTTTATGACTTGAGAAAGGGGAACAAGGAGACGATTCTTTTTCGCAGAATGTCAGCACATTATTCAATATTCTTTTGCAAGAGCTACTGAAACGTTTAACAACAGAACTTGTTGACTGTACTGGATCCATCATACAAATTAATAATAATAAAAAAATGCAAAAAATTGACAACAAAAATCAAGCTAGTACTAGTATAGTGACAGAAAGAAAGCACGTGATTTCCCATGTTGGCGACCAATTCGTACATTCATTTCTTTCTCCCCTTCAGCATGAATCGACTATTCTTGGCAAAATGCCAAGGAGAGATCTAAAATGGTGGTCGAACTATAGCAAAATTTTCTACAAAATTATTCTTTCAAGAATCTTTAATATTTTAGATGAGGGAATGAGAAAAGAGCGGTCCGGTTTTAGGCCATATATATCATGTATAGACCACATTCACCTTACGAATAATAATCGAACAGTAGGGTGAATTTAACTTTCCTTTATATCTGCTGTTTGTGAATTGTGGAAAAGCCTCAATTTCATTGCTAGAGATTGTGTGGAATGCACTTCAAAACAAAGGAATGACACAGAAGATAATAAACCTCATATGAAGGATATCGCAAATTCCAGTGCCATGTGCTGCATGATGGATATTTGTCACAACCCTTTCAAATCCTTTTTGCACTCCTATCTGGAGTGCAAAAAGGATGTCTGCAATCTCATTATTTACACTGGTGCTAGATCAAGTTCTCAAACAGACAGCAATGAAACATGCCAAATAAATATCACGGAAAATAAATTTTCGGGTGATCTAGACTAGGCAGACTATGTACAGGGTGTTCGGGATAAATTTGACAGTTTCGTAAGGAAAAAGAAAATCTTCTTTGTATCTATTAAATTTAATGAATTGACAAAAAAACATTACAGGCAGAGTTAATTACAATACTATCAACAAGATTTACTCAAAATAACCGCCATTAGCATCGATCACAGCTTCAATTCTGCTTCAGAACCTCGAACAAGCTGATGCTACAGTCTCCCTGGGAAGGGCCGCAAAAACTGTTTTAATTTTATCCATTAACTGGGCTTTTGTATTACTGGAAGTGCGATTGGTGTCTTTTTCAACTGCGCCCCATACAAAATAATCCATGGGGTTAAGGTCTGGGGAGTTTGGAAGACAAACATTTGGACTGGTGAAGTCGTAGAAATTTTCAGACAACCATTTTTGACTTTTCCCAGAGGTGTGGCAAGGGGCCGAATCCTGCTGCCATACATACGGCCTACCATTGGCTACCCTTGTTATCCAGGGCTTGACTACAGTTAGCAACTCCACGAACAAAGCCCGAATTCCAATGCCAGGGTTCTTCAACACCTGTTCCTGCAGATTTGCGAGGAATTCTGCTGTACGAACGCAATCAGATCGTCTGCTAGGGATCTTTCTTCTTGCTACATCCTCGTAGTCACCATTGCAAGTCTCTAGTTCATGCCTGATTGTTTTTACTGTATTCAGGGAGCATTGGGCAGCAGTCGTAATATCCTTATTTTGATGGCGGGCACGAATCATCATGATACAAGTTATTCTCTTCCATGATTCAGGTGGGTTCCAGCTATCCATCCTTTCTGACATCTTGTATATGAATGAAGAAGGGTCCAAACTTTTAAATGAAGAGAAGTGTGTGTTAATACATGTAACTTACGGAAAAATATAATTAATTATAAATATGTCAAATTTATCCCGAACACCCTGTATGTCTAACTGTTCACAGACATGCAGATATCCAAAACAAACTAACCATATTACAAGATGAATCAAAAGTCAGTTTAAAAATAAATACAAACAAAACAAAAGAAATGAGAATCAATGTGAACAACAAGGCACCAAATACAACTGAAAATGGAAAAATCAAAACTGTTTTACATTAACTAAAGATGTTGACATAAGGATTCAAAAGGCAAGAAGTGTATATTAGTAGAGTATGGAAAATGAAAACTATCCACACAGATACAAAATTAAAAATATTCAATGCATGTATTAAATCAGTCCTTTTATATGGAAGCAAAATGTGGCTGGTTTCAAAAGGAAATACAAAGAAAACTACAAACATTCACAAACTGATGTCTACGGAGCATACTTCGAATTTGGTGGCCACAAATTATTAGTATTGAAGACTTGTAGAAAAGAACAAATCAGCAAAAAGTCAACCCTGAAATCAGAAAATGAAAATTAGATGGATTAGACATACACTTAGGAAAAATCATGAAGAAATCTGTCAGGCAGCCCTGGAATGGAATCCACAAGGAAATAGAAAGCCTAGCCATCTTAAAAATACATGGAGGCGATTCACTTTAAATTATATATTTGGTTTAATCCTTTATCCAAGTGTAAGCAAACAAAAGTTTGTGCCTGAAATATCTTCAGGACTTGGGCAACTCGTGGCAAAGGTGGACTGAGTTCTGATCACTTTCCTTAGTATCCCATAATGTAAAGCACATCTCCTTGTAGACATGTATAATGTCCACTATGTTTCCCTATGCATTATGGGGTCACTAACCAGACCGGTTTCGACCTTTATTTTCTTATCAGAAACTCTGATTTTTCATCTAAAACAATACAAAGTACTGTTCTAAATGAAAATTCTATGTATTCATTGCCAAGAGTGAAAGAGTCATGGTACAAAGGCGAGAGTGCATTGTAAATGTTCCATATGCAAGTGTAAGAAATGCAAATCATGGGAAAAGCAGGAAAATGAAGTGAGGAATATTAACGACATAAAGAAAGATAGCAAAAGTGTTTTAGAGAATGTGAAAGTGAATGCTTGCATTCGAAATATGAATGAGAGCATGAATGAAGTGGCTGAAAGTAATGTGGATGATGATGAGGTGACAGTATAAGGAGTGAAATAGTACATTTACATGGCATCCTTCACAGGACAAAATGGGAGCTAGTGCAAATGGAGAAATGATTATCATGTGGAACAGAAGGCAGGAGAAAGAAAGAAAAAGTGAATGGGGAAAATATGAAAGTGCGAGAAACTGGAAATAAGAAGGTATTGAATCGAAATTCGATTCGATGATAACAGGTATACTTAATGAGAAAATGACAAAAGCATATTTCCCAGGTGCAAAGAGCAAGGATGTAGGAAAGCTATTAGTTTGAGGAAGGATGAAATAAAAGAGTCAATTGTTTTGGCAGGAACAAATGATTTGAATGGGAGAAATATATGAGAGAATATATGAAAGAAGCAAAAATGAAGAGTAAGGAAGTAAAGATTGCGAGGATCCTTGATATGATAGAGCAGATCTTTACAACGTAAAGATCTGTTCTATCATACTGCTGCCTCAGTATGATAGAGCAGAGGTCAGAAGACCCATTATTGCTAACAAGCAATGAGAAGACTGTGCAGGAGGAATGGTGTGCATATTATGGAGTAAATATGATGAATAAAAGGATTTGCATATGCCTGATGGACTACATCAGAATGGTTTGGGAGTTTAGATGTTTGGAGAAACTGTTGTTTAATGAGCGTTTTCAAGTATTTAGAAGAATTTGGAAATTTTGGGATTAAGTAGATGAGTATAGATATAAGGAAAGGCCTGCAAAAAAAAAACCACTGTGGAGGGAATATAAAGAAAAAGGTTATCAGCATACTCATGAGTAGTTGAACATACAAGCAAGAAGTATGACTGGTATGATAAGAAAGGCCAAATCAGATTATGAGGGGAAATTAGCTAAGCAGGCCAAAGTAACTCCAAAAGAGTTTTTTCATTATGTACCAAGTAAGAGGAAATGTGACTATGGCAGAATGACTTTAACCAATGCTGATGGAAGGAAGGTGACAAAGGCAAACAAAATAGTTGAATTGCTAAAAAGGGAGGAAAGAGGGTAGGACAGTTCCATCACATAAAGGCAACTCCAAGGCAGAAGTAGTAAACTACAAACTAATTAATATATCAGGAGTGGCTGTTGTTTTGGAAAAGTTAGTTAAAGGTAAAATCCAACAGTGGGTGAAAGAGGATATGGTGATATGGAAAAGTTGCTGATAATGCGAAACCGTGGATAATCGATAAAGGTGATGCAACTATCTTACAGGATAAATAATAAATTACACGATAACCACAGTAATTAACTTTAATGAAATAAAAGTACAAATATTTTGTACTGAAATTAACAGTACACCACCAGTGTAGAGAACAAGCAATTCAAATGAATGGAATACAAAGTACATAAGAGTCGGTGGATTACCAATTAAAAACTGTTGCTGCATGCTAGAAATTAATATTAATAAAATATTAATAAATAATTCTTAAAAACTATTTCTTTGATGGTTACATAAGATAAGAATCCCCCAAACTTTTGGGGGAGAGAGAGAGAGACAATCATTTCGATTCAGATTTGGTCAATATAAAAGGGCTTCACAACTTTCTTTGAAAAGGTATTTGAATTTAAACTTGCATCTATGAAGAAGACGAGCTTTATCCCACTGGATATTGTGTTTAGTGTCAATACTATGTTGTGCCAGACCAGACTTTTGAGGTTTCATGTATTCGATATAATATTGATGTTCATTCATTCTTTTTTCCACAGAATGGCCTGTTTGTCCAAAGTACGTTAAATTACATTCACACGGTATCTGGTAAATGCCAGCTAATGATAGAGGTGCCAGTTTGTCTTTTGTACATGGCAACAGGTGAGAAATTTTGTTGACAGGAAAATATGCAGGAATGAGATGATACTTCTTCAATACTTAGGACAAACAGGCCATTCTGTGGAAAAAAGAATGAATGAACATCAACATTATATCGAATACATGAAACCTCAAGTCTGGTCTGGCACAACACAGTATTGACACTAAACACAATATCTAGTGTGATAAAGCTCGTTTTCTCCATATATGCAAGTTTAAATACAAATGCCTTTTCAAAGAAAGTTGCAAGGCCCTTTTACATCAGCCAAATCTGAATCAAAATCATTCTCTCTCTCTCTCTCTCCCCCAAAAGTTTGGGAGATTCTCATCTTATGTAACCATTAAAGAAATAGTTTTTAAGAATTATTTAATAATATTTTATTAATATTAATTTCTAACACGCAGCAATTGGTAATCCACCGACTGTTATGTACTTTGTATTCCATTCCTTTGAATTGCTTGTTCTCTACACTGATGATGTACTGTTAATTTCAGTATGAAATATTTGTACTTTTATTTCATTAAAGTTAATTACTGTGGTTATCGTGTAATGTATTATTTATAGTTATGCCACAGGTACCTTTAAAGATTATCCTACAGGGTGATTTCAATAAACAGGGCAGTGCAAGCAAAGGATAATGAACTTTGCAAAATTATGACTTCGGGTTGAAAAGGTTACATATGATATATCACATTGACGGTACTGGATTACAGGAAATAAATAAACTAGGTACTTGAGGATAATGGTGGACAGAGTTGAAGTTCAGAGGACATATTGCAAAAGTTGGTAAAATAGCTCAAAGGATTACTTGGTCATTGAAAAACATGCTAACAAGTAGAGATAAAGTGGCTATTATTCAGCCATACCTCGTCTCCTGTGCACAGATTTGGTCACCTGGGATGGAGGTAGTAGAGAAGATTCAGGATCGAGTGACCAAGCTGGTGACCGATCTGTGGAATGCCCCCTATGAGGATAGGCTGATGGTATGCAAGGTACAAAACTTAGTTGATAGGCAGAAAAGAGGGGACAGGACTTATAGGAGGTTGGTCTGAAAAGTGCTCGGCCTCAACTATAGATGGCAACACTATTGGCAAGATTTTTTTCTTTTTGTAAGTTGGTACATCTATCATAAGCATCCATGCAAAATCGCAAGTCATTCTATCAAGTAGTTTGTTTTATGCAATTGTCTGAAGCAAAATGTTGTCTGTATCCCTTGAAATGGATAAAATTGAGTATCGTGCGGTTATAAAATTCTATGTAAAAGAAGGTTTAATGCCAAAAGAAATTCGTTTTAAGTTCATAAAAGTTTATGGGCGCTCTTCTCCTTCGTTTTCAACAATTAAGAAATGGGCTGTCAAGTTTAAACATGGCTGTACTAGCCTTGAAGTTGATTCATGCAAAGGACTTCCAAAAAGTGTAAAAAAACACCAGAAATCAATGGTCAAGTGCAAGATATGGTATTGGATGATTAGATGACCAGCAAGTCAAAGTGCGTGAAATTGCTGAGACGATAGACATTTCAAAAGAACGTGTAGGATATATTTTGCATGAAGAATTGCAAATGAAAAAGCTTTGAGCAAGATGGGTGCCATGCTTGCTCAAAGCAGATCAAAAATGCACTCGCATGAAAATTTCTGAACAGTGCTTGGAGCATTTTAAAAAGAATAAAATTGATTTTATGCATCGATTTATTTCTATGTATGAGATTTGGATTCCATTACACATCAGAATCCAAACAGCAGTCAAAACAGTGGACAGAAGCCAACTGTTCAGTACCAAAGAAGACAAAGACAGTTCCATCAGCAGGAAAGGTCATGGCATCAATGTTTTGGAATGCTAAAAGGCATTTTGTTTATTAATTATCTTGAAAAGCTTAATATTACCAGGTAATATTATTCCGATCTTTTAACCAGACTACACGAAAAAATTTGTGAGAAAAGACCTGATTTGCAGAAGATAAAATCTTTCATCAGGACAATGCACCTACTCAAAGGTGTTTTGGCAATGTGAAAATCAAAGAATCTGCACTATGAATTGTTGGAACATCCACCCTATTCCCCAGATTTGACTCCCTCTGCCTTCTATGTCTTCCCAAAACTAAAAGTCTTCCTCGTTGGTCAGTGTTTTTCTTCGAATCAAGAAGTGATAGCTGCAGAGGGGTATTTTGTAGATCTTACTGAGAACTACTACAGGGATGGGATAATGGCACTGCATCATCGCTGGAATAAATGTATTAGTCTTAAGGGAGATTATGTTGAAAAATAAAAATAAATTTGAAATTATAAATTTGTTTGGCCCCCCCTCTGGGTGCGCCACTGGTGGAGCTTAATTTTATTAAGCACTCAAGATATGTTTTTTTCAGATGTGCCCTGAATATGTTCAGGATAATAACAGGCTTGCTGTAGTCTTGTGCATTGGAATTTTTTTTTTTTTTTTACTTTTTTTTTGGGGGGGGGGGGGAGATTATAGCCATTGTCTAAGAAAGTGGCAAAAGTAGGTGAGTTCATTAGTCAGCAGTGCTATTTTAATAGATAGTTCTGGCTCTATGTGTGGATTGGTGTTTTTAGAATATCATATTGTTAATCTTCCATTATGTGTATGCTTTCCATAAATAGAAAAAAAAATGAAGTATTTGAAAGACACATGGCTAGCGTACCTAGGAAGGGAAGACAGTTATTTTATTCTTTTTCCATCATGAAGTAAATTTTTGGATGTTGGTATTTAAATGCACTAAAAATGTATATAATTTATTTGTACGTACAACATGTGACCAAATAGCAAACACATTATCTGCATAGTATAACCAAAGCACTGATTTGAGTCTATCTGGGAGTACTTGGTTCTCTGAGTGTTCAATGTAAGAATTAACTAAAATGGGAAAGGGGGGATATTAGAAAAACCAGGATTTGGAGAAGGCTTTAGTATTTTATCTTTAATGAGGATTATCCGTTTGCTAAAAAAAAAGTGTAGGGCAAAGTCCTTTAAAGCCATGAGCTAAAAAGGATTGCCTCTCAAGCCAGTTTCTACACAGCTGCACTTAGACCATGATTTGGCTTTACTATATAAATGACATGTTTGTTTGTGTGCACAGATACATTTTTAATGCATTTAACTAGCGAGCATCCTAAAATCCACTTCACAGTGGAAAAATATACATCAGCCACATGTTTATTATTATTATACTAAGACCCCCATTGAGTCAAAGACTCACTTAGAAGGTTCCTTTTGCATACCACGCCTTACATGCATTAAAATTCTCTGTAGACATCACACTCTCAGGCAAAGCATTCCAATCATTCACAATTCTGCATGCAAAAACCTGCTTCTCAATCCCCTTCTCACATCCTCCTTACCCAGCTTTCAGGGATGACCTCTTGTTCTCCCTGATCTCCCACCATTTTATGAAAAACCTTTTCAACACTGATCCTATAACAACCCCTTACCGACTTGTACATATTGTCCCTCTTCCTCCTATCCACCAGTCTCTGTAAATTGCATCTTCTCAACCTATATTCAGCATTCCAGAGAACAGAAACAACTACCTCTGGACTCTTTCCAACATCTCTTTGTCCTTTTGAAAACCAGGTGACCAAATCTGTGCACAATAGTCCATGTATGGCCTAATCAGAGCCTTATATAATGGAACAAGAATCTCCTTACTTCTACAAGTCAGTGTCCTCTGCATCATTCCCACAATTTATTGTGTTGTCCTCACAATTTTAGCAGTGTGTCCTCTACATCTTAGATCTTTATACATCATCGCCCCAAGATCTCTTATTTCCTCCACCTCCAACAATATATCCTCACCAAGCATAAATTCTACATCCTATCTTTGTTTCCCAAATTTTAAAAACTTACATTTTGCAACATCGAACTCTCATGCCCATTCACTCAATCTATTCAAGTATTTTTATAATGCCAAAGCATCTTATCTATTCCTCGTAGTTCTTTCTAACTTTGCATCATCTGCAAACAACTGAATATCCCCAGTTAAATCTTCTCCAATATCAATATCATTAACTTACAGGTTAAACAGCAATGGCCTTAAAACAGAGCGCACCACTTGTGATTTTCCTCTTCCAGAATATTGCCCCACCCCCATACATAACTTGCTGATACCTGTCAGATAGCCAATCTCCGATCCATTGCACTAGTCTAATATCCAATCCCATCTATTCTAGTTTTACTATCAACTTATTACTGTATTCTATCAAAATCCTTTGTAAAATCTAAGCATACTGCTGTGTATCCATCTCCTTTGTCCAATGAAGCTTTCACCTTATCGTAACAAGTAAGTAGATTATTAAAACATGACCTCCCTTTAGCAAATCAATACTGTCCATCAAAGATAATACTGTTGTTGTCAACCCAATTCTGGATCCTGGTTCTCACCAGCCTCTCCAACAGTTTAACCATAACAACTGACACATAGATAGGCATATAATTTGATGCTTGAGTTCTGTCATCTCCCTTATAAAGCGGCTCAATTTTGCCTTTCTTTCACTCGAACTTGACCCAGTGTAAGACTCATATTAAACAAATATGTCAAGGCAGATGAGGTGCTTAAGGGTCAAAGTTGTATAACTGAGAGGAGACCTCCACATAGCCTTTAAAGGAATGTGGAGAACAGACCAGGTCTTCTGACCTAATGTCCAATCCTCACCTTCTCGTGGTGCACCCTGTTAGGCATCTACCTGGATACTGAACGAACGAGGATGGGCTGGAAATTTGGGATTTAGCCGACCAAATTGTATTCTTATTAGTTAAACCAAAATAAAAAATGATGGTACAACATGACAAAATTTCATGCCGGCTGGGGTGTCGCCCAGTTAAACAAGGCCCCCTTTGTTTTTGCCAGGGAACCAGGGCGAACAGCGAAAAGTCAGCTACTGGAACAAATCTGAAAACAAACCCCAACTCAACATCACCAGAGTTAAAGATCGGTACTATCAGCGTAAGAAGCCTGAATGGCAAAGAAATGGAGCTAGCTGAGGAATTAGATAAGTACCAGATCGACATAATAGGGGTGACTGAAACAAAAAAGACCAAATCTGGTGAGATCTTTCTGAGCAATAAATACAAAATGTTATATTCAGGCAATGACAATCAAGGAAAAGAAGGAGTAGCCATAGTATTCAACACGAAATATGAGGCTACTCTTCTTGAATGGCAGTCAGTCTCAAGTAGAGTAATGTGGGCAAATATGAGAATGGGGAACTGGACAATGAGACTTATTTGTGCCTATGGTCCCACAGAAGGTTCTACTAAGGTAGAAGTGGAGGAATTTTTTGACGCTTTAGAAAAAGCAACTCACACAATGAAAAAGGAAAAGTTGGTCCTTGTTGGGGATCTAAATAGCAGAGTAGGAAATGATTGTGAGACATACAAAAATATTTTGGGAAAATTTGGAGAAAAGAGCAAAGCTAATAATAATGGCAAATATCTGTTGGATTTCTGCTCAGGACATCGACTGGTTATTACTAACACCGTGTTCCAACATAAAAATGTGCACAAATTCACATGGAGAGAAGAGGCTAGGAATAAGAAAAGTCTCATTGACTATGTTATTGTTGATAGTGATGTTTTCTCCCTGGTGCAGGACACCAGAGTGTACAGAGGATTTGAAATTGGAAGTGATCACTATTTAGTCTTGAGCAGGATAAAATTGAATTTCATATTGAAAAGAATAACATGTAAGAAAGTTTTAAAGCGAATAAAAGTTGAGCAGCTCTCAGATGTGAACTGTAGACTAAAATACAGAAAGATTATTGAAAAGAAAATGAAAGAGCTTGAGAACAGGAATCAAACCTTGGAAATTCAGTGGCAAACTGAAGAAAACATTGATTGATTCTGCCAGAGAGGCAAGTGGTGAGGTTGTGTGCAAGGATAAAAAAATCAGAACTCCCTGGTGGACACAGGAAGTTAAAGAGGCATTGAAGGAAAAGAAGAAAGCATATTAAAAGTTCCTGGCAAATAGGTCAGCTTTTACTCTTACAGAATATAGAGACAAATGTAAGAAAGCTAAACAGTGTGTAAAACTAGCTAAACAAAAGTCATGGGAGGACTTTGGCAAGAATATAGAAAATAAATATCAAAATATTTAATTTCTATATTCTTGCCAAAATAAAATTGGCAAGAAGCCAATTTTATTTTGGCTTCTTGCTAATTTTAATTAGGAATGGAGGAAAGAGTGCTGTAAAAGGAGTTAGAGATGATAAAGGTGACATGAAAACGGGAGAAAAAGATATCCTTGAAGTATGGAGTAATTACTTTGAAAAACTGCTAAATGAAACAAGCAGTGATGACAGCACAGTGATAAAAAACACTGACCAGGCATGCAGTCAGGAATACATATCCATACTTGAAGTAGAAAAAGCAATCAAAGGCTTGAAATGTGGAAAGGCAGCAGGAGTAGATGATATTCGACCAGAAATGCTGAAGTATGGTGGTATAAAAGTCTTACAGTGGCTGCACTGCACTGAACAATGCAGTGCAGCAACTGTAAGATGCAGTCACTCATTTGGCTGCATCACATTACCAGATTTTTGGTAATGTGATGCAGCCAAATTTGTTTATGTTTTTGGAAAATGTTGTAGTGTTGTGAAAGGTTCCAGAAATACCGCCTGATTTATATCTGCTTCTATATGATTTCCCAATTAATCCAATGATTAGTATCCATGGCATGGCATGTCACCCCTGAACTGCTACAGTGCAGAACGACAAACTTTGTGTTCTTCTAGATAGTTCTTCCAGTTTGTCTGAAGTGCACAAGTTTGCAGGAACAAGGAATACTGGACACCAGTATTCCTTGTTCCTGATCTTAGATCTTAGAATGATTTAATTTAGCCTTTTTCAAAGTGTGGTGGGTGGTGTATTTTTCTGGTGGACCATGAGAGAATTATTTTATTAGTAGATAATATTTTTTTTAATCTTAGTTTGTAAGTTTTCTGATACAGTTCAGAATATGATATATCAAAAATCCAAATAATTTTAAAACATTCTTTTACATAATTTAATTGCAATATAATAATGTCATAATTATTATTATTATTATTCAGGCCTCCATGGAGTCAAAAGACTCATCATGGGAGTTCCTTTCTAAGAAAGGCAAGTCTATCAAGACTCATCAAGGGAGGTCCCTCCTAGGAAACACAAAGTCTATCATACCACTCCTTAAATGCATTGATCGTTGTCGCTCTCACCACTCCATCAGGCAATGCATTCCATAGTTCAAGCACCCTCTATGCAAAGAAACCACTCCTTACCCTCTTTCTCACAGTTTCCTTTCGTAACTTCCAGGGATAGCCCCTTGTCGTGACTCCTTCCCGCTGTTCAACCAAGCGAAAGAACTCCCCAGTGTCAACCCTGTAACCACCTCTCAACAGTTTAAAGTCTCAATCATATCACCCCCTCTTTCTATCCACCAAACTCTGCAGTCCACACTCCCTCAGCCAAACCTCATAACTAACATTGTACAGCCCCGACACATCTTTGTTATCCGCCGTTGTACCCTTTCCACAGTTAATTTATCCCTTTCAAATCCTGGGGACCAGATCTGAGAACAATAGTCTAAGTGTGGTCTGATCAGAGTCAAATACAATGGAAAGATAACCATTTTATCTCTGAAAGTCAATGTCCTTCTCATTATTGCAGCAATCCTCTGCATTACCTTCACTACCTTTGCAATATGTCCCCTAAATTTCAGGTTTCTATCAATCATCTTCTGAATAATGTTCATACACATGCTATATATCTTAACATGAATGTATAGTGATATATAAAACTAGCCATTATATTAACACTGTATGCTAAGAACTGCAGAGTCTGCCTCATACCGTGTCCCCCCCCCCCACACACACACCTGTATCAGTGCAGTTTGAAATGTACTATAGTTGATCAACCAATCTCTCGTGTATGGGCTCAACATAAAAAAATTTAAATATCTTCTTCCCTTCAGGTATTAGGCCTAGTGGCCTGTTACGGAACTATTAGCCCTTCTAAACCTTATCCGTCCCAAGGATAAGGTGGTTAGCCCTATGCCTCCTGGTGTGTCCTATGTCTGTAGCAGCGTGTGGTCACAGGGCCAGTTTGCCTGCTTGTGGGAGGAAAAACCTCAGATAAATGGGGGAGAAAAACCATGCTGTCCACACGAAGACCGGCTAAACTTGGCTATGTCTGAGAAAGATCCTTAAGCTCCTCACATCGGTGACGGGAATCAAACCCAGGACACTCCTTTCCCAGGAATATGGTTGCAAAGTGCATAGACACTCAGCTAACCACGTGCACTTAGGGACAGTATATGAAGGCTCACCTTTTGTGATAAAATATGGCCTATTGGTAATGGGTAGGGTATGAGCACTAGTTGGCTGATGAGTTATATGCTTGAACCAAGTAGGCTATTGTTAAAAATGTTTGATAAACAATGATCTAGAATCTAGATGATGGAGAAGATCTTCTTCCCTTCAGGTATTAATGGTAGCAGATAACGGTAGCCAATTTTTGGTACAGTCTGAAGGAGGTCTGTATGTTATACCTTTCAAGAATGTTTACAATTTTTTTTTCTGATTTATTTATTTATTCGTAACACCATATTTTGATAACACCATACTGCTGAGGGATGGTGGTGTGATAGATGATGGATGTACTTTCTAGTGTAGACTGAAAAGGATAGAGATCCACTGGGAAGCCAGGTGACTAATGTCAAAACAAAAAAATTGACAAAGATTGAGCAACAGACAAAAAAAATTATTTTTTTGTTTGCCTTCAAGGTCAACCTATGTTTAGTTTATCATTCTTTTCTACAAGATTTATGCCAAGCTAATCTATACATGCTGTTCTAGGTTTTCCGATACTACAAATGTGACATTGTAATAAAAACTTGTTAGAACAAAAGAAATACAATAAGCAATACATATCACTGCACGCAAAGTATTAGTAGACAAGTGTGGTTTTTCACAGTAAAAGCACATCTACATACTTACTGATCCTAACTATGTATGATTATTATGGCACCACCACAGAATTGCTGAATTCATCATAGGCGGCCACTCCACGCAACACTATTCTACATGACAATCTACCACATGCTAGTATACCATTCATTGCACACTATTCCATTCACCCACATTATACTCGTCTACCAGGTAAATGGGATTCAAGCCAAGAACCTTCAAAACATACCGAGTATGGAGGTAATATTTTTCTGACTTACAGTGTCAGTTTAATTCTATGTGTGAGACAAATATAAAATTTAATTATTGGCATTGTTGAGTCTTCTATTTTTGACAAGGTAAAGTTAACTTTATTTTCCTCCTGTGTACGTGTGATATCTGCTACCTCATTCTCATGTCTGCTGATATCTGCTACCTCATTCTCATTTCATAACCAAAGAACAGACAATCAACACCAACAAACTACCTTATTTCTGGTATTATTTGTATTAGAATACAAACAACATGTTCCGAAGACCCTTTTGTACTAGCTCGTGTCACTCTTATGCTACCTCATCAGCAATGACTTCACTATCATCTCATCACTATAATTCAGTAATTCCTCAGATATAACTATCATTTCATTATTAGATATAATAATGAAATGATAGTTATTATTTGTCTCTTTCATTATTATTAGATAGATATAATAATGAAAGAGCCAAAGGCTTCAAGGGTTGTAAGTTCTGTTCGCTACAAACTTGATATTAACTAGGTCTACCTACTCACTAATAAGACCTCAATAAAGGTTGAAACCAGTCTGGGTAGTGACCTTCTCTCATAATGTTGAACAGTAATACAGCTCCTAGGAGCTAAGTTCACATTATGGGTAAATATCAAGAATAGTGATCGGAGCTTGCTCCACCTTATACATGAGTTGTCTCAGCTTGCACTACCTTAAGGGTCAGTTGCTGCAGTATCCAGGTATTTGCTTACGCTTGGAATCACCGAACTTTATATAGTTTCTACTATATTCGGCATGAAACTCTTTGAGCTTCTTATTCGGCTAAGAAATGATATGGGATGTAATATCCCTTAACTTAAACTATCATTTCATGTTACAAATAGTTACTCTCTGCCTTGCTTCTTATTCCCTCATTTCCTTGAGGCCATACAAACTTACACCATCCCATCTAGATTATCCTAATTTTTCTGCAGTTCTCACTCATCCACTGCCTCATTCTCATGTCTGTCTACCATTTCATAACAAATCTCTCAGCATCCTTGATTCACACTCATATTTATTCTCACTTTATCATCATCTCTATATTGTCATCCACTTTACTGAAAAAAGAAAAAAAAAAAGCCTCATCAAACTCAAATTCACTCCATTCATAAACTACACCATTCAGTCATTCTCAACTCTACTTCAACACACTATTGTCATATCTAAACAAAGTATCATCTTCTCAACTACAATACCATTTTTAACCTTTTATAGCAATCTTCCCAGCTCTATTTTCAATGTCTTCTCTCACTTCTGAAGTCATCAGTACCAACTACTATCAACTCTTATGATAATGCACATGCTTTTTGCTAAAAGTATTGCTTATTCTTCTCATGGTACTATCTGTAAAATAAATGTAATAAAAGATTATATTGGGATTATGGAATTCACTCACTCTCAATCTGACTTCATAATCCCAATATAATCTTTATTATCCTCTCCATAGCTTCTGTATCCCCTCTGGATCCAGGAGACCAAATCTGCATGCAGTACTACATGTGTGGTTGTATCAAGGCCTTGCAAAAAGGCAATATGTTTCCTTATTCTTACATGTCAATGCTTGTTTCAACATTGTAATTATCCTCTCAGATGTATTTTTGTATCCACCCTAGCCTCATTGGTTTCTTATAATGTAATCCCCAATATAGTTGTTGATAGTTTTTTTCACTTGGTTATACTATAAATTAAATATGCCAAGAAATTATACTCTTGATTTCATCCTTTATCCAAGTGTAAGCAAACAAAGTTTGTGCGTGAAGTTTATTTACTTACACATGAATGAAGGTTGAAACCAAGAATATAATTTCTTGGCATCTTTAATTAACACCAATATAGTATGCCATTGGAAATCTCATCATGCCAAAGTGCATCACTTTACACTTACTAACACTGATCTGACAGCCATTATCATTTTCACCACGCTTCCATCTTATTCAAATCACCCTGTAAATGCTGTATATCAGTAGCATCTCTATTGGTCCCATCTCTGCATCATCATCAGTGAACAACTGAACATATGTTAAATAACAACAATCCAAAAAATGATCTCTGGAGTACACCACTAATCACAATAAATCTTGAAGATTCACAACCCTTCCCGTGTACTCCTTTCTCATACCTACCTGTAACAGACCCACTTATCCAAGTTGATAGTTCATATTGCAATCCCGTTTGTTCTCCAGTTTATGCAATCCGATCAAATGACTTTGCAAAGTCCAACCATATCATAGTGTATACATCTTCATCTAACTCAGCCATAACATTATAAAATATGAGTGAATTGCTAAAACATGGCCTTCCTCTAGTAAATCAATGCTATTCATCACAAAGTATAGCTTGTCTGTCAACACATTTCTGTATGCAAGTTCTTACCAACTTCTCTATCTGTACCAACCACTCCAGAGATACTGATAAGTCGATAGTTAGATACATCAATTTTTGCACTACCTTTGTACAATGGTGGTGCAAAAATTGCACCACCATTATACAAATGCACAAGTTATCCAAGCATGTCAAGGGCCAAGCCAGTTGAGCTGAACATTCCTTTAGCCTGCATGTTGAATATCCCATCTGGCCCTATTGCCAATTCATATCCATAGTATGCAACAGCTCTTGAACCTCATTCTCATGCACTTCTATCTCTTCATCCAATGTAACATAGCAGTGTGCATCATGTTACATACACCTAGTTGATAGATCTCAGCAAAGCTAGCACTCATTATTCAAACAATCTCATCTGCTTCTAACACAAGGGTATTGTCTGCATTCAGTAAATGATTTTCCATCAATTTAGTCTTTACTGGGAAAATTAAAGTAATGAAAAAAAAAAAAAGTCCATATAAGTAGAGTTAATCAGTACTGCTTTAATATTCTGGTTATATAATATATGGTGGAACCTTTTGAAATACTCGTACAAAACATCATTTACTTCTCAGATGGTTTACTATTGCAAATTTTATGTACATCTAATATTTAACATACAATCTTCCATGTTAAACCACAGTTATTAGTTTAGAAGATCATATTTGTGGAAACCTTCTACTACCCAAATTAGTCAAGCTCGGCTTTAGGGGGGTTACTTTCCAATACTTAACCAGAGAATGAAGTGGAGCATTTCTTACTTTTTAAATGGACTTAGAAATCATCCCATCATCTTACTTGCATACTGAATTCTAATATTATAGTTTAGGCAATTCGTTTAAATATATATAAAGCTGTCATTCATGATTACTTCGAGGTCAAATCCTATGACGAGAAGAAACTGCTAGTTCAAATTCATTTAAAACATTGAGGCATCAATTCATTTACACGAGTCAACGATTCAGTCTCTAATGAGAGGCACTGTAAATAAGTACCTTTCAACTGTTCGTATTACCCACATTTTTTTTTCCCCGAATTCATTCCGTAGCGATTCACTATACACGAATTATGATCACAGACAAAAGATTAATAAATACCGGCCAATATTTCGATAGTGAGAAAAAAATGAACGCGGTTAATGTTTATTAATGAATGCTAACAACACTTCACTTACAGAGTTCTACTAATTCGGTAAAAGTATGACGCTCTCGATTATTCCTTTCCTGCAGCTGATTCAAATATTGCTGTCTGCAATTCACACTCAACAACTGGTGATCGGCCATTCCGGCACATGGTTACACTAATTACGACATCTAACGGTAGCTAACTCCAATCAAAATAGAATGATTTTAACTACGGGTTATACGGTATGGATCAAGATTGCAGCTAGACAACTGCCTCATTGTTGCCATTTGTTGGTGTTTTTATCAGATCACCAGTACATTATGTGATGTGCCTAGCACAGCACCTCTAGCAGTATACTCTCTAAACGTTATATCTCTCACCCATCATCACTATTGGAATAATGGGTGACAGACATTCAGGATCTGTCATCCATTTGTCATTCATCATCCTCAGAAGGATAATGGATGATAGATGGTGACCGAACACAGATGAATCAACAGAATATTAGTACTTCTACATTTTGAAGTGCAAATATTTGCACTCAGCAATGTTAAGACAGTAATCCCACTCATCTATTAAAGCTAAAATTGTATTTAAATCATCAGCATAATTCATTTGAAGGTTCATAATAATAATAAATATCTGATATCAAACCGTATGAAATATCATTAACAAATAAGTTTATAACGTGAATAGCAAAGGCTCAAGAACACATTGAACACTGATTACTGATTACCTTCCTTTGTTTGGATTTTGTCCCACAGAAAAGCAAGGCAACTGCCTGCTTCAAACATTTACATCTCTGATACAGCCAGTCCTCTAACCTATCTATTATTATTATTATTATTATTAGTAGTAGTAGTAGTAGTAGTAGTAGCAGCAGTTGCGAGCTTGGTTGGCCGAGTGGACAGCATAGCCTCCAATAGGTAGTGGATTTGCATCCCACCATGGGCATGGATGTTTGTAAAGGCTGCTTGAGATTATAAGGAGGGTCTCTTTAAAAAAAAAATGATATTATTATTACCAGGTCAACTCAATGGAGTTGACTCATCAAGGTGAAGCCGTAAACATTATTCCAAGCGATATTTGTCATACATCGCTTTGAATTCATTCACAGTCATAGCACCAGCAGTGGGTTCTGGCAACCACTCCACTCATCAGAACTCTCCAAGAAGAAAAAAAAATCTAGTCCTCACACACTTGCTCAATCTCTAAAGGTGACTCCTAGTTCTCCCACTATGAGATCTGTTCTGAAAAATTTCCTACAATCAAGCTCATAAAAACATTTCAATAACTTGTATGTCTCAAACAAACCCTATCAGACAATTTCTGCATCCCAGAAATCGTCAATCCATCCTCATGCAGAGCAGTCTGTTGACCTGCCACTAATATTCCCTCTAATTCGCTTTTGGCCTATGTCCACATGAAGCCATGCCATGAACAAGTTTCCAGTGACAGACTCAATGTGTTCAGTAGCCTTTGCTCTCGTTAATACCGAAAGTCACAAGCACAAACTTTTAATTTGATATGCCAAATATTGATGATAGCAGCCTTGTTTAAAAAAAAATATTTCACAATGCATGCTATTTATAAATATCATGCAATGTACAAGATTTTAAAGATTTTAAATTTTGGAAGATTTTACAAGATTACAAGATTTTAGAATGTAGAACCCACATTACTTCAGAGAATAACATATCCTGTTAGGATTAGGTACCTAGAGATGGCAGCACTTGTTTGACCGTCTCTGTATCGGTTGCCACTTAAAATTAGTGATATTCATGGGCCAGATATCACTGATTCCTGTTGGAGATTGGACTGCCCACTCAGTCTCCGAAAGCGACATAGGTTTAAAAGGCATCGCCTACTCCCTGTAAGGGAATAAAAGGCAGTATTTATGTGAGAAGTAATAAAAAGTGAAAGTGAAGTTATACAAAATTATTGCACCGAATTGTACACATGTTTAGTACAGAATTGTAAAGTTGCAAATTGTAAAATTGGCAAGTTTCACTGTTCATATGATTACAATGTTGATGCAAACTTATTGAAAGTTCAGACTTGAAAAAAATTATTATTATTATTATTAATATTATTAACATTATAAAAAAAATGAGCTAACGCCTTTTTATTCCCGTATACGGGGAGTAGGCGAGGCCATTTAGCCGTATCTAACTTTGGAGACTCAGTGGGCAGTTCAATCTCCACTGGTACCAATCAGAGATAGATGCCCCAAGGCTATCACTAATTAAACGGTACACAGTGAAGAGAGACGGCTCAAATGCGCCGCCATCTCGTGGTCCCTAACCTAATACAATATATTTAATGTCTGAAATAATGTGGGTTCTACGGTCGATTTTCTTGAGTTTACGGGACGAAAAACCCGAGTTTCCGGGAGGAAAAACCCGCTTGCCCGTGCCAGAGATCGACTAACTCTGGAACCGGTCGAGAAAAGACCTAGAAAAATTTCCTCTAGTCGCCGACTAGACTCGAAACCAAGTCTTCCTTCGTGCGGCCAAGCGCCGTGGTATACAAACGCCACATCCACTGAGCTACACAGGCTATTATTATTATTATTATACTTCAGCAATAATATTTTAGGATCCAACGTAGAAAAAACCACTAGTGTAATATTTTTCATATTAATAGTGCTTTTTTTTTGGTCTAGCTATAATCTGTAAAATGGAGAGCATTAAATTGATTGCATAAATCCGCATAACTACAATAATCCTTCACTCTGTGTACTAGTTCAAGTGAATGTACTGCCTAGAGTAGACACTGCTGGAATCAGTTAGAGTAATATTGAAGCATAGACATTACTAATTGAAACAAGTAACAAGCATGATTTATCATGCAATTTGTTCATACAGAAGGTTTAAAAATTACTGAATGTGAAGTAGAAATTCTGAAAGCAAACATTTCGTTTTCGCAGTTACTAGGTATGTGAAATTACTTTTCGACTGGTGTGCATGCGCATACCGCACACAGCTTAGAGGAAACTGTGTCACTATCTTGGTCCCTCACCTCTGGATCCTCTCAATCACTTCCTTATTCTGAAGAAACTCAACTCCTCAGGACTATGCTCAATAGTCAAGAGGCGAGGGTTCTATCATGACCCTACAAAGACGTAATCACTTGCTTAACTCTATTGTACGGTTTTCAATATCAATGAACTATTTTACCTTCTGTAATATACACTCTCTCTCTCTCTCTCTCTCTCTCTCTCTCTCTCTCTCTCTCTCTCTCTCTCTCTCTCTCTCTCTCTCTCTCTCTCTCACCAATACCTCAAAATCTCTGGCTGCATCAATTTCTGGAGTACATTTTCAGCAATATTGTACATAGCTGGTTATCTTATCAGCCTAAAATGCATAAACTTACACTTTGCCACAATAAACTCAAATCCGTTCTCTTTTGTGCATAATGCCAGTATATTTAAATCATCCTGATAAATTTTATCATCTTAACTGACTATTCTGCTTGAACTCAAACACCTAATTGCTGTATCCTATTTTGCACCATCGGCAAACAACTAGATATTTCACTTTACATCATTTCCTACATCTCTTATATCATTGTCATCTTCATCAAATATACCATTAGGAAGGTGTAAGGGACATTAGGATAATACTACTTGAAAGAAGTACACACTTACTAACTTTCGAACAACAATTTTCCTCCGAATTAATTTGCTATCTGTCAAGACTCCAATATTATCAGATCTTATATTTCTTTCTTCTAAGACACTATTTTCTGGATTAGTCCACCTACATCTAGGTCTTCCTCTGGATCTTTTTCCTGACAACCTGGCAAAGAACACTTGTTTTGCTACTCTTCCGTATCCTATTCTGTTTAAGTAACCCTGCATCCTGAGATTACCTCTACTAACACCTTCATGAATGCTAACAATGGCAATATCTTTCCTAATATCTTCATTTTTAAATGGATACTGCCATTGATGCTATCTGTTCACTTCACTAACCTTTCTCAGTACTCTCATATCAGTGGGTTCCAGTCTTTGATGAAGTGTTTTATTTCTAGCACAGCCCTCAAACCGCTAAGTTAAAATTAGTTTGACAAATCTTGTATATAGTTAATTTACTGTTTTGACTAATTGCTTTCTTATTCCATATACATTTATTCCGTTGACTTCCTCTCATACCAGCTTTACTAACTCTGTTCTCTATTTCCATATTTATTTTGTCATCTTTACTAAAAATTGCACTAAATAGCTAAATTGTTTTACTTGTTTCATAAACTATGTTGAGAAAAGTATTAGGACACCTTATGTGCCATGCTAATTTCCGATTATACCACATGCAAATAATCAGACTGCCCGTATCTGTCTGGTAATTAAAAAGTGGGATGTGCTATATGTTTTGCACTGTACTCGATTTCAAGATGTCAATTTCAGCTGAATTGAGAGACTTCCAACGTAGGATGGTAGCTCTGTGTCACATCAGGGGTCCACGGTATTGCTATTCGTCTCAGTATACCAAAATCCACCGTTGCGTTTGTCGTTGTTAGATGGAAAGCAATGGTACTAACACAACAGAAAAACACCCAGGGACACACCGACACGCACTGACCGAGTTCGACAAGCTCTATCTAGGAATGTATGAGCATCCTGCATGTCAACAGCGGCGGACCTCACAGTCAACCTGGAAAATACTGAAGGGACATCTGCCAGCACTAGAACTGTCTGCAGAGACTTGCAGACAGTTCAACTCCAAAGGACATTTGGACAGATGTCTTTCACACCTTTTCTGGACCTTAGATGATTGAAAAAGGGTTCTGCAGAGCGACGAATCAATCATATTTCTAACTGTCAGGTTTGGTGGAGTCTCGGTAATGGTTATGTGGGTGTTTCAGTCGGATGGCCATTTGGGGAGTTGCCCAAAAACCATGATTTAGTGGCTATCACATATCATCCTGGACATATTGGACAACTTAATGCTTCCAACGCTGTGGAAGTACTTCTGAGGTGATCTTTGCACTTTCAGCACGATAATGCTCCATACCACACTGCACTGTGCGTCCGAAACTGGTTTCAACAAACAACGTTTAAATGTGAAACTTGCGGGCTCCGAGTCCAGTCTTAAACCTCATCAAACATTTTTGGCACAAATTAAAAATGCTGAATTAGCTCCAGGCCTCAGCGGCTATCATTAACATCAACAATGAAATACTATGCGCGAGGAATGGAAGAATATTCCTGTTGCGACGTATCAGAAATTGGTTGAAAGTATGGCCTGAAAGATATCTGCTGTCATTTGCCAAAGGTGGTCCCAATCGGTAATAGAAATGTAATTAAATCGGATATTCTTTACCGCAACTACATATCAAATGACTTTCTCAACTTTGCATACATTCAGGATGCAGGTAAGGTCTTCAATGTTTCTGCCTATTTTCGTTGTGTTTGTCTTCTTAGTGCTAATTTTCATAACAAATTTATTACAACAGGTGTTCAGGTCAGTCGGGGAACCTTGAAGACTTGTATTGGATTTATTCAGAAATATAACATCATCTGTAAAAGTAAAAGGTTAAGATTAGCATCACCAATTTTGATATCAGATGTAATACCGCTTCTCTTCATAGCGTTATCAAAATTAAAAACAATTCAGAAAATATGCACTCTTGTCGAACGCTGATTTAACACCAAACTATTTTTCTGTATCTACTGCCATTCTAATTGCTGATTCAAAGATTAAATAGAGACAATGCTGCCTTATCGAATGCTCCATTTACACAAAATAACTATGATGATTTCAAGAGCTTTCCTCTTTGCACATTGTCACATGACTTTTGCAGATATCAAAAAAAAATCACCTAACGCCTTTTATTCCCGTATAGGGAGTAGGCGAGGCCGTTTAGCTCAATCTAACTTTTGGAGACTGAGTGGCCAGTTCAATCTCCTCTTGTACCCAACCAGAAATAGCTGACCGAAGACTGTCACTAATTAAGCGGCAGGCAGTGAAGAGAGACGGCTCAACAAGTGCTGTCATCTCGTAGTCCGTCACGCTAACACAACATATATATATATATATATAAACCCACTTGCCCGTGCTAGAGATTGACTAACTCGGGAACTGGTGGAAAAAAGGATTAGAAAAATTTCCTCTAATCGCCGACTAGATTCGAAACCAAGTCTTCCTTCGTGCGGTTAAGCGCTGTGGTGTGTAAATGCCACATACACTGAGCTACACAGGCTCTTTTCCAGATATTATCTTCATTACCTTGATGGACCTGTGTTTCACTCAGGATTTCTCCATGAGTGCAGGTCACAAAGATGCCTTCAACGATCTTGAGCCTCTCTCTTCCATGTTATACCCATAGATTTCACTAGTGGATCTTTCCATGTTGTAGGTGGTCTTCCTGGTTTTCTCTTTATTCTTGGCTGCCAGTTGAGTATTTTATATGTCCATCTATTATCCTTGAGTCTGGCTATGTGACCTGCTCATCTCATTTTGCTTTCATATACTGCAGTTACATCTTTTATGCCTGATCTCTTTCTTAGTTCCGTGTTTCTAACATGTTCCATTTTGCTCATGTTACAAATCCTGCATTCTGTTGCACACTGAGTTATTCTGAGAGTCTCTTCTTCTTTTCTTGTCATGTTCCATGTTTCTGATCCATATGTGAGTGATGGAAGAATGTCACTATTAAATAGTTTTGCCTTCGCAGAGATGTCAACATTTGGATCAATAAGTGTTTCTTTTAGTCTGTTGAATGATAGCCATGCAGCTTTCTTTTTGCTAGTTCTTCAGATAAATCGTTATTCATTTTTATTGTTTGTCCTAAGTAATTGTTGGAGCCAACTTGTTCTATAGGGATGTTATTAATACATAGGTGACTGTCACTTGTGTAGATGTTTTTGATCCATTTTGTTTTTTCTGGATTTGCATTCTTCTGGAATTCTTTTCCTTAGTAACTTGCAGATAATTTTGTATTCTAGAAACTTTTCTTTAGATTTCTTCGGTTCTTTTCTCTTTTTCAGTAGTTCTATAGTTTGAGGTGAGAGTCATTCTCTTTTTTATTTCAGAGGAATATCTGATTTTTTTCTTGCGCTCGTTGAATTTATTAACAAAATAGTCATCATTTATGTAACAGTTCTTACTAGTCCATTCGGTCTCTTTTATGTACTTCCTGAACTTGCGGTAATCTATTTGTTTGGGTTGTCTTTTGTGGTTTGATGTTGCCCACATATGTTGTTATGGCTCCGAGGAGTCAGTGATCAGAATCTATGTTGAAACATGTTTCGCCTATTGTACCCACATTTTGTACCAGTCTTTTAGAGTCTGTTAAAATGTGATCAATTTTATTTTTTGTGTCTCCATTCGGTGATTGCCAAGTCCATCTTCTTCTTGGCGTTTGTTGAAAAAAGTGTTCATGATAAAGAATTGTTCAGCTGCAGAAAATTCAGCTAATCTCTCTCCTTTTCTCTTTCTTTCTCCCAGGCCATGTGGTCCTATAAACTTTTCGTTATCTTTTCCACATCCTATTTTGGCATTAAAGTCACCATCAACGAATGTGTATGTTGACTTATAATTTGTACAAGATTCATCTAAAAATTTTCTATTTCTTGGTTATCAGCTACAGATGTTGGAGCATAGCAGCATATTAATTTTATTGTTATATTGTTCTCTATTCCAATTACGAGTGCACCTATTCTTTCAGATATGATGTTACAAGAAAGGATCGAATTGATGAGCTTTTCAGATATACAAAATTTAAATACAAATCCTTCTTATATTCCCAAGATTTTTCAAATATTTAACTTAAACTGAAACCTGACCTTCATACCTCTATTTGGCCTGAATCCAGCTTACTTTTCTTCAACAAGATTTCCTTCCATAATTTTTCTTAGCCGTTTCTCAGTATAATTGCATAAATCTTACCAGGAGGAACACTGAATAGAAAAATTTCTCTGTTATTCTCACATTTAGTTTTATTCCTGTGTTTATACCCCTATCCACTACTAAGGGTCCAAACACTTAGCAATTTACAGTTGATCCCAGCAGGCGAACTCTAATATCGGCTATATCCACCTTCGGCTTTGATCACCTCCTGCACCCTTTGAGGGAGGCTATCCACCAATGTGCGCAGACATCAACTGGAATTTGTCTCCACTCCTCCATCTTTGATAGAGGAGTGGAGACAAATTCTAGTTGATCTAATTTAAAAAATTTAAAGACAACGACCAGTGGTCCCACTCCAAACCAGCTGAATGCATCCCTTTCCATTACTCCTCCACCACAAAACTTTACTGTAGGTACAACACACTGTAGTAACAGCGTTCACCAGGCTGCCTCCACACCCATACCCTGCCATCAGACTCGAAACAGGTGAACTTGATTCATCGCTCCAAGGTACAGTTTTCCACTGGTCAACTGTCCAGTTCATACGCTCTTTGCACCAGGCCAATCGTGCCGCATTTTTCGCTGTTGTGATTGTAATGTTCGGCTTGTGTGCAACTGCTCTTCCATGGAAACGCAGTAAATGAGGGTCTCTTCATACAGTATTACTGCTCACCTTGATATTACTGGCGCTCTGGCTTTTCTGCACTAGTGATACCAGAACGTCTCTATTTGTTGATCACATGGTCAATCGTTGATTTTGGATGCTCCAGTTGAGCAGCAATGGTACGTATGGGCATGCCACCAGTGCGACAGCCCACGATGACACCTCTCTCGAAATCACTCAGTTCACATCGTGTTGCCCACCTGTATTCAACTGATATGATGAAATATTGTTTCTCACTATCTGGACATCGATTTTTATGTCATTAACAAACCTGAAATGTTCCACCTGGTGTCCTGACAATTATTGGTAAATAGTGTACGTGGGTTCTGGGAGAGCTCTACTCCAATTATCTGGAATTCGATCCCCTGCATAATTATGCAGTACACAATTATGAAATGCAGCTATGATAAAACTCTTATACCGCCATATTTCAGCATTTCTGGTAGAATATCATCTATTCCAGATGCTTTACACATTTCAGGTTTTTGATTTTTGATGGATTTTCTATTTCATGTATGGATATCTATTCCTTAGTGCTTCCTTATTGGAAGTTTTCTACAACCATGCTTAAACTGGTTTCTTCATTTAGCAATCTTTCAAAGTGGTTACACCAGACATCTAGAATACCTTTAGCTTTAGTGTTCATGTCATCTTTATCATTTCTGATTCCTTCTACAATACTTTTTCCTCCATTTTTCTCAGCTTTTAGAATTTCCTCCAGAATATTTTGCCAACTTCCTGATATTTATTTTCTGTTCTGAACAAAGTCCTTCCATAACCTTTGTTTAGCTAGTTTTACACAGTACTTCTTTTTCTTACATTTTTCTCTGTATTCTCTATGAACATCAGCAGTCGACAAGCCAGCAACTTTTGACATATTTCTTCTTTTCCATGACTGCCTCTTTAACTTCTTGAGTCCACAGTGAAGCTCTGATTTTTCTATCCTTTCAGACCAACCTCACCACATGCCTCTCTGACTGAATCAATATTTTTTCAGGGTGTGCCACTCCAGGGTTTAGTAGTTGTTTACAAACTCAATTTTTCCTGAATGATACATATAAATTTGGATCTACAGTCACCTCTGTAAATTGTTCAACTGGGATTCGTTTAAACACTTTCTTACACACTCTTCCTTTCATTAGGAAATTCAAGTTTATCTTGCTCAATACTAAATAGTGATCACTCCCTATTTCAAATCTTTTCTAATCTCCTGTGTCCTGAACCAGTGGGAAAATATCGGTAGCTCCTATAATATAAATCAGTGAAGCTTTTGTTATTTCTGCATCTTCTCTCCATGTGAAGTTGTATGCATTTTTATGTAGGAACATGGTGTTAGTAATAACTGTTACGTGTCCTGAACAGATATCCAGCAAATAATTACCATTATTAGTTTTCCTCTTTCTTCAAATTATCCAAGAACATTTCCATGCGTGTGGTAACAATTTCCTATTCTGCTGTTTAGATCTCCAACAAAAACCAACTTTTTTTAAATGTCGTGTCAGCTGCTTTATTTAATGCCATAAATTCCTCAATTTTTTGCTTATTAGAACCTTCTTTGGGAACATAGGCACAAATAGGTCTTATTGACCAGTTTCTCATTCTGACGTATTCTCACATCACTCTATTTGATATTACCTACCATTCAAATTTATTATCCTCGTATTTAGTGATGAATAATATCGCTAATCCTTCTATTGTCTGATTGTTTTTGCCTGAATATAGCATTTTCTGTTTGTTGCCGAGAAAGATCTCACCAGTTTTTGTCTTCTTTCTGTCAGTCACGCCAATTGTCGATCTGGTACTTATCCAATTCTTCCGTTGATTCCATTTGTTTTCCATTGTGGCTTCTTAGATTGATGTTACCAATCTTAAACTCTATTCACATCGGATTACATGGGATATCAGTTGCGTTTTAAAAGAATGCGAAAGGGAACTGATAGTGCCTCTGACTAGCTCTTTAATTAAAGTGTCAGCTCTGGTAGAGTTCCAAGGGAGTGGAAAGTGGGCAAAATAATTCCTTCGGATAAGGGAGGTTCTTATACTGCCGTACCAAATTATAACCCGATCAGTATCTCAGGAGTGGGGGTAAAAGTACCGAAAACGTTGATCAAAATGAGAAGAATGGGTATATAAGAACCTAATACTCTATGAGGGACAACATAGCTTTCTAAAAGGTTGATCTTTCCTAAGAGATTTATTAATGTTTGTTATACAGCAACAACTGAATTGAGTAAAGTGAATGGTTACACGATGATTCCGCTGAATTTTGCAAAGTCATTTGACAGAATGCCACACCAAAGTCTATTTTGAAAATTAATACACATGGAGATGGATGTGACACTCATTATGTGGAGAAGAGGGTAGCTGATGGACAAGATATTAATAAAGTGGTATAAGAAGGAGCAAAATCCAGGAGAAAGGAAGTGACTAGTGTTGTGCTACAGTTTCCATGCTAGGAACACTACTGTTTAGTTTCTAAATAAACGATAAAGGAAGTAATCTGAAGGGAAATATTCAGTTGTTGGCTGACGATGTAAAATAGGATAGAGTAACAGTAATCAAGGCACTGTGGAGAGCTTGTAGTATGATTTAATAGATCAATAACCTATAGAAAATAATAAGTAGTTTTAGGGTGCTGCCAGAAATAATTTGCATTTATGACAGTTTCTTTGTTGTGAAAGCTTACTGGAAACTAAATTTATTTCTAGTCTTCTAATGGAGCACTGACTTAATTGACTTTTAACAGGAGGTGCTTTGAAAAACCATTGTATGATTGGTAACGTCAGTCCGTTTAATTTCAGGTTTTCCAAAAACGGAATAAGCACTAAGCAAAGCATAACATTTAACGAAAGGCTAGTTAAAACTGATTTTTTGCAAAAAAAAAAAAAAAAAAAAAAAAGCTGTGTTGTAGTATTTTAAATGGAGAATTGTTATATCTATCTATTCTTTTTTTATAGGAGCAACGACAGACAGAAACAGTTTGGTGTTATGTTAGAAACACTTGTCAGTACCGTACACAGGGTGTAGCATAGACGTATCCTAACAATTCCTGTTAACGTAGCAAGTGCAGAAAGACGTTTTTCCAAGCTTAAACTGATTAAAAATTATTTGCGAACAGCAATGACCCAAGAAAGATTGCTTGGTTTAGCAACTACATCGATAGAGGCAAACATGGCTTATAATTTAAATTTAGAAGAGCTTATAGACAGTTTTATTGTGCGATATCCCCGTAGAGCAAACATTGGATCAATATTATTATGTAATCGTTTTGCATTAATGTTTCTCTTGTAATAAAAACAAAACAGCAATTGGAGATTTTCTTATATTTTTGTCTTATAATCCATCAGGGACGAAATTCCATTGTTTGGCTCAGGGCGCTATCTAATCTGGCGACGGCCCTGATACTTGTTATATTTAAAAAAACAAAAATCAGCTAATGCCTATGTTGTTCCGAAGGCTCTAAATAGAATGTACGGTCACTTGCCGCCATTTCGGATCTAGGGTCGCCAGCAGTCGCATTCGTTTGAGCTCTTGATATTTTCGATTTTATAGCGAAATGGGAGGTTGTTCTGCTCCAAATTGTATATATATATATATATATATATATATATATATATATATATATATATATATATATATATATATATATATATATATATATATATATATATATATATATATATATATATATATATATATATATATATATATATATATATATATATAAAGGGTGTCCCAAAATTCACGCAAGATTTAAATTTAGCGCCATTTGTGCGGTAAAGTGTTGCCGACGAGAAAAAAAAGACAGCGTGACAGCTGACAGTTCAGGGTTATTAAAAATGGAGCGCTACACGAAAGAACAACGCATTTTGATTGTTGAGCAATATTTTAAAAATAATGAAGGTTTGGCAGCTACAGTTCGCAATTTTCGAACAAAATATGGTCGGAATAGTGATTTAAATTCATCAACTGTGAAAAGATTAATTAAAAAATTCAAGGAAACTGGATCAATTAGTGATCTTATACACTCTGGCCGTCCTTCAACAAGTCGTTCAACAGAAAACATCGAAGCAGTTCATGAGAGTGTTGCTGAGAGTCCCGGAACATCCATTCGGCACCGTGGTCTTGAATTGGGCATTTCGAGAAGCTCTCTACAGCGTATTCTCACGAAGGATTTGCATCTTTATGCTTACAAAGTTCAATTGACTCAAGAACTGAAGCCTACTGACCACCAGCGAAGAGAGTTCGTTGAATGGATTATGGAACAACAACAAGTGGATGCTTATTTTTCGAACAAAATCATCTTCAGCGATGAGGCTCATTTTCATCTTGATGGCTTCGTTAATCGACAAAATTGTCACATTTGGGGTTCAGAAAATCCACGAGTGATTGTTGAGAAACAAATGCATCCACAACGTGTCACTGTTTGGTGCGGATTTTGGGTTGGAGGCATCATCGGTCCATTCTTCTTCGAAAATGCGGCTGGTAAGGCAATAATAGTTAATGGTGCTCGCTATCGCGACATGATAATCCAATTTTTTGTGCCTAAATTGCAAGATATGGATGTGGACGACATGTGGTTTCAACAAGACAGTGCCACTTGCCATACAGCCCGAGAAACAATTCAATTACTGCATGAGTCATTTCCTGGTAGTGTAATTTCCAGTTTGGGTGATCAGAATTGGCCGCCCAGATCATGTGACTTCACGCCGTTGGACTTTTTTCTTTGGGTTTTTTTTTTTTTGAAGTCTAAGGTTATGCCAACAAGCCCACGACCACCCACGCCTTGAAGGAGGAAATTGAGCGCTGTATCAACGAAATTCAGCCACATTTATGCAAAACGGTCATGGAAAATTTCGACAAAAATTGCGTGTGTGCCAGCAAAGGCAATTTACCCGATATGCTATATGCATAACCCAATACTGTATACTTTATGATTCAATAAGAAATTACAATTTTTAATTAAGAACCTGTGTTTTCTATCAAAATTACTTCTTGCATGAATTTTGGGACACCCTGTAAATATATATATATATATACAGGGTGTCCCAAAATATATATGTTAAAGACACCAAGCTATTTTAAATCTGGTTTTACTCCATTTCCCAAGTAAGCAAGACAAACAAGTCAAGTTTGCACCTGCAAGTGATGCAAGTCTAGCTGTCCTACAGTTAGTGCAAGACCAAGGCAACTCGTGGTAAAGGTGGTATAAACTCTGATCACTAATCTTAATATATTTACCCTTAATGCCAAATCACATCTCCAGGAAGGGGATGCATGATGTTTTGTATTAAAGGCAAGGGGCCACTACCCAGACCGGTTTCGACCTTTTTGAGGTCTCATCAGTGGGAGCTAGGCTAGAAATACCAAGATTTAGTAATACAGAGCTTATAAGTATTTTACCAGAACAAGTTGCCATAAGGTGTTTTAACCTTATTAAATAAAAATCTCTGGAGGAGATATAAATGTAGAAAATATTTTATCTTAGGTATAATAAACGTTAAAAATACCAAGCAATTTTTAAACCTGGTTTTACTCCAATTTCCCAAGTAAGCAAACAGACAAACAAGTCAAGTTTGCACCTGCAAGTGATGCAAGTCTAGCTGATCCTACAGGTAGTGCAAGACCAAGGCAACTCGTGGTAAAGGTGGTATAAACTCTGATCACTAATCTTAATATATTTACCCTTAATGCCAAATCACATCTCCAGGAAGGGGATGCATGATGTTTTGTATTAAAGGCAAGGGGCCACTACCCAGACCGGTTTCGACCTTTATTGAGGTCTCATCAGTGGGAGCTAAATGGGAGTTAATGTCTTTCATCATCGGCCTTTGGAGTATAAAGATTGCTGAGGGTCAGCAGGTAGTAATAGGGGAGATTAAAGAAAGGTAGAGTAGGATAGTAGTAGGTAAAAAGAGGCCTCAGTCAAACCGTTTAGCTGTATAACCCAGAGGTTGTGGCTAAAAGGTCTGTAAAACATCATCTCCTTACACCTGTTATAAAAATAAACTTTGAAATAAGCTTTTCTTATATGCGCTCGTAAAATACTTTTAAATTAACAATTTAACTGACCAGGTGTCTTTGGAGGTCATCTTCCAACACCTGTTTTAGTATAAAACTTAATCCGGATTTTTTTTTTTTTTTTTTCGGAAAATAAGAATGCCTAAGTTTCTTTTAAAACTTCATTTAATTTTATTGAAAAATAACAGATTTTATATATATATATATATATAAACAGTAAAAGAACTGGCCAACCTTACACCACGGGAAGAGCAAGATTTGGGGGAAGAATCTGGCCCGAGAGATGCCGCTCACAAGGAGCAGCACCGCCTCGCTGTAAGCCTTCGCAGCCCGGGTTCTCAGATCTGCCCCCTCCTATATGACCTGTAAGAACTCCTGAAGAGAGAAAAAGAGAAGGGGAAAAAAAACACAGATAAACATATTTCTTTTTAAAGGAAGAGACATGGTATGATTAAGCCCTGTCTCAGGACACAGAGGATAGGAGGTTTGCACCATTTATTTACAAACCTCCCATCCCCTATTATATGTCTTTCTTGTGCAAAAAACCTAGGTAGGTAGAAATAGATCCCGCTGAGTATTTTGGCTTGTATAGTGTTCTCATCGCTGATTTGGGACTTTTTCCGCACTTTCCAGATGTAATACTTGATTACATTGATGAGAAAAATTGTAAATTTCTGAATTTTCTTGATTGGTGGGGGAAATTGCAGGTACAAGACCTCCTCTAGTGTAAGCGGCTGGATTCCCAGTACTGCGCTTAATCTTTGCCAGACATATCGGGCGGGGGGGGGGGCATGAGTAAAAGAAATGTCCCACCGTTTCAATGCTCTGGCAGACGTCGCAGAAGGGGTCGCATGGTCTTGAATTGTATCGGGACATAACCAGTTTCACCGGTAGCTGACCATAGGCTATTCGCCATGCCAGATCCCGGTGAAATGGCTGTCCCCAGCTATTTCTGATATTTTGAAATAGCGTTTCCATGTTAGGTTCTATATTTGGCTTATCACATCCGGAAAGTCGAAAGAACTCCCAATATCTTGCTTGTGGCTTTAATTTTAGAATTTCCATCCCTTCGGTTTTAAATTTTTTAAGCTGTTGGCATAATGGATAAAACATTCTGGCACAACCTCTGCGCTGCGATCAGCATGTCCCGTGGTCCCGAAGTAGGGGAGAAAATGCCCTAGAAGGTATTTAATTAGGGATCCTGAAATACGGTTAGATTTTAAGGCCTTCCCTATGGTTTTGAGAGTGTTTGCATAGAATAGGCAGTTTAATTTCGGAAGTGAGAAACCCCCTTGATTGATTTTGAGTTTTAGATATTCTTTTTTAACCTCATGCTTTCTTCCGTTCCAAAAAAAAATCTATTAGTATTTTGTAAAGTTGTCCTTCTTGGGTTTTTTTTATATTAGTAATATTTATTGTATGCATTAGCATGGGGATTATTACTGTTCTTCCGTAGAAGGAGAAATAATTGGGTTTAAAAGATTTTATTTTCTTTTCGCACTCTTCCCGCAATTTCTTAACAGGCAGTACCGGGCTCGCTGTGAATGGGACGCCTAGTACTGTTAGCGGCTGAGTTTGCTTGACTAAACCACAAGGAAGGTTATTTCTATGGAAATTTCCAAAAATTTTAATTTTGGTCTTCGAAGTATTAACGCGAAGACCACTGGCCATGCTGAATTTTTGCAAAATGCCGAAATAAATGTAGATGGACTCAGAATCTCTTAGCGTCGCCACTACATCATCGGCATATGCTACAATTTTGCTCTGTCTGGAGACTAGAGGTAGCGGTATTCCTCTAACTGCAGGGGAGTTATCTATTTTTCTTATGAGGGGTTCTAACGCGAGTGAGAAGAGGAGAGGGCTTAGTGGGCAGCCCTGTCTTACCCCGTTTTTAATAGGAACTGGTTCCGAGAGGAACCCGTTGATAGCTATTTGGGTAGAGGCCTTTGCGTAGATGTTTTTGATTGTTTGCCTAAGCCTCCAGCCCACACCTATTTTTTGAAGGATGTCCTGCAAGTACGTGTGTCTGACGCTGTCGAACGCTTTTTCCAGATCCGTAGAGAGAAGTGCCAAAGGGTAATTTTTATTTTTGGCCAGACGGATTAGATCTCTTAAGAAAAAGAGATTTAATTCCATCGATCTACCTGGTATTCCTTAAACCTGGGTTCTTGTTATGATTCTTTCTACACCGCATTTGATGCGGCTGCAGATAATTTTTGCAAATATTTTGTAATCCGAATTAGTTAGGGAGATCGGTCGCCAGCTATCTGCCAAGGTGCGATCTCGATCTTTCTTTGGGATAAAAATTGTGTAGCTTTTAACGAATTCCTCGGGGATATATCCCGAAGTGAGGAATTCGTTAAATATTTTGACTAAAACTGGTATTGCGTAGTCCCAGATAGATCGGTAGAATTCTATCCCTTACCCATCTAACCCTGGGGTTTTTCTTACCTTCATTGTTTTGCAAGCTGTTTTTATTTCCTCAGCAGTTATCGGCCTGTCATGCAGAGCGGTAAGATGCTCGGAAAGACGTGTGATGTCCCACTCATCGAAAACATCTGCGCTCTGCTGATCCGAAAAAGCGCCCAGGTACTGCTGATGGAAAATGCGAAGTATTTCAGGGATTGATTTTATCAGTTTGCCATTCTCTTGGATCTGGTAAACCGTTCGCTCGTCATTTGCCGCCACCCGTTGTTGATTGTAAAAAGCGGCGGAAGGTGTTTCCAAATATCTGAGATACAGTCTCGCTCGAAAATCGAGGTCCTCGACTCTACTCTGCCGTTCTTGATGTAGCTCGATTTCTACCTGTCTGATAAGATCGCTACAGGGAATTCCTCTCCGCTCGTTGGCGCGGTACCAGCCGAGCTCCCTCAGACATTGTCTCTGTTGGTGTGCCCTTTCACGCCCACACCGCTGAAAGAGTTCCCTTGCCTGCGACTTGAACTGTAGCCAGGTTTCCCAGTCCCAGTTAGTGTCTCTCCATTCGTTACAGATGTTCTCTAGCTTATCGCTAAAAAGACTGGGGAAATTGGGAAGGAGCCTCCAAGGACCTCTGGCTGTTTCTATTATTTCTGGTATCCTTATTTTTAATAGCACCATTTGGTGGTCTGTTAGCAGATCTCTCACAGCGATATGACGTACCCCAAGAACATGTGGTTCTAAAAACTGGGATACATAGAACCTGTCGAGCCTTGTTGATATCTGACCACGACACCACGTTGTTCCGACTTTTATTGGATTCTGCCGTCTCCAGATATCAACAAGGTCGAAGTTTTCGCAGCAACGTTTCAGTGCTGCAAAACCGCCAGTTCCGCTGTTAGCATTCCCGCCTATTTTGTCATATCGTGCATCTTCTATACAGTTCCAGTCGCCAGCCACGATTAGGTGTTGCTCGCCTAGAAAATAGTTTTCCAGTGTGGCAAAGAAACCGTTTCGTTGGTGGGGGTTGTTCGGGGCGTAGACAGCCACAAACCGGGTGTCACGGCCACCGTACTTCCAGTCCACGGACAAGAAATGTCCCCTAGCGTCTTTCTGGACATTGAAGAACCCCCCGCGATTGGGGGGCGAATTAGTATCCCCACCCCTCGCGAGTGAGCTATCTTCGAAGCACCAGTAGCTGGTGACCGGGTAGCTTCTCGAAAAATTATCCACGTCCCAGTGTTTGTAAAAGTGGGTTACTTGCAAGAATAAAATGTTGATATTATGCATTAGCATCAGTCTCCAGACAGCGCTTTGCGCCTGAGGATTGCGCAGACCACTTACGTTTAATGTTGCAATTTTTAAACGTTGCTTCATTTTAGAGGTTGGGGGAGGTGTTACTTCGTTTACGAACTTCCTGGATTTTTTGGGGGGGGGGGCGGTTGTATTGTTATCCTCCATGTTGCTGTCCTAGAATTTCATATCATCGTCAGAATCGTCTTTACCGGAGATCTGGGATTCCAGTTCCCCTGGTTCCCCCATTGTTGTTAGATTTTCCTTTGCTGGTGTTGGGGTTTCACTATTATTTTCTGTTGGATTTGGGCTGCTGGCTTTTGTCCTTTTATTTTCTTCCGTGTCCGAGTCTCTCGTGCGTTTTGCGGCACTGTTTGCTTCCATTTTTTCTTCTCTTGTTTCTGTTTTACTAGTAGGGGTTTCTACCTTTGAGGAGCGCTGCTTCTTCTTTTCTGTCTTCCTTGGTGTGGTTTGTTTCAACAATTTAGGATCTGCTATCAACATCATGTCAGGTGGTGGCTGTACGGATGGAGCTGCTTCTTGCTCTGCCATCGCAGGGTTTTCTGTAGGTATTGCGGAGGCAGGGGTTATATTACCTCCTGTTCTTTCCGCAGCTGTTCTACGCGGGCATTCATTTACTTTGTGTTTTGTGTCCCCGTATTTTAAACATGTTTGATCGCATTTATCCAGGCCATGACCTGCTGTCAAGCGGTTTTGGCATTTGCCTTTGGGGCTGTCTGCTCCCATATGTTCGAAGGATCCGCATCTGAAGCACTGCTTCTTGACACCAGGGTAATTGATCATTACCCTGGCTGAACCGATAAAGACGAAGTTGGGAACGGGTGTTTTCATCTCCATGGAGACGTATACCGCCCCCGACTTCCATTCTGGGAAGTCACTGTCCTGCATTATTCTAACTTCTTTCACTGTTCCCCATTTGGAAAAAAGATATTTAATTAGAGCGTCCCCGCTTTCTAAATATTCGACTGGGAATCTGTCTATTCTGATCGTTTTTAACATACTTCCTATTAAAGTAGGGAGGTATTTTTTTCCTTCGCATTGAATTCCTAAAGAGAGTTTTTCTCTCGTTGCTTCGTCTTTTACAACGACCTGGAACCTCCCTCCCCCGTACGGGGTAAATCCGAATATATTATTTATCCCTACAGTATCTATTAAAGCTTTCGCGAACGTCCGCTTTTCGATGCTAGATTTTACCTCGAAACCGAGGGTTTTCACTCTAGGTAAGAAGGAAGTCATATCAGAAAGTTAAGAATATCCTTGTTATAATTTCCCGAAAAAAAAAAGGAAGGAACCAGTGGCCTTCCAGGAAAAAAAAAAAAAGAGAAACGCCAAGCGTTCCCCGTCCGCAGAAATCTCCTACTAACAGGCGGAAGACTGACAGACATGCACCAGGCAAGATCAAAAATAGCAGAGAAAAACAAGGAAAATAACAAAATAGGGGTCTTACCAAGTTGACTTGCAGGTATCATGCAGCAGGGCTCGCACAGGATTCTCAGGCTCTGGATCTCAGGAAAAAACAGCTAGGCTAGAAATACCAAGATTTAGTAATACAGAGCTTATAAGTATTTTACCAGAACAAGTTGCCATAAGGTGTTTTAACCTTATTAAATAAAAATCTCTGGAGGAGATATAAATGTAGAAAATGTTGTGAATGTTGTAATGTTGGTCTTGCACTACCTGTAGGATCAGCTAGACTTGCATCACTTGCAGGTGCAAACTTGACTTGTTTGTCTGTTTGCTTACTTGGGAAATGGAGTAAAACCAGGTTTAAAAATTGCTTGGTATTTTTAACGTTTATTATACCCAAGGTAAAATACTTTCTACATTTATATCGCCTCCAGAGATTTTTATTTAGTAAGGTTAAAACATCTTATGGCAACTTGTTCTGGTAAAATACTTATAAGCTCTGTATTACTAAATCTTGGTATTTCTAGCCTAGCTCCCACTGATGAGACCTCAACAAGTTGCCAGTTACCAGACCCCGAGAGAGAGCTCCATGTTTCAGTCCTGCTTCGAACCTGGTCCAGTGGATTCCAGTGGAAAAAGATGGCGGCTCGTGTGTTAGTGTTTAGTGTCATGTATTATTGATGATGAATTATGAATTGGTTTGATATGTTTTTAGCGATTTATATTTATGCTTATTCATTACTAATAGTAGTTAATTGCTTGCTACCATAAACAATCACTTTATTTTCCACAGTGCTTTATCCAGGTAAGTCATTTGTAATTACAAGCGCGATTCGCTAGGCCTACATTGCTAGTAGACTAACTCAATCTACAGGACATTTGCTGGCAGGCTTCAAGCCCTGCGGGATCATATATTGCTAGTAGTCCGTCTAGGTCTACAGGATACTTTGCTGGCAGGCTTCAAGCCCTGCGGGATCATGTATTGCTAGTAGTTCGTCTAGGTCTACAGGATACTTTGCTGGCAGGCCCCCGGCCCTGCGAGATTATTATACTGCTTTTAACCCATCTCTGCTGGCAGGAAATCGCCACTTTGAGATGGACAACATCAAAGATCACATCCAGTTCCTTAACAAGGAGCAGTCTCTAGAAGTGCTCAAACTTATAATAAGCAAATTAGAAACTGACTGGCCAGGATTCATAAAAGAGTACATTCACTCTAATGATGGAGAGGAGGAGGAGAATGAGATCTCACAAGAGGATCTCATTGCTGCTCTGTCACCAAAATCCCCATGTCAAAACATCTCTCAAGGGGAGCACACTTACAAAAGAAGAAGAATCATAGAAGACCAGATGGATGAAGACACGTGTACATTAGAAGTCCCAAAGAACACCGAAAACCTTCCACCAGTAATACTTAGGGACAAGGACAAATGGACCACTGTCACCACAGCCCTTAGAGAACACAAAATTGCATATTCCTGGGCAAAAATCAAGATGAAGGAGTCAAAATCCAACCAGCCTCAGTCACTGACTACAGACAGCTAACAAGACTAATGGATAACAAAAGTCTCCCATATCATACGTTTGCTTTACCCAGCGAGAAAAATCTCAAGGTTGTGCTTCGCGGAGTGACCGAGGGTGTCACCTGTGAAGATATCACCACTGATTTCATGAGTCGGAACCTAACACCAGTGAAAGTGAGCAGGATGCTCAGGGCAGATAAAAGACCAATGCCACTAATACTCGTAGAAATTGATAAGACACAGAAAGAGATTTATGAATTAACAACGATATGTGGCCTCAGAATTTCTACTGAACCACTAAGGAAGAAGTCGATGGCTGGGCAGTGCCATAGGTTTAGCCATGCCCCAAAACTCTGCAAGGCAAATTACAGATGTTTAAAATGTGGCGAGGCCCACCAGACACTCATGTGCACAAAACCAAGATCCACTCCAACTAAATGCGCAAATTGTGGAGGACCTCACCCTGCAAACTACAAGGGATGCATTACACACCCAAATAACCGAGGGTTACAAAAAACTACCCCTCCAACACAATTCAGCGATGCTCAAGCCAGCCGTGCTAATCACACCCCAGCCCAAACTATCAGTAGCCCAACAACTCAAGAAAGGAAACAAATGCCTAAAACTTATGCAGAGGCAGCACGAACAAAGGCTACTCCATCTCATGACTATATAGGCTCAAATCTAACTTCAGTACTAACTGCCTCACTAGCTACCATGTTATAAGAATTCAGTTTGACGAATCCTTCACCGTCCTCCACGAAAAGATTCCTACAAGGTACTCACTCAATTCTGACAGCCCTCAACAATGAATAGAAGAAAATTCCATCCCAACTCTCTCATGATCACGGCATGGAATGCCAACGGACTCAGCAATAAAACCCTAGAACTACAAGAGTTCTCTCACAGGCATAATCCTGACATAATACTGGTAAACGAAACACATCTCAGGCCAGCTAATAATTCCAAATTACGGAACTATACTATGTACAAAGCAGATAGACTAACTGGAAGTGGAGGAGGAACAGCTATATACATTAAAAACTATCTAAGCCACAATGTTCTGACCAATCCCCCAAACCAAGAACCTAGAGATAACAGGCATTGAAGTTAATACCAACAACGCTGGCAATATCAAAATCTACGCTGTATATAATCCACCCAGCATTCCATTGCTGGTATCCGATTTGGACCCCATTCTCGGCTTCTCCGATTCCATCATCATGGCTGGTGACTTTAATGCCAAACATACAGCCTGGCATAGCTCCACAATCAATGATAAAGGTCGAATTCTTAACCATTACGCAACGCAAAATTCTATTGTTGTAACCGGACCCACAGAGCCCACCCATCATAGTTCAACTGGAAGTTCAGACGTACTTGACATAGTTTTCTTCAAAAACATCAGATACCAATACCAGCTGGAAGCAATAAATGAACTTTCATCAGATCATAACCCTATTCTGCTTAAACGTGGTACACAAGAACAATTCTCCCCTCCCCACTCTTTCAAATCTTAGGACAAACTCACCAGAATCTTACCTGATCACATTGGCTCAGTCCCTACTATTCATACTAAAAAGGAGATAGAAATGGCTGCAGTCAACTTTACCAATCAAATCAAAAATGCAATAAAGGCAGTTACCCAAACCACAGTTTTTCACCCTAGTGGACGGATCCCCGAGGAAATTATAGATTTAATTAGACTGAAAAACAAAGCCAGAAAGCGGTATCATAACACAGGAGCTCCTCAAGATAAAGCAAATTTGAACAAATTAAACAGACAAGTACGTGAAGCCCTCCAGACACATCGAAACCGGGAGTGGGAATCTAAGCTAACAAAATTAAACCCTGAGGACAACTCCATATGGAAGTTTCTGCGAACCTTCCGCAACAGAAGACAACTTTTACCCCCAGTTCAAACCTCGAAAGGAATAGCTCACAATGATGGGGAAAAAGCAGAGGCTCTAGCTGACAGCTTGGAAAGTCAATGCAACCCCTCATATGAAAATTTGAACATCAATCTTATCTACAAGATTCACCGCCGAGTTAGGCAGGCCATAACAGAACAAAAAGATGATGTAGAATCTCTCACACCCACTTCTCCAACAGAAGTTATAAACATTATAACCCACCTGAACAACAATAAAGTCCCGGATGGAATTACTAACAGAATAATTAAACTTCTCCCCAGAAAAGCCATTGTACATCTAGTCAGCATAATTAATGCCATCCTCAGATTCCAGTATTTCTCTTTAACATGGAAAATAGCAGATGTCACACCAATCAAAAAGACGGGAAAAAACGCTCAACTCCCTGAAAACTACAGACCTATCAGTCTTCTTTCTAACCTTGTAAAGATTGCAGAAAAAGTAGTCCTTACTAGACTTCAATCACAAACGGACCAACTACATATAATCCCAAATGAGCAATTTGGATTCAGAAAAAACCATTCTACCGTTCAGCAGATCCACAGGCTGATCGAATACATTTCCGAAGGCTTCAACCGGAATCTTCATACAGCTGCAAAGGCTTTTGATAAGGTGTGGCATCAAGGTCTTCTCTACAAACTCATCGCATTCAATATACCTATTAATCTAGTTAAAATAATTCACTCTTACCTCAGAGACGGATACATGCAAGTCAAAATAAATGAAACTGTATCAACCAGACGCACGGTTCTGGCGGGAGTACCGCAGGGCTCACTCTTGGCCCCCTTGCTGTTTTCCATCTATATTGCTGATATCCCTCAAAACCCAAGCTCAACAATCACTGCATATGCTGATGACACTGCATTATTAGCCAGATCTCTCAGCCCAAAACTGGCTATTAAAAGACTCCAAAGCAGCATTCACACGCTGGAAAGATGGTTTATGGACTGGAGAATTCAAACCAATCCACAGAAGAGCTCAGCCATACTGTTCACTAGAAAAAGCCTCAAATCAAGGAAGATATACATTTACTAGGTGTTAAAGTCCCATGGCAGAATACAGTCAAATATCTTGGAGTAATTATGGATAAAAAACTACAATTCACCAACCATATAGAACACATAAGTTCAAAGACGTCTAAAGCAATAGCGCAGCTCTACCCCATGATCAACAGAAAAAGTAAATTAGATACTCAGAACAAATTGCTCATATACAAGATGGTAATACGCCCAGTCATAACTTATGCATCTCCTGCGTGGAGTCACACTTTGAAGACAAATATTCAGAAGCTGCAGAGAATACAAAACAAATGTCTGAGAATGAGTTTAGATGCTCCATGGTTTATCAGAAACTCCCAAATCCACAGAGACGTCAGCATTCCCTACATCACAACTCTTCTTCATGACCGAGCTGAAAGGTTCTTCAATAAGACAATTAATCATCAGTGGGTTCGGATGAAGCAGATTTCTGCAAATACAAGAGACCCAAGTCAATTCTATGCTCAGCTGAACAGAGTTAACCTCACTGCCCTTTCAGGGCGAGCTTAAAGCTCAATAATTCTCCACCCAAAGAACTTTCCTTTTCAGATGGATGTTAACTGTTAACTTAAATGGCGAGATGGACGTCAGTCCCTTGGACTTTTATCCCTTCATCGCTAGATTGTGATTATCGATATGAGAATTTTTTTTTGAGCGCATGGCTCGCCCGAATTAGGGCTGTGTAGAATCGTGTGAAGCGATGATCAGAGCTGCCTTCGGACGTTTGTGTCTCCATCTGTCGTTTTCATCATAATTTGATGCATCACGAATGAGTTGGTTGGGGTGGAGTGATGCCTGGGCGAAGTACTTGGTTGCAGTCTGGTTGAGATATGAAGGTATGTCAGGCATGTTTCCGTGTTGGTGGAGGAGAGCATTCCTAACAAACCACGGGGCGTCGAAGATCAATCGGAGGCATTTATTTTGTAGTACCTGTAATCTTTTGATGTTGCTGGGGGAGGTGTGGCTCCATGCCGGCGATCCGTACGTTAATATGGGTCTGATGATTGTCTTGTATATTGTTAGTTTGTTTTCTGTACTGACTTTGCTTCTTCGGTTGAGTAGCGGATAGAGTTGAGCTATTGCTGAGTTGGCTTTGTTGCAGGCATGTGAGATGTGGGAGTTGAATCTGAGTCGGTTATCCAGTTTGATACCCAGGTATTTGACTTCTTTTTGCCATGGGATATCAGTGTTAAACATCGTGACTGCTCCGTGGTGGGTTTCTTTCCTTCTTGTGAATAGTATGGCAGTACTTTTGTCGGCGTTGACATCTATCCTCCATTTCTGAAACCATTCTTCAAGATTTGTTGCTGCGTCTTGTAATCGTTGTGTGGCTAAGTGTGGCCTGAGTGATCTGGTCAGTATTGCCATGTCGTCTGCATAGAAGGCCGTAATAGTTGATGCTGTGTTTGGTAGGTCTGAGATGAAAATGTTGAAGAGTAGCGGCGATAGGAGGGAGCCTTGCAGGACACCTGCTGTGATGCTTCTCATGGAGGATCTGAGGCCACGTAGCTTAACTTGAAATTTTCGGTCTTTCAGATAGGATTCTATGATTTTTGCTAGATTTAGTGGGTATTTTGCAGCTAAGAGTTTGTGGATGAGGCCTTTGTGCCATACTTTGTCAAAGGCTTTCGCCACATCCAGGAAGATTGCACCTGTGTGTTGTTTCCAGTTGTATCCAGTAGTTATGAATTCTATAATTCTGTGGACCTGTTGGGTTGTGCAGTGGCCTTTGCGAAATCCGAATTGTTCTTTTGGGATTAGGTCGATCTTGTCCGTTTCATTTTGTAGGCGGTTCAGAATTATCTTTTCCGCGATTTTTCCCAGATTTAATAGGAGGCTGATAGGTCTGTAGTTCTGGGGGAATTGAGGTGCTTTTCCGGGTTTGTGGATGAGGATTACATCTGCCTGTTTCCAGCGAGTGGGGAAGTAGTTGAGTCTGAGCATTGCGTTGATGATCGCCACTAGATGCATAACTGTTTTATGGGGGGAGGTGCTTTTATGGTTTGGTTTGAAATCTCGTCAGGACCTGGGGCCTTTCTGTTGTTGAGGCTCTTGATGATTTGATGTACCTCCTTTGGTGTAGCATAGCTTGTATTGTCTTGGCTGCTGGTTTGATGGAGTGCACAGCGGACATGCCTGTGTATTTTTTCAATGAAGTGCAAGTCTGCATGTGCATAGTTGGGGCTGAATAGCAGTTCCAGGGCATCCGCGAAGGCTTCTGCTTTCTCGTCGTCTCGGTAGGCCATGCCCCTTTCTCCCTGGATTGGCTGAATGTTGGGGCGGTCGCTGCGAAGGGCTTTCGTCATTTTCCACAATGAGTTGTCTTTGGTGTTTAGGGAGCTTAGCTTCTTCTCCCACAGCTGGATTTTGTGATCTTTGATCGCATATCGAACAAGGTTTGTTGCCCTGTTTAGCTCTTGTCTATCCTGGGGGGATAGTGTTGTATGGTAACGGCGTCTGATCCTGTTTTTGCTGCGGATGAGCTTTAGAATCTCTTCTGGGAGCAGGTTGGCTTGAGCTGGAGTGGTAACGGTGGAAGCTGCTGCTAGGCCAGCTTGGATTGTGCTTTCCAGTTTTCTGATCGTTGTATCTATTTCTTTAGGTGAGGAGATGGTTGGAACGGGTCCTGTGAGGTTGCAGAGGATAGCGTTCAGCTTTTTGAAATTTGTGCAGGACTGCCTGGGGATGATTTCTGTTTCCCCGCCTAGGCTTAGTAGTACCGGATTGTGGTCGGAGCTTAGATCATTGACTACCTGTAACTGGAATTGGTGCGAGGTGTTCCTAAAAATGGCTATATCCAGCACATCAGGTCTTCCCAGCGGTCCGTGGTGTGTTGGTTGGGCGGGACCTGCTATGATGATGTTTCTTTTCATAGCGAACGTGTGTAGGCTCTTCCCATTGTTGTTGGAGTTCCTACTGTTCTATGCAGGATGTTTGGCATTTAGGTCTCCCGCCACAATTGTTGCTTCATTTGTGTCGAGGAGCAGGGAGAGATCCAAGGCTAGTAGTGGTTTGCCTGGAGGGTTGTAGACTGAATATAGCTTTAGGTTACCTGCATTGTTGGTGTTTATCTCAATTCCAGTTTCTTCCAGGTATGTAGTCGTTCTCTTCTTGATCTCATTGTATCTTATGTCTTTTTTGACAAAGATAGCCGTTCCACCTCCTCTGGCCTTGAGTCTGTCATTCCTTAGTAGTGCGTGGTTCCTTAGTTTGGGGTTGTCGCAGGGCCGAAGGTGCGTCTCGTTGATTAAGAGGATGTCTATTCTATGTCTTTCTGTAAATTCTTGTAGTTCCAGGAGTTTGTTGTTTAGGCCGTTGGCATTCCAAAATGCGATCTGTATGAAGTTGTTCGAACCAGGTGTATTATTCATTGCTTATCATTGTGAAGATGACTTGAGTGTTTTTTAAGAACTTGTTCGTGTCACTCTGATTGGGGTTGGTCTTCCTAAAAGCCGTTAGCATCTCCCCTAGGGTGGCAGCAAGGATAGCAGCTGTGTTCTGACTGTTGGGCATAGATTCTGCTGATTTAGCCTTTGAGGTGACTGCTGCAGCATATGAGCTGTGTGATGTTCGCTGATTGATATCTTCTTCACGGGGTGTTGCACGTTTTTAAGCTGGTGGAGTGCCTGATTTTCTGTTGCTTGCCAGGTTATCTGCGTGGAGAGTGCAGCCTCTATAGTTGGCTGGGTGTGGGCCGCCGCAGTTTGCACATGTAGCTGGAGTTGTGCGTGGTTTGGAGCATGTGTGAGTAGGGTGACTGTCCCTGCACTTCACACATTTGTACTCTGCTCTGCACAGTTTCTGTGCATGCCCATATCTCTGGCAGCGATGGCATTGTCCTGCTGTTGCTTTCTTTCTGAGTGGTTCTGTTTTAATCCTGAGATTGCAAACTGTTTTGAGATCGTAAATCCTTCTTTGTTCCTTATTGATTTCCACGAGAACCAGCGGCATGGGACGTTTGTCTGCCCGGTACATTCTTGATATTTTTATGGGCTCCAGTCCTTGAGATCTAAGGTCGATGGCTATTTCTTCGGACGTGATTTCTTCTACCAGTCCTCTAATGACAACTTTTAGGTTCTTTTCGCTTTTCAGTTCGAAAGTGTGGTATGGAGTCTTTAGCTCGTCCATCAGCTTTGTTAGCCGACGATAGTCTGATGTCCCTTCGGGCTGGATACGGACTCCTTCGTCGGAGTTTTTGGCTGTTTTGAATTTAATCTCGGAGTTTCTCATGGCCTCCGAAATTCTCGACCATTGTTTTTTGTCTCGTAAGATTACCGGCGGGACTCGTTCTTTGATCTGTGCCACTGTGTCCATTGGCTGGTGTTCCAGTTCTTCGGGTGGTGTCTCTTTTCGTCGCTTTTTTCTGCTCACCGTTTGCTAGTCGTCTGGTTCTTCCGGAGTCTGAGTATCCGTGGCTGGGTTGTTGTCTCTTGTTTCATCCTGAGATGTGGTGGGGAGAGGTTCTGAAGGTTGATAGTCCTCAGATTCGACTTCCGCGATTTGATGGATCTCTACTTTACCTGGCCATTTTGTATGTAGGAGGTTTCCTACATGTCGGAAAATTGCAAGTAGCTGCTTAAAGTCTAGTTCATCGTAAGGAGTGCTCATGATGATTAAGACTAGTCTTTTACCTTTACCTTACCTTACCTACTTACCTAAAATTTCTGATCACCTGTCTCAATCTTTATCTTTACCTTACCTTACCTTCACTCTAACTTTCACTCGCAATCGCCTAATCCGCGTCCAAAGATCGCCTCTTCCCCTTTTCAGATGGATAATGATAACCTCATAACCTGATATGGCTTGATGGATTACAGTCCCGTGGACTTCGATCCCTTAATCGGTATGAAATAGTCGTATATTAAATGTTAGTGAGCACCTGCCTCACCCTATTTAGGGTTGTACAGAGGTACCAGAATCGATAAGCAAAGCAGCTTTCGGGCGCTTATGTTTCCACCTATCGTGTTCGTCATAATTCGATGACTCTTGAATGAGTTGATTTGGATGAACAGCTGCTTTGGCAAAATAAGCAGCGGCACTGTTATGGAGGAAAGTGGGAATATCTGGAATATCGGCATCTCGATGTAAGAGAGTATTTCTTACAAACCACGGAGCGTTGAAGATCATACGGAGGCACTTATTTTGTATAACTTGTAGCTTTTTGATGTTAGTGGGGGAAGTGTGACCCCAGGCTGGCGATCCGTAAGTTAACGATGGTCTGATAATTGTTTTGTAGATCCGTAGTTTGTTATCAGTGTTGACTTGACTTCTTCTATTGAGGAGAGAATAGAGTTGTATAATTGCAGAGTTTGCTTTTTTGCATGCATAAACTATGTGGGAGTTAAAGTTTAAACGGTTGTCAAGTTGAATGCCTAGATATTTGGTACTAGATCTCCATGGGATGGCTGTGTTAAGAAGTTTAACTTCTCCAAAGTGAGATGCATGTCTTCTTGTGAATAGAATGGCAGTGCTTTTATCGGCATTTACAGATATTCTCCATTTTTTGAACCAGTCCTCTAAATTTGTTGCTGCAGTTTGTAATCGCTGAGTAGCTATATTTGGCCTGAGAGATCTGCTAAGAATAGCCATATCATCCGCACAACTAGCTATAATTGTTAGTGATGTGCTAGGAACATCAGAAACAAAGATGTTAAAAAGCAGCAGTGAGAGCAGCGAGCCTTGAGGGACACCAGCAGTGATTTTTTTCAGTGAGGATCTAATTCCAAGCAACTTAACCTGGATTTTACGGTCTTGTAGAAAGGAGTTAATAATTTTGGTAAGATAAAGAGGGATGTTGGCTGAAATTAATTTGTAGATGAGACCTTTGTGCCAGACCGTATCGAAAGCTTTTGCAACATCTAGAAAGATAGCTCCTGTGTGCTGTTTCCAGTTAAAGCCTGTAGTGATGAACTCAGTCAGTCTGTGAATTTGCTGTGTAGTGCTATGTCCAGTACGGAAACCAAATTGTTCTTTCGGAATTATGTTATTTTTATTCACCTCCTCATTAAGTCGGTTGAGAATGACTCTTTCTGCTATTTTTCCTAGGCATGATAGAAGACTGATGGGTCTATAGCTTTGTGGCATCTGAGGTGCTTTACCAGGCTTGAGAATAAGGAAAACATCGGCTTGTTTCCATCTTGAGGAGAAATAATTAATTCTCAGAATTGCATTGATAATGGCTACCAAATGCATGACAGCTTTGTGTGGGAGGGCTTTAATTGTTTTATTGGTAATTTCGTCTGGACCAGAGGCTTTTTTGTTTTTAAGCTTCTTAATGATTGAATAGACCTCTTTAGGTGAGGTGGGGCAGATATTTTCACAGCTACAAGGCCGCCGAAGCAAAAAGCGTACCCTACGATGTATTTTTTCTATGAAGACTAGATCCGCTTCTGTATAATTAGGACGGCACTGAAGTTGCAGGGCGTGAACGAGAGCTTCCGCTTTTTCGTTATCTCTGTAAACAAGACCTCTTTCTCCGTGAATAGGCTGGATGTTAGAGCGATCTGTACGGAGAGCTTTGGTCAACTTCCACAGAGAATTATCTTCAGTTTTGAGAGAACAGAGTTTTCTTTCCCATTGCTGGTTTCTGTGATATTTTAAAGCGTAACGGACTAGGTTGTACGCTCTGTTTAGTTCTCGACGGTCTTGCGGAGATAGTGTGTTGTGATAGCGGCGTCTGAGCCTATTTTTGTTCCTTATCAGAGCAAGGATTTCTGCAGGAAGTAAGTTAACTTGAGCTGGGGTTGAAGTAGAGCAAGCTGAGGATAAGCCAGCCTGTATTTTACATTCAAGATTGTTGACTGCCGCGTCTATTTCTTCACGGGTGGAAATAGTCGGTACTGAGTCTATAATAGTGTTCATTTTAGTCTTGAATTTTGCAAAGTTTGTGTGGGATTGGCTGGGAATGAGCTCAGGCTCCTCCCCTAAACTTAAGAGTACTGGATTGTGATCTGAGCTTAGCTCGTCAACTACTTGAAGTCGGAATTGATGAGAAATATTGTTAAAAATAGCAATATCCAAAACATCAGGTCTGCCGGTCGCTCCGTAATGTGTTGGCTCAATCGGCCCTGCAATAACGATATTTCTCTTCAAGGCAAAGTTGTAGAGGATCATTCCGTTGTTGTTACAGCTTTTGCTGTTCCATAAAGGATGCTTGGAATTAAGATATCCTGCTACTATTACTGCTTCATTTGTATCTAGTAGCTGAGAGAGATCAGAGGGGAGTAGAGGTTTGCCAGGGGGGTTGTATACAGAATACATCTTTAAGCTGCCTGCATTGTTGGTAAGAATTTCTATGCCTGTCACCTCGAGGTTAGATGTATTAATCTTCTTAGTCTCATTATAGCGAATGTTTCTTTTGACAAAGATGGCAGTGCCTCCACCTCTGGCATTTCGTCTGTCATTTCTAAGTAACGAGTAGTTTCTGAGTTTGGGATTATCGCAGGGACGTAGGTGTGTCTCGTTAATGAGGAGAATATCAATTTGTAAATGATCTGTAAGCTCCTGTAATTCCAAAATTTTGCTGTTGAGACCGTTTGCATTCCAGAATATTATCTGCATAGAATTTGATGTTAAAGCCGGATTAGTCATTAATCATGGAGAAGATGGCTTGAGTATTCCTAAGGAATTTGTTGGTGTCGGCCTGGCTTGGATTTGTTTTGCTGAAGGCCATTAGCATCTCCCCAAGTGAGGCAGCGAGTATTGCTGAGGAATTTTGACTGCTAGTTGCAGGGAGTACCTTAGTGTTACTCGAGGAAACCACAGAAGCATAGGATTTATCTGGTGTAACTTTTCGCGCTTGGATTTCAGGCACAGACCTCACAATATTTTTCTGAGTGGGCTGGGTTAATTCCTGTCTAGGCTTTTGAAGATTTGATGGGTGGAGAGAGCAACCCTTGTAGTTTGCAGGATGTGGGCCACTGCAGTTCGCACATTTAGCAGGTGTGGTCTTTGGCTTGACGCAAGTGTGCGAGGGATGGTTGCCACCGCACTTCACACACTTGTAGTCTGCTCTGCATAGCATTTGCGCATGCCCAAATTTTTGGCAGCGATGGCATTGACCAGCCGATGCTTTTCTTCGTAGTGGCTCGGTCTTGATGACCAAGTTGCAGACTATTTTAAGATCATAAATTTCCCTCTGGTCTTTACTGATCTCTACTAAGACCAGAGGCATGGGGCTCTTGTCTGCTCGATACATTCGTGAAATCTTGATCGGCTCCAAGCCTTGTAATCTGAGGTCAGTAGCTATTTCTTCTGTTGTTATGTTTTCTACCAATCCTCTGATCACTACCTTGAGATTCGTTTCACTTTTAAGTTGGTAAGTATGGTATGGAAATTTATGATCGTCCATAAGTCTGGTGAGCTGGCGGTAGTCCGTTGTTCCTTCAGGCTGTATGCGTACTCTGTCATCTGTGTTTTTGGCTGACGAGAACTTGATGTTACTTTTCTTCATCGTCTCTGCAAGCAACGACCATTTTTCCTTAGATCGCAGGACTACTGGCGGGATCCTCTCTTTGGGCTGTATCGGTATATTTGTCTCAGTGCTTGCACTAAATTGTGCTGATGTGTCCATTTGAGGTGCAAATTCCTGTTCTGCAGCAAGAGACTCTTTCTTTCTGCTGATTTCCTGATAATCATTAGAGTCCATGTCAGTTGTAGCGGAGGAAATGACGCTGTCATGTGTAGGGCAAGGAGAAAGTTCGGAGGTTTGAGGGTCTTCTTTCTCGACCTCCATAATCTGATGAACTTCTACCTTCCCTGGCCATTTTGTGTGTAAGATGTTACCAATTTGCCGAAAGATAGCTAGAAGTTCTTTGAAGGAGAGATCTTCATATGGTGAATCCATAATCTAGACTTGAAGTGGGGGAAGGCCCTGCCTTGTCCCTTCAACCATCGAGTGTCGTACTGGGCGGGAAACAGGAGAGAATCTGGAAAATGTTTTTGAAGGTGAAAATAAAAAGTCTTACCTGCTCTGATGATCGAGCACGCTGTTGACGCATCAAATAATCACTATTTAATTTTAATGTTGAAAGTAAATCTGAATTAAGCATTAAAAACAAAACTTAACTCACTGCTGTAATACTACAAGGAGCGCTGGTAAACACGTCTGTACTCACTGATAAACATAAACAACTCTCGACACACTCCTTTTCAGATGGACTGTTAACTGTTAACTTCTGTGGCTTGATGGATGTCAATCCCGTGGATTCTGATCCCGTCATCGGTATGAAAAAGACTTATTTTAAAGGTTAGCGAGCACTCGGCTCACCCTGATTAGGGCAATGCGGAAGCGCCTGAGCCGAAAGGTAGTGCAGCTTTCGGGCGCTTAGAAAACTCCTGAATGAGTTGCTCGGAATGAGAAGCTGCTTAGGTGAAAAAGTAGCGGTAGTGTTACGAAGCAATGTGGAAATATCTGGGATATCAGCATCGAGATGCAGGAGAGCATATCATTGGGTGATCATGGAGAAGATGACTTGAGCATTCCTGAGGAATTTCTTAGTGTCGGCTTGCTTGGGTTCATCTTGCTAAAGGCTATTAGCATCTCCCCTAGTGAGGCAGCAAGAATCTGTGCAGAATTTTCATTGTAATCTGTCGAGGCTACGGGTAAAATCCGCGGAGAGACCGCAGAAGCGTATGTTTCATCGGCGAGAACCCTCCGCACTGTGACTTCCGGCGAAGGTTTCGTGTCTTGAATCTCAGTGGGCGGAGCCAAAGCCGCTCTAGTCTTCCATTGGTTAGATGGGTGAATTGAGCAGCCTTTAAAATTTGCTGGATGGGGGCCGCCACAATTCGCACATTTAGCAGGTGTAGACGATGATTTTGTGCAAGTGTGCGAGGGATGGTTGTCACCACACTTTACACACTTGTAATCTGCTTTACATAACTTTTGTGCATGCCCAAATTTTTGGCAGCGGTGGCATTGACCGGCGGATGCCTTTCTTCTGAGTGGTTCGGTCTTGATGACTAAGTTGCAGACTATAGTAAGGTCGTAAATTGCTCTGTGGTCCTTACTGATCTCCACTAAGACCAGAGGCATGGGGCGCTTGTCTGCGCGGTACATGCGCGAGATCTTAATTGGTTCAAGACCTTGTGATCTGAGGTCCGTAGCTATTTCATCAGTAGTTATGTTTTCTGCCAGACCTCTGATGACTACTTTAAGGTTTTTTTCGCTTTTTAGTTGGTAGGTGTGATATGGGACTTTCTGTTCATCCATAAGTCTGGTGAGCTGGCGGTAGTCCGTTTCTCCTTCGGGCTGTATGCGTACTCCATCGTCGGTGTTTTTAGCTGATGAGAATTTGATGTTATTGTTCTTCATCGTCTCAGCAAGTGACGACCAGTTTTCTTTAGCTCTCAAGATTACTGGCGGAATCCTCTCTTTGGGCTGTGTCAATGTCCCTGTTCTTTCATCAGCTAGCGCTGATGTATCCATTGGAGCTGTAGTTTCCGACGTCTGAGGTATTATTTCAGGATCTGTTGCAGGGGATTTTTTCTTTCTCTTCTTCCGTTTAACTTCCTGAAAGCTACTGGAGTTTGAAGGAGAGATGTCTTCAGTAGTTATTGCTGGCTCGCAGGCGTTGTCATGTGAAGGTTGAGGAAGTTTAGAGGGATGGGTATCCTCTGTCTCCGCTTCAAGGATCTGGTGTGCTCCGATTTTATCTGGCCATTTTTTGTGTAGCAAGTTGCCTAAATCCCTGAATAGCGTCAAAAGTTCCTGAAAATTGAGATCGTCGAAGGACTTATCCATGGCTAGGCTTATGAAAACGAAATAGAACTAAAAGTCTTACCTGCTCTGTTTATCGAGCACGAACCTACGGTACAGTAGTAAACTCCGATTGAACTGCTGGACTGCTCTCCCCTCAAGATAAATATGAAATATAACTCTGAATTAAGCATTAAAAACAAAACTTAACTTCACTGCTGTAAAACTACAAGGAGCTCTCGATAGTCTGGATCGTAATCAGGTGTGACTCCAGGCTGGGGATGCGTAATATTGGCCTCGGGATCACCCTTTTCAGATGGAGGGGAATATGAAAAGCATTTATACTTCACCCATCAAGTCAGTACCGTTATGCGTGGATTCCAGCAACAGTTTAAGAGAACCGAAAAGAGTGCTCCGACTGAAGTCCTGCCTTGGTAAGATTTCTTTTGTTCTTTCTGTGTTTTCTTTAGGCCTATACACGGCATTCCTATTCCACTATTTCATAGGAAAAGACTATCATCGGAAAGCCTTCTTCCTCTCTTTCTGTAAGTAATATCTTCGGTTTCACCGAGGGTAAGAACCCTTGCGTTCGAAATCGATGAAAAAATAGACAAGAGAACGTTTGCGAAAGCTCTCATGGACTGCGTCGGGTCAGAAAATATTTCTGGATTTACCCTGTATGGGGAAGGAAGATATCAAGTTGTATGCACAAACATGGCAACAACAGAAAAACTTATCCAAGGAGTCGAATGCCAGGAAAACTCTTCACCTATTTGCTATAGGAAGCATCTCCAAGAAAATGAGGATAGAAAGATTCCCTCTCGAATATTTAGATGGAAATAATGATATAATCACCCAAGTCTTTTCAAGATGGGGGACAGTAAGAGATATCAAATTAGGCACAGATGCTGACTTTCCTCAATGGCGGTCGGGTGAAGTCACCTTTTCATTATCAATGAAAACAGAAGTCCAGAACTTTGTAATGATCGGCTCAGCCAGGGTAATGGTCAGTTACCCTGGCGTAAAACGACAGTGCTTTCGATGTGGAGCACTTGAACACTTAGGCGCAGACTGCCCCAAGAACAAGTGCAGAAACTGCATGGAGGCAGGACACACTACAGTTCAATGCGAAGCACCCTGCCTGAAATGTGGGGACAAAACCCACAAGGTTAATGTTTGTCCTATTGTGCCATAGGACATAGCTATAGGACACTATATTCGCCATAGCATGTGTCCTATTAGGACACATGCTGAAAGAGCAGGAGGCGCCATAGCACCTGCAACAGTAGCCACTCCAGCAATCAGTCTGAACTTACAACACAGGACTCACGAACAACGGGACAAAGAGTAAACGAGCCACACACAACTGAATCTGGAGCCTTTCCAGCCCTCCAACCCCCAGCCACCGTACTAACCACGAAAGGAAATCAAACAGTAAGTGGAATAATGCAGAAGGGATAAAAAAGAAGAAAAAGAAGCGAAATACAAAGACACCTCGTACCATTGAAACGATAGAGAAAGACAACAGCATGGAACCCGAAGAAATGGAAATAAGCACAAGTACAACCAAACGACCCATAACGCCAGAAGAAAGAGAACAGAAACGGAACAAATCTGACGTTGAAACCCCAATAGCAGCCTCAAATTCCGAGGAGGAGGAGGGAAATGAGACAACAAACGAAACAAGAAATGAAGACGATACCTCGGTAGAAGAGGAGAGCGAAATAAGAAACAATAAAAAAACTATGGAAGGAACAGAGGATCATGAAACAGATCGTTCTGAAGGTAATACCCCTAATGGCTCGGTAATTTTAAAAAACTTTAAAGAACCCCTCAAGACGGCAGAGAAACTGTTTAGGATAATGAAGGAAGAAGGGGAACCGACTTTCTTATTCTTCAAATGGAGTACCAGACTCAAATGGGGGGGAACTCTATCTTTGGTAATATCTAAAGATATTACCAAAGTCGTGCCTCAGCAGCTGGACTGGCACCTGGACCTAAATGAGGAAGAAAAGACACAGCTATGCAACACGTTAAAGTCACTAACATGGGAAGACTTAGAGTTCTTCTCACCCAGCTACAAGATGGGTAGAAGAAAGAGGACTCAATAGGGAAAAGGGGCGTAAAACCGACTCCTACAGGCACTTAAGGACAAACCCGAAATAAGAGAGAAAGTCCACACAGCCATAATGGAAACAGGAGACACCATTTTCCAAGGCGAGGGCGAACGAGGTAGTTATACAATACAGCTCAAATGGGGGAAACCACAGTTACGAAAGAAAGAACTGGACACCAACCAACATGAAGGATTGGTGGAAACTGACTGAGGAAGAATCAACACACGTACTCACAGTGTTGGAAGATATAGCAAAGAGATTTGAGAGGATGGCATACGAGCAGAGAGCAAGAATGACATAAAAAAAAAACCTCTAATTTTTTTTTTTTAATGTTTATATCTAGTTCATACAGAAGGGGGTACCCTGAGAACCTGGGCAGCGAAGGCTTACTGCGGGGCGGTGCAGCTCCCTGTGGGCTGCATCACCCAGGCCATGCTCTTCCTCCGTTCTTTCAGTACAAATCTGCCAACCTACCAGTTATTTACGGTTTTTCTCGATTATACGAAGTACATCTTTTGTTTTTTTGTCCTGTTTCTTTACAATTCTAAGTTTCAATATTCTAGCCTTCCCTTTCTGTGTGTGTTCTCTCTCATTTGTTTTCCACTTCTCTTGTCGGTCAGAAATCTGAAGAGATGGCTGACCGTCGAGAGATGAAAGAACGGATGGAGGGAGATAATGTCGGAGATCTGCTTGGCACTGGCATTTAAGTTAGGCCAAGTAGGTCGAGTGAGGCCTTTTTAACTATCTACTACTATCCACGCTATCTTTCTCCTCCTCTCTCACTATCAAGCTGACTCTCAGCACAACTTTTTTTTGACTCTAAAGAGGCCAATGATGATGAGATATGAACTCTCATTCTACCTCAATAATGGTCGAAAACGGTCTGGGTAGTGGCCCCTTGCCTATAATACAAAACATCATGCATCCCCTTTCTTGGAGATGTGTTTTGGCATTAAGGGTAAATATTAAGATTAGTGATCAGAGCTTATTCCACCTTTATCACGAGTTGCCTTGGTCTTGCACTACCTGTAGGATCAGCTAGACTTGTATCACTTGCAGGTGCAAACTTGACTTGTTTGTCTGTTTGCTTACTCGGGAAATGGAGTAAAACCAGGTTTAAAAATTGCTTGGTATTTTTAACGTTTATTATACCCAATATATATATATATATATATATATATATATATATATATATATATATATATATATATATATATATATATAAACATAAATAAGTTATAAATTATCATTGACCTGCTTTTGGAGCTATCTTGGTGGTTAGTGCTGGTATCATTCATCAGTAAATAGAAGTGGCTGTATAACATTCATAAGCATTCATTTTTCGTGAATTCGTAAAGAAAAGACTTCCCATGTCCTTTATTATTGGTTGTACTGCTTTATATGAATTAGCGATTTTGATAAAATACTGTTATTAATTTTAGAAATTATGCATTGTCTAAATCCATACTTTAAAATACGGAACTGAAAGTCCTGGGATTCCACGGAGGCGTCATGTAATAATATTAATAATAAAATAAAACATAACTAAACATATGACTTGTAATTATCTTTGAAACAATGATAATTTATAAGTAATTTATGTTTACATATATATATATACATGCATACATATATAACATACGGGGGGGATCTGTGTAATAGAACAACTGTATTTCCAATATATGTACTGTATGCAAGTTCATAACATTTTTCCTATATTTCAATATGAACTTTTAAAAACAAGCAGGTCAATGATAATTTATAACTTATTTATGTTTACTTATATCTGTTTGCTTACTTGGGAAATGGAGTATAAAACCAGGTTTATATTTAAAATAACTTGCTTGGTATCTTTAACATATATTATACCCAAGGTAAGAAACTTTCTACATGTATCTCTCATCCTGAGATTTTTATTTAATAAGGTCAAAGCACCTTATGGTAACTTGTGTTGGTAAAATATTTATAAGCTCTGTATTACTTAAAACTTAGTATTTCGTAGCCTGGCTCCCACTTATGAGACCTGAATAAAGGTCGAAACCGGTCTGGTTAGTGGCCACTTGCCTTTAATACATATCATTATACATCTGCTCCAGGAGATGTGCTTTGCATTAAGGTTAAATATTAAGATTAGTGATCAGAGTTTATTCTACCTTTACCACGAGTTGCCTTGGACTTGTACTACGTGCAGGGTCAGCTAGACTTGCAACAGTTGCAGGTGCAAACTTGACTGACTTGTCTGTATGCTTACTTGGGAAATGGATAAAAAAAACCAGGTTTAGATTTAAAATAACTTGGTATCTTTAACATATATTATACCCAAGGTAAAAAAACTTTCTACATATATATATATAGATACACACACACACACACACATATATATATATATATATATATATATATATATACATACATACAATACGGAGCAGAACAACCTCCCATTTCGCTATAGAGTCGAAAAAATCAAGAGCTCGAACGAATGCGACTGTGGGTGACCCTAGATCCAAAATGGCGGCAAGTAAGCGTACCTTCTATTTAGAGCCTTAGTTGTTCCCGTATAGGGAGTAGGCGAGGCCGTTTAGCCTATCTAACTTTTGGAGACTGAGTGGGCAGTCAATCTCTACTGTTAGCCAATCAGAGATAGCTGGCCCAGGGCAATCACTGATTCATCGGTACGCAATCACTGATTCATCGGTATCTAAATAGAAGGTACGCTTACTTGCCGCCATTTTGGATCTAGGGTCGCCCATAGTCGCATTCGTTCGACGGTCGATTTTCTTGGGTTTAAGGGACGAAAAAGCCGAGTTTGCAGGAGAAAAAACTCGTTAACCCGTGCCAGAGAACGACTAACTCGAAAACAGGTCGAGAAAAGGCTTAAAAAAATTTCCTCTAGTCGGCGACTAGATTTAAACCCCCAAATCGTTTCTTCACGCGGTTCAAGCGCCGTAGATTGCAAACGCAACTTTTACTGAGCTACACAGACTCTCTTCTTATATTTAGCTGATAATTATACCATTTATTTCGTGGAGAAAGTTAGTGCATAGCTGTTTAGGTATACATGACTGATTTTACTATAAAGTTTTTTTATTATTATTATTTTTTTTTTAATAATAAATAGAAATCTGCTTCTTCAAACTTTGCCATTGGTATTGGCAAAGTGTAAACTTTCACAATCCTTTATAAACAATTTACCATTAGATACAAATCCCGAGTACAAAAAAAAGTTCAGTTAGTTGGAATTATGTCGAAGCAAATGTTAGGGCTATCAGGCTAGTGGAATGTTTGTTTGTGTTCTTCGACAAGTTTTCGTCTGCTTTATGGAACTCCAGTTTCATTTTAAATTCTTGAAGAAGCTTATGTACAAATGTGTTAAATAGGATTTACTAGTTGTTGGGATTGCATTAAAAATTATCAGAAAAAATAAACCTGACATAATATGAAATTCCAGATTTTCCTGACTGAACATCGAAAAAATGCAAGAAATATTAATATACCTGCGTCACATTAAAATAGGAATCTTGGGCTCCGCTGTTATACTTGCTAACCTTAAATTAAAAAAAAAAAATAAATAAAAACTTAAATGAATGATGTAATAAAAGTCGAAATACGTAATTAAAATGAAAATTTATTCTTTGTATGTGCAGCACACTATTAGACTTTTCAGATTAAAACATACATTGAATTTAACAGTTCATATTATTTTAAAATAATCTGAACCCAAATAGTACAGGTAAATAAAGACAGCAGCAAAAACTCTTCATGGCTGTCATCCTGTTGCTGCTCTATATCTCTGATATGACGTCATCATAAATGAATTAATATAATTTTCTGTCGTTAGTATTTTGCAAAATCTTTATACACGTATGAGCCGCCATCTGATGGACAATGACTATTTACTTTGTGTAATGATTGACAGTCTTATCAATTCACTTGATCAACACTATATGAGGGAGCTTCTAGACACCACCTTTCGTCTAGAAGTTCGTTCTATCATGGTGCATTTGGCTCTGTTTTTTCTTCGTCATCGGGATTCACCTTTTAGAAGTAATGTTTGTAGGTGGGGCACAGATGACATTCCCCTCCAAATCGCAAATGTTTGTCCTTGGGTTAAATACGAGTCCCTGTCTGCAATAATGGGAAAACTTCTCTCGCCGAATGCAACGATAGAAGACGTGACAGTTGCGAGCATAGTCTGGGTAAAACCCATCGATTTTGTCCTCGCAGTCAAACAGAAACTGAGCAGGAACTCCGTGAGCATGAGGTATTTCCACTTTACCTTGTGTCACTTCGGAGTGGGGTTCGCGAGTTTTGTCAACTGAAATAAAATCCTCACAAGTTACTGTCGTTTCTGCTTCACAAGCCAAAGTGTTTTCGTTGAATAGTTCCCCTCGGGGACAGCTATAAAGCAACACTTTACCCTGAGTACACTGATAGTAGCGTCGACACGAACTTGCAGTATCTACATAATATCCTTCTGGTTTGTTGGAGCAGTCAAAGTAGGATGCTGGCGATTTTATCGACGCTCCGCATTTTACATTTTCCGGAATGTCACAAGTTTTGGAGTTAGGATCGAAACGAAGATTGCTAGGACACGAGTAAGTCTTCATCGTTCTGCGGAAGCAGATATGGTATTGCCGACAGCCACTACTGTAATCGGCAAAGAATCCTGTCCTGCCTTTTGGACATTCAAACTTTTTAAGCACAGGAACGTCAGAAGTTGAATAAGTGGATGGAGAACTAGTAGAAATCGCTTCAACAAACAAAGATTCATCTGGGGTAGTCCTGATCACTTCTGGAATGGAAGAGGCTGAAGAATCACTTTCACTAAGCCTGCCATTGTCCAACAATAACCTACAGTCTACATTTCCTTGAGCAGCACAGGTCATTTTTCGCAGACTAAACATTTGGTTTCGAGGACATCTAATAGTTGTCTGCTGATCTTTTTCACAGATAAAGTACCTTCGACAGTTCGTGGAGTAATCAAGGTACAGTCCATCAACTCTACCTTCACAAGAGAATCCAATATCATTAAATTCTTCATCAGATTCGCAGCTTGCGCTTGGAGCAGATGAGCATCTTCCTGTATCAGGATGGAAAGTTATCCCAGTCGGACAGGAATATGAAAAACGTCGATCGTTGATACACACGTGGAATTGACGACAGCTGACGTCGTTGCCTTGGTATACGCCATTAGTTAAGTTGGAACAGTCAAAATTTGCATGAATAGGAATTGCATTCTGATCACGTGGTGATTCATCAAGACGAACGTTTGAGTTTTGTGAACGGCACTTCTCCCCTGGTAAACAGGATCTGCTTAGAGAGTCGAACACTTGACCATCAGGACAAGTATAAGTAACACCTTGCCTGTTGTGGCACTCATGCCATATGCGACAGTTTTCCTCTGCATAGATTCCATTATCCTCGGAAGTACACAAGAAAGTTCCAATTATATGGGGTGGTTTACACACGATATTCTTTTCAAGATCGCATTGAGAAGAAATAGGATTGAACAGAGTATCTTCAGGACAGAGAATAGTCTCTTGGTTGCCATAAATGCATACTATCGCCTGTTTGCATTTCGACTGGAAGTTGGGAAAAATTCCCACCCGACCTTCGCAGTGGTATTTCTGGAGTGGTTTGGGATGTTTGAAAATGTTCCTGTTCACTGTTGACTGGCAACTTACCTGCGAGGACGGCAAGCATGTTTGGGAGACTACATCAAAAAACATACCTTTTGGACAATCTGAAGATATCACTGTACGTCCTCCGACACACAATTGGAAAGAGGTGCATTCCTTTACGTTTGTCGAGTATATTCCATCAGGACGATTGACACAATTAACGTCTTCTATGATGCTGCAATTAACACTGTCCACACTCTTACAAGTGCTGGATAAAGGATCCAGAATCTTGCCTTGCGGGCAAGCTCCATTGTGCACGGCAATACCACTGCGACAAACCGTGAATTCTTCACAGCCAACATCGTAGTCTGGAAATACTCCAGTGGCAGAAGAGGGACATCGAGAGTCATCGGGAAGCCGACAGTCTGTGTTGTAAGAATAGTCGCAGGCAAGAGGACCTGTGTTGAAGATCAGCTCGGATGGACAGGTGTAGTCTTTGACTTGTCCGTTAACGCATAGATAGAAATCACGACAGCCTTTCTGATGGTCAGGGTAGTAACCATCTGGGAGTCCGTCGCAGGAGAATGCATCTTCTGTAGGACAGTGAACTTCACGTAGCGATCCACAACTATTGTCGCTTTCGTCAAATAATTTTCCTGGGGGACAAACATGCTCAGTTATTTCTTCATCCTCGCACACGTAGTACCGCCGGCAACTGTCAGCATAATCGATGTACGTGCCATCCTCTTTCTCCTTACACGACAGCTCAACGCATGCTACCTGGTGGAATGGCTTGCAGAAGTTGGTCCTCCAGTCGAATCGCGTATTTCCAGGACAGCTGAACTCCATCTTTCTCCCACCTAAAAGAAACAATGTGTATTCATTACATATTCATAATCAATATCATTACACCTTTAATATTTGTTGACTGATTGACAGTTACTATAGAATAACTGCCTGATTATCTTGTGATTAATCCAGACGAAATCATAAGTGGTTCCGATTTTTTTTTTTAATTTTTATTTATTTATTTATTTGTTTATTTTTACAACGCCAATTTGAATTGCAGATCATCTACATTAGCGCTTATCTACTATCTATCTATATGGTCACTGGACATCCACAGATGCTGTATGCTCAGTGATGTGCCACACCAGGCCTTGCCATGTAGTCCTGTTTACTTTTCTGGAGACTTCAACTCTCTGAAGATTAGTTGCTCTACACACACCATCCATACATCTCATTGAAAGTCTACCCCTTCCTCTTTTTCCAGGAACTTTACCTTCTATTACTGTTCTGAGAAGTCCTCCTTCCATCCTTTCAATGTGTCCAAAATATTTTAGCTTTCTTTTGTTAATATCCTTAAGGAGCCTTAAAATTCTACTGATCTTTTCTAACCACCATTCATTTGTATGCCTTTCAGTATATGATATTCTCAACAGCTTCTGTAGCACCACATCTCAAAACCAGATATCAATTTCTTATCTGACTTCTTTAGGTTCCAATTCTCACATCCATAAGTCACTGTTGGAAAAATAACTGCATCCAAAATCCTCAACCTTGTTCCCATGGAGATAGATCCATCCTTCCAGATTTTAGACAAGTCTCTGACTGTTGTTTTAGCCATTCCTAATCTTCTTCTGACGTCTTTTGAACAGCAATTCTTCACATTAATAATGGATCCCAGGTATTCAAACTTGCTGACTTCCTCAATTCTTTCTCCATTAAAGTAAGTACACTTGTTTCTCAATAGCTACTCTGTTTGTATTTCCTTTTTTGAACCATAATCTTTGTCTTGCTAGGATTCAGTTGAAGTCCTCTGTTATTACTGATCCACAAAAACCAGTTTATATGACATGGAGCTTTGCTACTCTAAAAAAGGTGAATTCCACATTTTTATGTGGCTCCCCCACTAAACGTTTTTTATAAACAAATAGTTTCATATTTTATGTACTTTGATTTATTTTAACATAGTCTGGAAACTCCGTTCTAGTGTAAAAATTCTATGTTTCCAGAATAAATTATATAAAAACAACGACTTTTTACAGAAGGAATTCACCTGAAATTTTTTGTAAAAATGTATATTTTAACCACCTATGTAAAGCCATCTGTAAAAGAGCAAAATAAGTCCAAAGGGAATTAACTCGCTCATTGTTTAAGAAGGGATGTAGAAGTATTGAAACCAAGAGCATTGCCCGAAATTCAGCATGTCTTTTGAAGAGTGTTTGCGAGACCCATCGCAGGTGATCTTCAAGGTCAATATTGAAAGGGTGCGGCGCGAATCAAAAAGAAAGGCCCGTAGGCAAGATTAAGACAGTAAAGGGAGGAAGTAAGGTTGTCAGCGAATTTTCGAGAAACATTATACAGGGTTCTCCAAACTACTAACAAGACTCGCAAGGGGACGCTAGGGTCCCGAAAACTTAATCAAGGTGCAGGGACTCTGGTGCATAAAAGGGTTGGTTCGAAGATGAGAAGGGCTTCCTTTTCTTCATCCTGAGTGAACCATCCTCGAGAGAGGGCCCGAGGTGCAAGTTCCAGAGGGGAGGGTGAAGAGACCTATCCACCGACGTCGTTCCAGTCACAGCCGAAGATATCCGGAGGCGATAGTTAAGGAGAAATCTTGCCGTGAAGGTCTTATAGTCGAATAAGTGCGACCAGGTCTATGCAGAAATCCTCTGCCCGGCAGTTCAAGACGCCGGAACGCCTACCCTATATCCCGCCTGCTGCTACAACTATTCATCAGTGCCTGGTGTCGCTTCGAAGAGAATTCCAAAACACGGAACAGAAGAGAGAAACCCCCCCACTCAAGCGCCGAATAAGGAAAGAAGAACGGAAGACACATACAAGATAGGAAGAGACCTGTGTGGGTCTAAATATTCATTTATTGTTTATGAATTAAGAAAGAATTCCCTATCGCAATGTTAAATTGTCTAGTTTAAGGAGATAGCATTTAAAGTGTTAATATTTCTCGTTAATGTGTGTAATTGCAAATGAGTGAAACATGAGTGCAGTTAATTTCCCTTGGAGAAAAGATTGAGCTATTGAAATTTCTTTGATTGATTATATGTGTACTTATGATTGAATCTTATTATTATTATTATTATTATTATTATTATTATTATTATTATTATTATTGTTGTTGTTGTTCTGGGCAACTCCATTAAACATTAAACATCCAAAAAACATTATACCTGATATCAAAATTGGAGATGTTAATCTCAGCTCTTTACTTTATGCAGATGATGTTATTATTATTATTATTATTATTATTATTATTATTATTATTGTTGTTCCGGGAAACTCCAAGGAGTCGACAGATTCATCGAGGTAGGTCCTAACATCATGTCAAGAACAACTATTCGACATTGACACAGTATCAATCATACCTTGCCTTGAACTCATTCATGGTCGTAGCACCCACAACAGACTCTGGAAGCTTATTCCACTCATTCACTACTCTCCTAGTAAAAAACCTGGCTCTAACACCCTTGTCAACCACGCTCTTGCCCAGCTTCCATGCATGGCCCCTAGTCCTCCCACCCAGTCATATTTTCAAAAATATCGTCTGGATCAATCTTATACAAACTCTTCAGTAATTTGAATGTCTCAATCATATCACCCCTCCTTCGCCTATCGTCCAATCTCTGCAACCCACAAATCTTCAACCTATTCTCATAAGGTTCATTCCACAGACCTGCTATCATCTTGGTCACTCGTCCCTGGATCCTCTCCACTTCCTCCCCACCACGAAGAAACCCTGGTGCCCATAACTGGGCACAGTAGTCCAGATGGAGTCTTATCAAGGCTCGATACAGAAGAACAACAACTTATGATACCATTGGAATGTTTCAATCTCAATGAGGTGGATTGTATAAATATATTTGCCTAGATTAAGTGTTTGAATGGAATGCGATTCTGAGAGATATATTTGTATACATGTATGTTGTATTTTGATTGATGCTAAATTAGGAATGTCAAGCGCAACTAACGATTTCACGCTATATGTATAACTTCCTGATATTTGTATTATAAAGTATGCTTGTTGAAGGTCTAAGTAAGTGCGAGAGAATTCAATACAAACCAAGTTGAGTGATTGAGAAAGACTAAGAATTACCTTTCATAGATGAATCTTATGATTTCATGTGACATGTATGATTATTTGATCAGAAATTAAACTTGTTGTTATTGTTGATAAAAATAGTTGTCCGATCCAATCTTTTTTTGCAATGCACTGATTCAAAAATCACTATTTCGGACCTGATGGCGGAACCCCAATGAATAGTAGTGATTTATGAGTAAATTTTGCCATGACTGCAAACCTTGGCTAAAATAGGATATGTGTGATTTATCGATCAACTAGGGTATAAAAACTTTCTTTTGCCTATAGGGGAATTTTGGAGGCACAGTATTCGATCAAATAAATATCTGGAGATCCCAGGCAATAAAAATTATACTTAAGGTAGAACAATAAAGAAGGGAAATAATAGAAGACGAACAATAAGTTAAAGAAACATATATATGATAAGAAATAAAGATATATATATATATATATATATATATATATATATATATATATATATATATATATATATATATATATATATAATTAAATGATATAAAGGAATATTGCGTGATAAGATATAACTAACTAACATATAAGATAAGATATAAGAATATATAGAGAACAGAGCCCCCCCCCGTTTACACTCGTGACCAAACAAGGAACTTTTTTCAAACCATTTCAGGTCTCGATAAGCGGGGAGATGGTGTCACTGGGGGCGATGAAATTCATCTCCTACCTAAAGGACAATCACGATCAACCCTGCCTATGACTGGATTTGAACCCGCAACCTATTGGTTGCGGAGTAGATATGCTAACCACTTGGCCAACCAAGCTGCACATGTACAGAGAGTTATGAAGTATGGTCCTCCAGCAAGTATTTTAGTCCTCCAGAGAACAAATATGAGATTTTTTTAAAGCTACTTTAGGCTGCCATTAGAAAATGGTGGTTTCACACCAAGTGATGAAACTGAGCTACTACATAAAAGGAAGTGCTCCACACCTATTTCTGTGTTAAATAAAATCTGCATTATTCCACCCTTACTAACCTGTTTCTTTCACTTCTACTATCATCCCCTACTGCATTCTCACCTGAACCTTTCCTATTAAACAGTTTCTCCCCCTCTCTCCACCCACGATTTTTTGTTTAAATTATATATTTTAAACATAATTTTATTTAAAATGTATAAGTTATATTCAAAAGTGCAAGTAAATACACACAATTAATCCCATAGCTACTTGCAAGTTTAACATAATACCCACGTGCCTATGTAGCCGTGTGGAAATAAACATTTGAGTCCATTGCGCTAAAACGATAGAAGAAAGGCCAAAGTTCGATTCTAGTCGTCGACTGGAGAAACTGTTCTAGCCCTGTGTGTGTGTGTGTGTGTGTGTGTGTGTGTGTGTGTGTGTGTGTGTGTGTGTGTGTGTGTGTGTGTGTGTGTGTGTGTGTGTGTGTGTGTGTGTGTGTGTGTGTGTGTGTGTGTGTGTGTGTGTGTGTGTGTGTGTGTGTGTGTGCGTGCGTGCGTGCGTGCGTGCGTGCGTGCGTGCGTGCGCTAGATACTCAGTCATTGGTACAGGAAAGTATGGTTCCCCCTTGCTGGAAACAGTATTTTATTCCCCCAACTATGTGTTAGAAACCACAAGTTACCGGCAATTGTTTGCCATACTTTTCTTCTTCCAGGGTGCCTATGAAATAATCGATAGCCTTGTGCCAGCTTTACAATGGCGGTTAAGGGTGCTGGGTGGCTGCCTATGAACGATTTGAAAAAGTTAGGACTAAAACGATCATGCCTATTTCCTCTATGAAACAGAATGTGTTAAACGATTTTTTTATATTTTCCTGTAGGTTTCCTATTTTCCTACCAGTAGATGTTTTATATACTGGTCACTAATGGGTGCGGTTTACAAATATAAACTTGCTATGTATACTTATAAAATTAATTTCAAACATACTGTAGTAGGTAGATATGTACATTCATGGTTCATTTCCAAATTTTCCGACTATGGGAAAATATGGAGATTGTGTAATTAGTTCGCAGTAACTTGTATGATACTAGACCACCGCAAGACAGATCGAAATAGGTTCGATTACAGGAGGAACTTTTTTTTCCCTCCAAAGTTTATCGAGCCTTATTCCAGACAAGTAGGTTTTTTTTTTATCTAACTTGGCAAAATGCGACTGCAGAACAAAATGAGTACATAGGAATAAATATTAGCAGCAGGATTAGGATTATCCCGTTATACAGGATGCCCGGTGATTAGGTTCTCGAAAGTAAAATCTCAGTCCAGTTGAGGTGCTACTCGACGGAAAGAAAGATAACATAGTAATTACGAAAATAGTATTAAAAATATATCACGCATATGGTGCCGCACGTGACCAAGTATCTTGCCCTTGATGCTCACAATTTCAGCTTATTCAAAGCATTCTGAAAGTACTCTATTTACACATACGGTCACCGAATAAGAAACTTTTATTTCATAGAGTGGTTTCCGCATAGGCATGCGACTGCCAGTACCGATTCACTTCAATTCCGTGAGCATAGTTCGGTGAGATGTGGGTCGGAAACAGCCATCGTTAAATGTTTCAATCAACCTTTGCACATACAAAGTTCTGTTTGTCCTTACAAGCCTTCTCAGACTACGGTGATCTCGTTTCTGATAGGCTCTCTTAAGACCAAAGTTACATTCTTCGACAATGAGAGTCATTTTTCCACTGATTAAACACCTTTATATCTCGCCTTTTGAGAAAACAGTGAGCTCCTGAAAACCGTGGCTTCAGCCAGACAGGCACCTACAATAAGCCATTTATCGAACTCCGAAAGATCCTTTGTTTTTCCCATTGGGGATCAGCACTACTGACTGTTACTGACAACAGCATTCTTAAATAGTTGTCTAGAACATATGTTGCCGCACATGGCCAAGTATCTTTGCATATGCGCTAAGTAAGTGATGTTTACATACATCTGCATAAGGGTTTCTAATTCAGTGGCCGGTATGTGTAGTTGAATTCCTGATTAGCCTGCCTGTCTTTGCATCGTCGTCAAATATCTGCACGTCACCTGTCAAATCCTTCCCAATGTCATTATATAAATAATAATAAAAAAAAAAAAAATAAAAAAAAATCAGCTAACGCCTTTTTATTCCCGTATACGGGGAGTAGGCGAGGCCATTTAGCCCTATCTAACTTTTGGAGACTGAGTGGGCAGTTCAATCTCCACTGGTACCAATCAGAGATAGATGGCCCAAGGCTATCACTAATTAAGCGGTACTCAGTGAAGAGAGACGGCTCAAATGTGCCGCCATCTCGTGGTCCCTAACCCTAACACAATATATTTAATGTCTGAAATAATGTGGGTTCTACGGTCGATTTTCTTGAGTTTACAGGACGAAAAACCCGAGTTTCCGGGAGGAAAAACCTGCTTGCCCGTGCCAGAGATCGACTTACTCGGGAACCGGTCGAAAAAAGGCTTAGAAAAATTTCCTCTAGTCGCCGACTAGACTCGAAACCATGTCTTCCTTCGTGCGGCCAAGCGCCGTGGTTGGCAAACGCCACATCCACTGAGCTACACAGGCTTAATAATAATTGTTTTTGTATATGTATATGGAATGCGGCTGTCGCAAATGTGTCCAGAGACATTCCCGCCTACAGTTTATTAAAAAAAAAAGTAGAGAAGACAGTGTAGAACCCTGCCTTACACCTAATTCAACTATTTTCCAGTACATCTTTCAAATCTAACTACCGATATGCAAATATAAGTACAGTATAAGATATGACATCCCGAATAATGTTCCAATTGGACTACATAGATTTGGTGTTTTAAACAGACTTTCCCTTGCCACATTTTCATTTGGTAAAATTGGAAAATTGTTCTCCAATTTTCATTGAACTTTTCTGTTCTTTTCTCAAGTAATACCGATAATACTTCCTTCATAATTATCCCATGCTGTTTTATTTCCTCATTCCTAAACTGGTATCATGAGACCGTTAATCCAATCAGCCGTGAATCTTCCTTCTCACCAAGCAAAATGGATGACACAGCATTGTTCACGATAAAACGTTTATACCGTCGTACTTCATATTTCGAATATCTTCTTTAGCTGCCGCATTTCTAGTGTATAATATTAAGAATATACACTGCTTGGGAAAACAAAAAGTTAACGGATATCCCATGGAAAAGGTGAATGGTGCTGTAACGAGTCACGTGTTTGTAGACGGTATAAATTTGATAATATGACGCTCACAAGTCAGTACAACTTTGCCCTGGTGAAATGGTTGCGAGAAGGGAACTGACAGAATTTGAAAGAGGCATTGAGATAGGATGCCATGTTGCAGTCTTATCTGTTCATCAAGCTGTTGGCAAATTGGGCCATCCCAGGTTAACAATCATTGATACCATGCTGAGATGGAAGCGCAGGGAATCAACTGCAAGTGCTACCTGCAGTAGACGACCCATCACACCCACCAACGCGACCGAAGGGTGCTACGAAGAATAATATGCAAAAACATATTATTTCGGCCATTTGTCGGCCGAAACGCTGAATGCTGAGTTCCGAGCATCGACGGGAACACGAATCTGGACAAAAATATTCGGAGCCGAGATTCAGGATATGGGTTTCCATGGCAGGATCGCAATATGCAAGCCCCACATTAACCGAACCAACAAGCAGCGTCGTCTTCAGTGGTGCAAAGAGCGTGTACAGTGGAACGCAGAAACTTGGAAATCTGTATTATGGAGTCACGAATCAAGCTACACCGACGGTGTGGCAGATGCCCGGTGAACGTCTCTTACCAGAGTGGGTAATCCCAACTATGGCGAAGGCCTCCTTGTAATGCGAGGTCTTAATTTGTAGCTTGTCAAGTCAAACGTATGCATAAATACAGCCCTAGCTTTGGAAAGAATATGTTCCATGGCCTGTCGAGCCGAAGTACGTGATAAGGAGAACGAATCATGCCGCACCATTTTCCGATCGAATGGGAGATAGCGGATGTCACGGATACCTGAAGAATGTCTTGTTTATGCTGAAGTGCATCGTTGCAGCTGTGAAATCTAGTGTGTGGGGAGTGGAGTGTAATGGTAGAAAATGGCTTCTTCTGGAATGGACTCTGGATATCCAGATATGATGAATGTCCAGCACTTCTAGGTTATCATGTGCTAGTTCCATGAAACCCAGGACTCCGCACGGAAGAGGACTCTACACCATACAATCGGCCACCATCGATGCACTACAATTCACCATCTGCGTCACGCCATCTACCGCCTACTAATAGTATTTTCAGTTAATTATATGTGTTCTTTCTCTGGCCAATTAGCTTGCATCCCATGCTTATTCAATGCTTCCTATTATCTTTAAGGGCAAGAGTTTTATGTAATCCCCATCGAATATTTTTAATCGGATTCCCTCATTAAGCAAAAGCAGCCTCTTCAATATTCAATGCAAACAAAATTCTAACACTTAAGGCTGGAGATGAGTTTCTTCGTTCATTGCATTGAAAATCATGCTTCTTGTGTAACGAGAAGTGGCTTAGAAAAAATGAAATAATTAATAAGTACCATGTCGAGTTTCTAGAACATTTTTTTTTTCTCGCATTATCCAACCATTACCCATCAATGTTACTTAGTAATATCATAGAGAATGTAGTAGTTTCCTTCTCTCACCCCAAGAGACTTCAGGTCACCAATAAAGAGAATGGCGGCCTTACACTAGCCACGAAAATTATTTAAAGGCTAAAAGGTGTGCTTCCACTTTCTTCCTAGCTATAATTTACTCTGGCATTGTGGCAACGGAAAATGAAATCAGAAATAGAGAAAGAGAGAAATCTTTCATTAACAGCTGCAAGTGAAATGTTGAATTTAGACTTGTGTAACTCTATTCAATGTTATGCGAGCGATAAAATATCATATCACTCTTACACTTTTTATTAATTTATATTTACTTATACCCACCTTTACAAAAGAAGAACTTCCGACACCCGCTGTCATAGTCAGTGTAGATGCCGTCATTTTTATCAGTGCATTTGTTCTCTTCGTACGAATGACTAGCTGGACATTGGACGCTTTCCACGCTATCGCAGCTACTCGTCAGGGCATTGAATAATGTGTTGTTGGCACACCAGAACATTCGGGACTTTCCTGACCGACACACGAAGAATGCGCGGCATCCGCGCTCATAATCCGGATAGCTGCCATCAGATCGGGAAGAACAGTCGAAGTCGGTCGATAGAGTAGGAAATACCGGCTCGGGAATGTACAAGGCACTGCTGGTCTGAAACAAAGAAATCTCAATTTCATTTACTATCGACTGTGACAGGTCTTGTTGGGCCCTTCCTTTCTACAGAAGGAAAGACGAAAAAACTGCTTTGTGTATCCTCCCCTTCATTTGTTTAAAATAAAAATCAGTTTAAAATTTTATTTAATATATACATAAGCGATCAAATGCGAAGTAGCTGCAAGAACATTGAAATGTCTCCTAAATAAATGAGTTTTTAAGATTGTAGTAGGAAAAAATCTGAAACTTGTTTTAAGAAGTTATTCCCAAAGAACGTTCGTATACTCTGGCATTTATCTTTTGATGGATGATCTGCAGTCTGTTCACTTACCAGTTGCATGTCATCATCCCCCACAAACTCGCCTCTTGTCCAAATAGCAGTCCTTCCTTCTGGTCCTTTGCCAAGACCATTGGGCACAACATCTGCCTACCCAGGTTTCCACCACCCTCACATCCCAATGATACTGCAGTCACCTCACCAAAAGACAAGACAAACTTACTGATATCACTTTTTTCTTCCAATTCCTCCATTGATGACCTAGGTAAAGTCCCTTCCACTCCACAAATAACAACTCCTTTCGTCTTCCATAGTCTTCCAACAAAAAAGAATCCATGTTTCAGTAAGGAAATACCGTGAGTAGACATATAAATTAAAATTACAATAACGGAATTAACTTACGTAAAATATTATTTATTAGTAGAATTTTCGCCTGAAATTTTTAGGCAAAAATTCTACTAATAAATAACATTTTACTTGAATTAATTCCGTTATTATAATTTTAATTAATACGAAATCCGAAGAATCCTAATAACCTAAACACAAACAAGACATCTGGTACTGATGGTATCCCACCAATTGCGTTAAAAAATTGTTCTCCAGAATTAACACCTATCCTGTATCGCCTCTTCAATCTATCCTATTAAACTGGAGCAGGTCCACATCCCCACATCCTGCCCATCCCAAAGAAAGGTGATAAAAGTCAAGAAACGAACTGTCATCCAATTGCTCTCACTTCTGTTCTCTCAAATATTATGGAAAAGGTCACCAACAACCAACTCTTGAACCCAGTAGTATGGATTCCACTACTTGCGATCTACAGTTGATCTTCTTGCTTTCACTACCCATCTATGGACTCAGGCCATGGAAAAATTTGGAAAAACTCACGTGGTTGCCCTTGACATTACAAAGGCATTTTATCGGGTTTGAGGCAAGGGCCTACTCACCAAACTGCAATCACATGATCTGCCATGAACCACTCTGTAACTGGTTCGCTTTCTTACTGGTTGCTCACTACGTTTCGTGGTGGACGGTTTCATCTCCTCAGATTTCTCCACCAATGTAGGAGTACCCCAGGGTTCTATTCTTTCAGCCACTATTTCCTCTTGCATATAAGTGACCTGCTCTCACAGACCTCCAATCCTGTCAGTGGCCGATGACAGTATACTTCATTCCTCCTTTTCATTCGACAAACATTGTAGTACTCAAGTGTTATAATCCTCAAGATCTACCACGACTAGGAACCTGAACTCAGATCTAGCTATATCCTAGTTGGGCCAGGATAACTTTGTATACTTCAATGCTACCAATCAGTTCTGTCTTATCTCTCGCAAGAAAGAGCTCGCATCCATGCCCTTACCTTCAGTAATACTGAGATATCCAAACAAGATCAGATTTCTCTTCGTGGACTGACCTACATCTCTGATATTTCCTGGCACAACCACATTTCAACTATCGCTTCTGCAGCCTCCAAAAATTTGGTCTATTATTTCGCACAAGACGCTACTTGATACCTTCACACCTGCTAACTTTATACAAAGCCCAAATCCTTCCAGCCATGGAATATTGCTCCTATTAATTAGCGGAATTGCCCTCTTCTGGATAAGAGGGCAGGCAATCCTGCTTATTAATGACCCCTCTCTCACAAACTTTCTTCAATCTCTCTCTCACAGAGACATTCAGTGTCTGCCTTGTGCCTCTTCTACAGATACTTTCATGGTCAGTGCTTTGCTGAATTGGCCGCTATTATTCCTCCACTCTCCTCCAAAATCATCAAAACAAGAGCCAATGCTAACCAACACCCTTTTACAGTCCATCTTGAAACTCACCGAACCATCTTCACTGTCTCCTCCTTCATTCGATCTACTTCTGTCCTTTGGAACAGTCTCCCCATTCTGCCTTCCCCAAAGATTACAGTCCTCAGCTGTTCAAGCAAATTGTGCACAGACTCCTCCTCTCATCTATTGCTCTTGCCCACATATGGTAGTCATGTGCTATAGGTCTTGTGACCTTTCGCGTGTGGATCAGATATAAGTCATATCTGATTTATATCTGATCAATACTATTTCTGCAAAATCACCTAAAAAGTTACAATTTGTAGTTGGCAAAAATATATTGTATGAGGTCTCTGTTCAATTTCACTTCAGTTTGCTAGCGACCTGAAAACTGCTGAAAAAACGGTGCGGCTTGATAACATTTGCAGCTTTCTTCTTCAAACAGTACAGGTCGCGCGACTTTCAAAGTATTTTAATTAGCTCAAGGGTGGAAACAATCTATGGCCTGAGTGTCGTATTTTACTCATCCCTGCTCTGGTTAAAATCCTTTTCCACCTCTTCAACTTTTGTTCTAATCCCCTAAGCGAGTCGAGAGCAGCATTTATTCTTCGCTAGACTTTAGAATCCACCTTAGTTTGTGGAGGGGGGGGGGGGAACAAGCTGTCAGAAATGTTATTTGCATGCGTAGACTGGAGTGAGAGACCGAAGAAGCCGCTTCGAGTAAGATTGGGTAGGTGAGGGATTTCGCTTGGCTGCTTACTCTGATGTCGAATGAGGGGGTGGGATATTCGGAGTGCATGTCTGGCATCTCTCGAAGAGTATTGCTCACATTGAGAAGAGGAAAGGGTAAAGCTAAAAGAAAGAGCTCCTTCTCTGAGGATTAGGCCATCTACCACTTGAGGCCTCCCCTTAAGCAGTTTAAACAGGACAGAGGTGATCTCCCACTTAGGTTAAAGTGCGTTGAAGGTGTGCTCAAGGAAACAAGAAAAATTCCTATTCTCCATCCTTTGTAAGATAATTGCAGTAACCTGTTTTTCCGCTGTTTAGTCGCTTCTCGGGTGACTGCCTTTCTAAAGGTCACACAATGCGAGTGAGTAAATCTTTACATAATAGCATTGGCAGAAAAGACAACTACACGGGAAAGACTGTGACAAAAGCCCTATTCTATTTCTGGTGATATGCATTCAAGTAATATTTCAATGTAATTTTTATGACCTCGACACGCACACACACGCGCGTCATGTTCAAGCTATAAGTGTATCTGACATTCATTTCTTGATCATCCGCAACTATGGAGTGATACCCACAATACACTATTCGTGGATTTGAAATTTTTTCTTAAACGATTTTTATAAATCCACTGAATTCCCATATTTATTATGCAAGCTCTTCAAGATTAGTGCAGAAGACAAATATCACATTTATTTCTTTTATTAATACAGGGTGGCCCGTAACACAAGAAGGGGTTTAAACATTTAATATTTATTATTTATTATTATTATTTTTTGTTATAATGAAATACAGAACCTGGAGATGTAATTTTTTTTTTCTATTAGTTGTGAAAAAACCACATCACTTAAATGAGGGAGATAGCTCGGTTGCGCAGAGTGATACATAGGACGTAGTGGCAGCTTGAGAGATTACAAAAATGTCTACCAAGTGGATCAGCAAGTTTGTGATAACAAGAAGCAAGTTTGTGATAACATAAATGACAACAAGATCGGGAGTGAAAGAAAAATTAAGGAGCGAGTGTTATATGGTGATCAGTGGTAAAAGGTGTAATGGACGACAGTTTGACAAAATCGTGCTTTCCGGGCGGGAAAATTAATAATGTAAGAGTGAGGTTAATATTATACCGAAGCATAAGGTGAAAGAAATGATAGTAGTGGCCAAAACGAATGATTTAAAAGATGAAAGATTTGCTATGAGAGAGAGAGAGAACTTGAAAGAATTACTAGAGGCAGCGAAAGGAAAGAGTGAGAAAGTTAAGATAGTTAAACTGCTGCCGCAGTATGAAAGAGTGGAGTGGAGAAGCAGGACTATAATTGCGAATGATTCTATGCATAGGTCAGGAAAGACAGGAAGAAAAGAATAGGGGAGGTGTGTCATTGATAATAGCTAATGAACTGCAGCCAAAGAGAATAGAAGTTCAACTTCAGAATAGTGAAAATAGCACATTTGAGGCTATCTGGTGTCAGATTGAGGTCAGCAGAACAAAATTTACAGTTGGGTGCTGCTATCAGGCGACAGAATAGATGATGGAGACAGTATGCATAGGATGCATAGGCAAATAGACTCAATGAGTAGAAGGAGGGTAATTATTATGGAGGATTTCAACTATGGTAACATTGATTGGAGGGAGGAGAGGACAAATGGGAGGAAGGAAATGAATTTTATGAGTTACTAAGGGATAACTACCTGAGACAGCATGTAATGAAATATACTAGGGGCTCGAGAGTGCTTGACCTAGTAATTGCATCTAGGAAATTGACTATTATGAATATGACCACGTTGCCACCAATTGGTGAGAGTGATCATAATGTCTTGACCTGGGAGGTGGCTAAATGTGTGTAATTTTCGATTAAGACAGGGTACATGTGGAATTACCGAGCTGGTAAGTATGATGAACTTAGGAGATTGCTTGAATCAGTGTCATAGCATGTTAACATGTTCATTGCCAATCACGCGATATCGCGCGATGCGAGTTCTCACCAAACGGCCGATCACGCGTTATTGCATTGACGTCGCTAACTAAATAAAAAAATAAAAAAAAATTTGGCCACCACACGAAATTCCAATTTTCAGCTTGGCAATGAACGATACGCGTGATGCGAGTTCCCACCAAACGGCCGATCACGCGTTATCGCGTGGACGTCGCTAACTAAATAAAAAAATAAAAAAAATTTGGCCACCTCACGAAATTCTAATTTTCAGCATGGGAAGTGGTTAAGGAGTGTTTGAGGGAGATAATGGCTGACTGCATACCCAGACACCAGAGAGTAAATCAAGTGGGAGTTAAATGGATGAATAACACCATTAAGCTTGAGCTGCAAAAAAAAAGAAACAATTGTGGATGAAATTTAAGGAGAAAGGTGACTTGCAGGCACACGCAACACAGTACAAAGTACAGGCCAGATGGGTAACTAGTGTGGTAAGAAAAGCTAAAGCAGATTATGAAAGCAAATTAGCAATGCAAGCTAAAGTAAATCCCAAACAGTTCTTTCGATATGTTGCAAGTAAAAGAAAAATGAATCCGGCAAAATGATTCTAAGGAATGCCGATGGCAGGGAGGTAACTGAATCTGATGAAATAGTAGAATTACTAAGCAAACACTTTGCAAGAGTATATCATCCAGGTAGTGATATTGCAGAAATGAGAAAACGAATGGCTGATACATGAATTGAAGTGAATGAAATGGAGGTGAATAGTATATTACAGAGCCTTAATGTAAATACATCTGTGCGATTGGATGGAATACCAGCTCGAGTCTTACGTGAAGCGGCAAAGGAATTGTCAGTTTCCTTGATCATATTGTTTAATTTAAGTCTCAGCTCTAGGTTAGTCCCGAGGAGGTAGTAAGCGTTCCATTGCATAAAGGAGGTTCCAAGACTGCTGTTGCAAATTACCTAGCGATCAGCACATCAGGAATTGTTGTCAAGGTTTTGGAGATATTAGTCAACAGCAAAATACAGGAATGGATAGATGAAAATGGGATACTGTATGGAGGACAGCATGGTTTTGTGAAGGGGTAGATCATGCCTCGGTATCTTGCTCACGTTTTATGACACAGTAACGGCTGAACTGGATAAGGGTAATGGGTTTACAGTGATTCTGCTGGACCTTGCTAAGGGCTTTGACTGGATACCACATGGAATTCTAATCAGTAAGCTGCAGCATATGGGGATGGATATAGGGTTGGTGAGATGGTTAGGAGGGTGGTTGATGGAGAGATATCAGAGAGTAGTTTATTCAGGGGTAGAGTCCAAAAGACGGCCTGTGACTAGTGGTGTGCCGCAGGGTTCTGTTCTTGGACCACTGCTATTTAATTTGTTCATTAATGATATAGGAAAGGATCTGAGAGGAATTGTTCATTTGTTTGCTGATGATGCAAAGTTAGGTAGAGCAATAGTGAATGCACAGGATGTCAAAATATTGCATAATGATTTGGATATCTGGGCTAATGAGAATGCATGTCAGTTTAATGTAGCAAAGTGTAAGGTTATGGATTTTGGGGTGAAAAAATTAGCAGCAGTATATCACATTAGTGGAACTGTACTCCAGGAGGTTGACGAAGTCAGACATTTGGGTGTGTGTTGATGGATGGAGTTTAGGGGCACATAGCAAAAGTGGCTGAATCAGCTCATCAGATCACTTGGTTACTGAAGAATACTTTTACAAGCAGAGATAAACAAGTTATTGTTCCTCTTTACTGAGCCATGATAAGACCCCACCTTGACTACTGTGCCCAGATCTGGGCCCCTGGGTTTTTTCTTGATGGGGAGGAGGTAGAGGATCTAGAGGCGAATGACCAAGATGAGAGTTGGTCTATGGAATGAACCTTACGAGAACAGGTTGAAGTTCTGTGGGTTACAGAAATTGGTTGAGAGGCAGAAAATGGGTGTATGATTGAGACATTGAAATTACTGAAGGATTTTTATAAGGCTAATTCATAGGAAATTTTTCAAAACAGGTGTGGTGATGGGAGAACTAGGGGCCATTCATGGAAACTGAGCAGAAGTATAGTTAGCAAGGGTGTTAGAACTAGGTTTTTTATTTGGAGAGTGGTGAATGAGTGGAATAAGCTGACAGAGTCTGTTGTGGGTGCTATGCGGTGAGTGAGTTGAAGGCAAGGTATGATAGATACTGTGCGAACGCCGAATAATAAAGTCGAGGATAAGAATCTTTAGAAGCCATGAGAGAAAGTGGTTTCGCTTAAAAGAAAATAGTGTGAGGAATCGTTTTAGGGAGAAGGTGTTAGAGAGGATTTCGGATGCACTAGAAAGTGTACAAGATTGGTGGAGACAATTCAAAAGCAATTCTAAGCTGTGCAATTGAGGTGCTTGGTGAAACATCCAGAAAGATTAGAGAGCAGAAGGAGGATTGGTGGTGGAATAATAACGGACAAGAAGCAGTGACGGCTAAGAGGAAGGCAAAGCAGAAGTGGGACGAGTCCAGAGTGGAAGAGGACAGAGAGGAGTACAGAGAGAAAAAGCGAGAAGTCAAGAGAGTTGTTACACAGGTGAAGGTCATGGCATATCAAGACCTTCATGATCAATTAGAAATAAAGGAAGGACAAAGAAAGATTTATCGATTGGCAAAATATAGAAATAAGGACATCGTACATGTGAGGCAGATCAAAGACTCTGGAGGAAGGGTATTAAGGAGGGATGTGGATATAAGAAACAGATGGAGAATATATTTGAGGGGCTTTTGAATGAAGAAAATGCAAGGACTCACAGAGAAGATGTGCAGCCTTATGAGGGGATGATGCAGAACATTAGTAGAGTGGAAGTGAAGGTGGCCATAAGGAGGATGAAAAATGGAAAATCGGTGGGCCCTAATAGGATCTCAGTGTAGGCATGGAAGGCACTGGGGAAAGAGGAAATTGACCTGTTGTGGGACCTGTTAATAAAAGTTTGTCAACAGGAATATACCCGAGGAATGGAGGGAAAGTACACTTGTCCGCATCTACAAGAGTAAAGAGGATGCACAAGATTGTAAGAATTACAGAGGAATAAAGTTGATGTCCCATACAATTAAAATCCTAGAGAGGGTTCTAGATGGAAGACTGAGGAAGGAGGTGGAGATTGCAAAGGAGTAATTTGGCTTCATGCCTGGTCGATCGACGATAGATCCTATCTTTGGGTTACCACGGATGATGGAAAAGTTTCGAGAGAAGCAATGGGAGCTACATCTGGTATTTATTGATAAAGAGAAAGCGCATGATAGAGTACCAAGGCAAGAAGTCTGGAGGTGTCTGAGGGAGAAGAGGGTACCGGAGAAATAAGTCATGCTGGTGCAGGAGATGTACAGAAATGTGAAGACAAGAGTTCGAACCTGCCTGGGAGAGACAGAAATGGAGGTGGTGAGGGAGGAGGTGAGAAAAGAAGCGCCTTGGACTATGCTGTATGCAGATGACATCGTACTGTGTGCAGAATCAAGAGAAGTGGCAACTAAACTGGAAAGTTGGAGGAAAGTACTGGAAGAGAGAGGTATGAGACTGAGCAGAAGACAGAGTATGTGTTGCAAAGTGGATGGCAGCCAGGAGACAGATCTGGAGATGGAAGGAAATGTCATCAGGAAGGTCAGTGACTTTAGATACTTAGGTTCAACAATGAAAGAAGATGGTGAGGCTGAGAAGGAAGTGGGATGCAGGAGACAAGCAGGATGGAGGAACTAGAGAGATGGCTGGAGTGCTATGCGATAAGAGGGTGCCGATCAATCTAAAAGGCAAAATCTACAGGACAGTAGTGAGACCAGCTATGACGTATGCTATGGATACTGTGGCCCTGAGGAAAAATAACATCAGCAGGATGGAGGCAGCGGAGATGAGAATGCTTAGGTGGATGTGCGGTGTGACCAGAAAGGATCGTCTGAGAAATGATTATGTAAGGGAAACGGTGAAAGTTACGAACTTAGGAGCAAAGATACAGGAGGGAAAGTTGAGATGGTTTGGTCATGTGATGAGGAGGAAGAACGAGTATGTCGGAAGAAAGGTCATGCAAATAGATGTGCAGGGGGGGGGAGGAAGCGCGAGTGGCCAAAGAAGAGATGGAGGGAGGTGGTGGTGGAGGAGGACTTGGGAATGAAGAACTTGTGTGGTTACAGCCCAAGACAGGAGGTTGTGGAGGAGACCACCACATTCATCGACCCTACTTAAGTGGGAAAAGCCGCAGAAGAAGAAAAAGAATTAAATGAAAGGAGAAATGAAGACCATTATTATTATGATTATTACGGGACACCCCGAAGAATGCATTGCGGAAGAACATCATCACAGAGCCTACAGTCCAACTACTTCATCCTCCATTTACGCACTACACCATCTTCTACACACACACTTACAGTAAAACTATGGAAGTTAGAGGGAAAAAAAGGATAGTTAAGTGTGAAGGGGAATAAAACAGTATCCTTAACAAGCGTTTACCTCAATCTTTTGTATTAATAAAGATTCTTGACGAAAGAAAGCTGCGCATAAGTTGTGGAAATGAAAGTTGCCCACTTATGTTTGCAGATGAGTTTTTCACTAATCAATAGTCTTTGTCACTATTTTGGAAGAATCTCGAAGTTTAAAAATAGGATGGATATGGCCTGAAATGTGGGGCAGATGCATCGGATTAGAAATGTCTAGAAATAATGACAGAAGTCCGATTTTTCGTTCTTATTTCATAATTCCACACAGCTAGAAAAAAGACTATTGCAAGTTCGATGCTAGTTACCCACTAGAGGATATTTCTCTCTCTCTCTCTCATAGATTCTCATATATATACCGTATTTGCTGGCGTATTAGACTCACCCCCTTTTTTGTACACATTTTTTGGGAAAAAACGTTATCACTGAATATTCTAATGAATTTACAGTATTTCAAATATAAAGTAATAAGTCTACTTTCAACAAATACCTACTCTAACTAACTTTTGTGCCCTTGGAATCCACAGTTTTGTTTGAGGGCACATCAAAAGTCAGCGGAACCTTGTCCATGTTTCCTATTTGCGCAAGGTCAAAATTTTCTCGTTTCCTTTCGTTAATGACGAATCAATGAAATTCAATAAATTATTCTTCATATTCAGCTGGCATTTTTGCGATATTTGTTGTTTCAGTCCGCATATATAGCTGGTTTCTCTTCATGAATCTTGAACACCATGATGTTGATTCAATAAAGTTGGCGATCCCTCTGTTAGGCTATCGCTTTCGCTTGATGAATAATCATTTTTGTAGACAGTGAAAGTCCCGCTTTTCTGTGGTCTAAAATCCAAGTATTCAGCTCTGCCTCAAGTTCTGGCCATTTTGCAGTTCCACTTCGTAGGTTATGTTTACTGTGAGTTGCTTTTTTTAAATCCTCTTCCTGATTCCACCAAGCTTTTATCGTTTTCTCCGTTCGGGGTGGTCCGAAATGCCTCTCTGCAGCCCTGTTTCCATGTTCTTTAGTATGCGCAATCACACGTAGCTTGTATGCAATACTGTAGCAATGCCGACGTTTTTCAGCCATAATTTGCCAAGAAATTTAGAGAAAATTTAACGGCAGAAATTTATCACCGTCCACAACAACTGCGACAACAATTGGAAAGTTTAAACGAACAGGAACACAGTTGTGCTCGTCGATGACAGCGCATGCGCATCCACTGAACTCTACGTAACTGGAATGCTCTCACACACAGTAAGGAAGCAAGAAAGAAATTGCGTAATTGGAACAGAGAAAATTTCCAGAAATGAAAGTAATAAAAAACTGAGTATCTGCGTATAAGATGCACCCTGTTTTTCAGACCTATTTTCAAACAAAAAAAAAGTGCGTCTTATACACCGGCAAATACGGTATGTACTTGCCGGTGTATAAGACGTATAATACGTGTATATATGACAGCGCATGCGCATCCACTGAACTCTACTCTAATATTTATAGTAGTTTCCGCCTCCCACGGTAGGCGGAAACTACTTTTATTCACTATAATATTATTTATTACTCATTGAGGGAAGTATGAGCAGTATATTGTGAATAGTAGTTATTGTGAGCCTCCCACGATGAATCCTGAACTCCATGGAAATTTCCAATTAATAATAATTAATTAATATTTCGCTACAATAAGCACCCGCTTATTGTAGCGAAATATTAATTGAATAAAATAAAATAAATGACTGTTAGTAATAACAATAATCGAATTGCTGTAATAACTAATGAACATGTAAAATGCTCACTTTCCGATTATCTTTGGTTATATACGCGAGATGTTTTGTACATTTCGCAGCTAACATGCAGTTGCAAAACCAATCTTCGTAAAAATTATTTTCTTACCTGTGCGAATGCAGCGCTCCAACAAAGAGTGAGAAAAGCAGCACCTGGTGGAAAAGACAACTAAATAAATACAACATTTTTTATTTCTTCTAAATATTGTGTTAAGATGAACAATGCCAGCATAGCGTCAATACAATACTACATAAGTATCCAATTAAAAGCTATTTAATTCTTAAATAGCTTTAATAAGTAATCTGTGTATAAAGATAAGTAGATTTATTTTCCTGAATGAAATTTTATAAATTCCACGAATGTTATATATATGGACTTATCAAATATGCATCGATTTTTTTTTTTATAATTCCATATATCTGGTATATTTAAGATGCCAGTGGACGGTGTGTATCTTTAGTGAGTGTTTTCAAGAAGTGTACGATGGACAGCAAAGACTTACATCAAAGATCCACCTTTAATGAGTCTTTGACTTGGTGAAGGTGCCCATATAATAAAAATAATAACTGTAATTATTATTATTCAAACTAATTTACATCGAAACTTATTTTTCTTAATCTGGTTGAAAGTTCATTAGAAATTCTTAAAAATTACATGTTGTTCTAAGAGGGGTTCGAAATTTTTGATATTCTTCATCTTTAGATAAGGCGACCTTGTTAAGTGAGGCTGATTTCTTGCAGAGCTCTTCTTATATTGAGAAATTTATGTATCATTCACAAAATGGCTTTTTGCAACCAACTAATGTGGTTTTACATAAACCGAGCTAATGCTATGATAGGGCAGTTAGTTTGTAGATAATTTTCTCTGCGTTGTTTTTCACTGCGTGTATTCTCTGGTTGGTTTGTCTGTTGGGTGGAAAATGGTGGAACTCGGATTCCACCCTCTCGTGCAAAATGTGAGTTTGGAGAGGACAGCAAGCCGTGTTGTTGGGCACTGTTGCTTAATATTACAGAGAAAGAGAACGAAGGAAAATAGAAGTGTCATGTTCGATGTTTCATTGCAAATCCCTATAATTCCGAATTCGTGCATTTTGTCATTTAAGACATTAGGATCGAATCCGAGACTTTTTGTCTCTGTCCAGTAATACTTTTCTTTGTCTGATCCGGATGCGATATTCTGTTTCCATGAACACAAGTATTGACATCAAGAACGAAAACAGATGAGTTCCCCGCACACACTTAGATCAGCCTTAAGGTGCTGAACGCCACTACTTCCATATTTTAGGCGTCAGAGGTCAATTTATGCCACCACTAGAGGGCACTTTCTATAATCGATTGTGATAACAGTGGGCGGTGAAAACAGAAATGAAAACATAGAAAAGAAAAAGGAGCGATAAGTTCTTATAGCACAAATTTGAGTCATATAGAATCGAACGCAATTTGTTCACTTAATTCCAAGATATTTGGTCGTGCTGTTTTTTTTAGTAGATTTCCTCAAATTTGCTACTACCCCTCCATTTTTCATTTCAGGTTATCAGAGCTTAATAAGACTGTAGACTTAACAAATACGGATGTGTAACTTCCGTATTTATTAAGGTGGTACAAAAGCGTTTCAAAGTCGCTTCCAAGACCCTCAAATTTTCCTTGCTTCTGTTTACAGATTAAAAGTTTTGTTTTCGGAGAAAAGTACCACTCGCTGCATGATTACGCAACCATCGGACATTTCTTCGTTTACATAAGAAAAACTTTCCCCAGAAACAAGTCAGTCTCCACTTGCACGAAACAGAATGAAAAAAGTTTGCGCTGGAAAGCGGGGGACAGTGACCTGCATTTTCATATTTGCGCATATTCAGGCGGAACACAGCAAAGAAAAGCACCTTTCTTTACTCGAAGAGTCGCCAAGGAAACCAGTCGCGCAGGGTGAGCACCGGTAGCCAGTCGGCTTATGTGGGCCAGTGGGACACCGAGTTATGCGAAAGCGCTTGCTGGAGGCCAACTGGAAAAAGTCGTCTCTCTTCTCGTCAAGAAGAAGAAAGATTTCAAAGAGAATGGCATTTTTAGCCACTGCACGCACCTTGAATACAGATGGATTGGATAACGTCATTTATGCTTATCGTAGTAACAGAAGAAGACCTTGAAATAGCAACATGCGCACTTTCCGACTAATTCACTGGCTCTGATGATACTACTCATCCCATAAAGAATCTCTCTCTCTCTCTCTCTCTCTCTCTCTCTCTCTCTCTCTCTCTCTCTCTCTCTCTCTGCCTCTTTTCATTAAGATAATTCATCTTGATTAATTAACAGGTCGTTGACTGTGCATTCAGGTTATTCGGGTCTTGGCCTCTTATTTCATTTCGTTACTTAAATATTCCACACTTAGAAACCGAGTCTTTTCCATTGGGATGTTTAAAAAAAAAGTCTTCAGGAAATTAAAAATAAGACCACCTTTCAGCCCACACGAACGCGTGCATAAAGAATTCGGACAAAATGAATTTCGAAGGGGAGGTTAAGCAGCCTGTTGTTATTAGAAGCTGCACCTGAGTAAGTAATCATAGTGACACTCGAAATCCATGAGATTTTAGAGGACCGATTTTTTTTTTTTTCATTGTGAATAAATAAATAAAACCCCCATACGTCATGAAAATGTCTGATATTGCTTTACAAGTAACCTTTGCCATCATTTCTGACTAAGCGATGTTTTATTTGCTTTTAAAAAGTGCCCGAAGTGTGTGTGACACGTACCTACTAATCCTGATTTTTCCTTTCAGTCTTTTCCGACCGTAGGTAACTTTGTAGGCATTGCCCACAAAGTATTTCTGGTGAGATTTTTTTACAGGGTAATTCACCACTGATTTCCCCAACCCCCCAATTCTATCCGGGCTCGGGACCGCATATAGCTGTGACGTATTCATTACTATAATCTATGTGTGTGTTACGGGACCATGTTTGTCTGTTCTGGGGAATGACGAAAAACCCGAGTTTCTGGGTGAAAAAAACCCTACCTCCGTATGAGACTGGCTAACTCAACGTTTCTTCAAAAAAGACCAGATAAAGTTCCTCACGTCAGTGACGGGAATCGAACCCAGGTCTTTCCAAACAAAGGGCTTCGTCTATACTGAGCGAGCTACGGAGGCTCCGTACATACTAGGTATACTAAATAGACGTACACTACCTGTAGAGGGGGGGGGGGTAAAAACGAACATTGCACTGGGATCATCCCAGTTCGTGGGATCTTTTTTCACCATTGTTCAAACCTGAGGGAGTAAGGAATGAGGGAGCGGGATCCCTTATAAAGACCGATACGTACTCTCTTCTTATTGCAGCATACTAAAGTGGGCTTTTCGATTCCCTCAACACCCTCTTTCTCTGGGACTTCATTCCAAGATTTTCCGAGTCTTCTCGATCTGTAACCATCTTTTTCACTCATAACACTTTCACAAAAGCCGATTTATATGAAAATGGGATTAATAAACCTGATATTTGGATAAAGAACACATTGTTTTGTGGTTCAAAACAAAACAACAAAAGAGGAACCCCTTTGAAATATCCTACTTGTAAACTTGAAGAAGCTTGAAAACATTCCAAGTTTGATCTGTGGATCATGGTTTCTGAATTTTGTAATCCTTAAAGCCCAAGTCCCTTGTATTATTATTCATTTAATGCTAAAGGCTTTTATCCTTTTTTTTTCTTTTTTACTTTTTGATAGGACAGGCTGTAAATATTAGGTTTCATTTGTATTCTTAATATTTAGATATACTAGTAATAGTTGTACCTCTCGTGTTTGCGATATATACATATATACAATGTATCAGGGGCGCGCCGGGCATGTGCAATGCACACAGGCGCCAGGATAGTAAAGGCGCCAAAGAGGAGGAAATACTTTTAAAAAAACGTTTTTTCAAAGTAATTTTTTTATTGGAGGGGGGGATAGGGGCGCCAACTAAAGTTTTGCACACAGGCGCCGGACACTGTGGTGCGCCTCTGCACTGTATATAAACGTAATGTACATCTGTTTGTGTCTTTCCTTTCTTATGTCCTGTTATCCTCTTAACGTTTCAGGTGTTCGCATAATTTTGCGCTGATTAAGACAACTGGCAAAGCAGGTCTCGCCAGCTACGAAACTTGCACGTGATGCTTGTAGCGTGCTTCACACGAAAAGAGAAAAGTATAAACATCCGATAGACACTGTCTCGGAAAGACGATAATCTCTACTAATCAGAGCTACGCCCATGCGCAAGTTGTTGAGCTATAAAAAGACTAAAGACGAAGACCTTGAGAGTTGTCGACTAGAGCCTTTGGGTTTATTACGTCATTTCTGGTGTGACGTAGTCCAAGAATTAATACATTTTGAATGACTCTTCCATAAATTACATAATACGCGAGGAAGGGGAGTTGTGGTTTGATGACAACGAGGAGGGTAAGCGAAAGGTTGCCTAACAAAAATGTTTCTCAAAATTCAAAACTTATTTTAGCAAGTTTTTATGATCCATTTAGAAACATGAATCTGCATGGATCAATAATCATTATGGTTTATTAACGACCTTTTGCCTTTCACATCTTAATCCAACAATTCCAATGCGTAAAGCTGGAACATAAATCGTTTAAAAACAACACTATGAGTGATTCTTAATGGCGCTTACACACGTTTAGATGCAATTAACAGTTAAAAATTCAATAAAAAATTAATGACTTTTTCGGTTTTTCAACGTAGGTCAAGCAGCATGGCTTTCCACGAAACGTACCACATAAAGCCCCAAGTGCATTCCTCAAATCAAGCTCATAAATGGAGTCCGTACCCATCTTTGTGGCTGCTGTTTGTAATGCACGGAATTACTCATTCGGGTGGAGAAAGTGGAACATTATTTGTCGGTGAGGTCATTCTCATAACGTCAAAAGCAGCTGAGTGAGTGTAACCATTTCGGACGGGGAAGGCTGGATTATGAGGAAAAATAGCTTGAAGCCAAATCATCCAAATGGGGGGGAGAGAGAATATCCGAAAACAATAGGCAACAAAATGAACGCAACTTTAGAAAAACAATAATGTAGCGTAGTCTAGGACTGATTAAAAATTTTTATTATTATTACTGCAGATACCCTCTTCTCGCGGAGTAAACTGTCATAGAATTGGAATAAACAAACAAACAGTTCGACGGCTGGTCGATGCCAGTGTTTAGCACTTGTGTGATTTGCTGTTCAAAAATTACGCACAGTTTGTGGCAATCTCCGATGGTAATGCACTTGCTGAATGGCATGGTCCCAAGAAAGATTGGTTGGTCTTAACTATAGCCTATAATTTAAATTTAGAAGAGCTTATAAACAGTTTTATTGTGCGATATCCCCGTAGAGCATTTAATTAATATTATTATGGAATCGTTTTGCATTAATGTTTCTCTTGTAATAAAAACAAAACAGCAATTGGAGATTTTCTTATATTTTTGTCTTATAATCCATCAGGGGCGATATTTAATGGTTTGTCTCAGGGCGAGATCTAATCTGGCGAAGGCCCTGTGGGTGCTCCATCACGAAGGAGATTTTTCATCAGCAGAGCGTGAATTGAGTGGAACCAAAAACACCGAGAACTGCGTTCATGCAAAAGAAGTGCTTTCACAAAACCGAGAAAGAGAGCCGAACTTGGTTAGTGTAAAACAAGAATGGGTGTTGAATTTTCCGAAAAAAAAAACAATCTAAAAACCTTTTTCAATGAATCATAGGAAACTTCTGTTTTCGCTTTGTATTAAAAAGGCAAAACAATGTTTGCACTTTTTGAAAGTTTGGAATTCTCATCTCTGGTGAGAAATGTGTGTAGCAAGCAGCCGATATTCAACTGAAACTTAACCGAAAGCACTTAAAAAAAAAAAACTTCCGAAATCATGACAGATACCGCACTACATTTTCGAAAGACTGACTTTCTGTGCAAAAACTTTACAAAGTAATGATTCGCACTTAATATCCTTTCTTGGAGCACCCTGGAGCCTTCGTAGCTCAGTCAGTATAGACGAAGCCTTTGGTCGGAAAGACCTGGGTTCGATTCCCGTGAGTGATGTGAGGAATTTATCTGGTCTCTTTCGACTAAAGGTGAGTTAGCCAGTCTCATACGGCGGAAGGGTTTTTTTCACCAGGAAACTCGGGTGTTTCGTCCCCCCAGAACAGGCAAACCGGCTCCGTGAACACACATGGATTACAGCCATGAATACGTCCCAGCCATATGCCTGTCCCGAGCCCGGATAAAATTGGGGGTTGGGGAAAGCAATGATGAAGTACGCTGTCAAAATCTCACCAGGAATACTTTGTGGGTAAAGCCTACAAAGTCACCTACGGTCGAAAAACGACTGAAATGGAAAACCAGTCGGAGTACTCCTTAAGATGTACCTCAAGAACAACAAGAACATTCGACACCAGTAGAATGCAACAGTCCCTAGAACTTTCCCACCTCCATTACCCGAAAACCGATTTAATACAGTTCCCTATGCAACTCATTGCTGAACTTTTCATCTCCCTTTGACTGTTGGCCCTCGCCGAAACAACTAAACCTACGAGGTCAGTGGATTAGGAATGTAATTGGTTGCATTCCTGTCTGTCTGCTTCCCAGGATGGAAAAGCTGGGTTTTCGGGAAGAAACACCTTGCAACCTCCGTATTATGACACCAGTTAACTCTCATTAAGTTGAAATGCCCTGGTAAAGAGCCTGCTCATCTGAGAAGGTTTTCGAACCATGTCTTTCTGACCAAAGGACAATCGTCGCTACCGCCTTTGTACAGAGGTTCGTCGTTGTCGGGCAGATGGCCCAGTGGAATGCAAGCAGGGAATGCTAAACGTTTCAGCGAAAGTTTGTGTGCTTGAAATTGCGTGCTTTAATGTTACTTATAACATTATAAGTCAGTATTTAGTGCGCAATATCTCAATCTTTCATTTAAATAAGTTCATAAGCTTAATGTAAAAGGAAGCGGAAGAACTGCAATAAAAAGAAAATTTCGAAATTTCTGTGAATTCTGCTTAGCGAGTGGACTTTTCGAAGAACGAGAACTGAAGTGCTCTTGTTGGGTTTAAGTGATGGTTCACCCTCTTTCTCCGAGTGGTCCAGTGCCTCGTGACCATTTTAGGCAACGACGACCTGCCGGGATTTCCAGATACGAACGAGCCGTCTGAAAGAAAAGGGAGGAATGTCACGTGACGTCCTCAAAAGGCAGCTGCACGTTCGTCAAATGTCATCTCTGACGTCAAGTAAAGGCAATTCAGTTGCGAGATTTCACTCGTAGACTTTCCCCCTCCCCTTATTTTTTTCTTTTCAAAATATTGTTGAAAACGAGCGAGATGCAACTCAAATTGCGACTAGGCGGGTTCTGATTCCCCCTAAAGTTTATGCAATGCAGTATTTAATGATGTTTTTCTGCGTGGGTTTAAATGTCGAAAGTTAGTGAGGTGGCTTCCGCGAAAGAGATTTTTATCGCTTTAGTGTTCAAGGGAATTTCCCGCCATTGTAAACAGCCACAAATTCTTATTCGCAGACACTTTTGAAGCAATCTGCAACAGCGAAGGAGAATTTTTAAGAGTGATTGCGGAGATGACATTGAAGCAAAAGCGGTCAGTTCAACACATGTCAACGATGCTGAAATATACTCTCATTAGTGCCATCCTCGTACAAAAATAATTTAATTAATAAATAAAACAATGCTCCAAAATCAGTCCCACAATTATAAGGATGTTGTCTCTTCTTGAATTTGTAGGACATTCGTGACACACACACGACTGTCTTCGTCCTTCTCCGCATATGAAGATCAGGATCATAATATAAGAAACCAAGCATTGAGAGCACAGAATTAAACTGTAAATTCCTAGTTCTCAACCGCTTTCTTACACTGATATCTTCGACTGTCTTCTCCAAGATGCTAGATAAAAAACTGGTTTATACAATAAATTTCTTCGCAAAATTAAAATCAGTTTAAAGCAATAGAACATGCAACACTGTCGTTCTACGCTGGCTTGACATTTGGCACGATGCATTTAAGCGGATGGATAGGTAGAGAGCCTTGTTGTTTATATGGGCAATTAATATTTGAAGCAGAATCTACTATTCTTACTCATTGAAATGTCAGTTGCATCCATAATTCATTACAAGGAAAGAAGGATGGTCAGAGGTGAGGCAACACGAATTCTATATTAAAAAAAAGATGGAGCTAAAAATTCGAGAACTCTTGCCTTAACATTTCCTCGTTAAACTCTCATACTTTACGACCCCTCTCTGTGCTTCGTCATAATTTCAAACTAGTCGTACCACGAGTGAATTATTGTGTTGACACCAATTTACGCATGCTTCGACGTACTAGTCAGTCTATTAGTTGAAAAAATCTCCACGAGACTTTGAAAGCGTTCACATTCCTGCCGTGATCACACAAGAAAATCCTGCCAAACGACTTAATGCGCATGTGATAAACCAGTCGGGATGCAGATGAGGCTTCCGAGAATCAACCGGAACGAAAAACTGCATTAATATAATCAATGCAGAAAGCAGTAGAAGATGCGTCGAGTATCGCGCGACTCGGTTACCCTGAAGATGATTTTGTTTGTTGCGTTCTTGTTTGCAGAGGGGGAAAAAGCACGAACTGGCGAATGTTATTTTTACGTGTTCTGGGTATGAGGGACAATTGTCTCACGACAGTCCTAATTTTCTCAGAATCCTCTTCTTCTTTCCCCCCCCTCTCCAAATCATTATTTCGTTCGATCCACAATCGCTACAGTTCAATCTGCACAGAACAAAGTCTACAAGACTTGTGTTCTGTGCAGCAGACTTCCTTTAACAGAAAAATGAAATCATCCAATTCCAGGAGGACCTGAAGAAATTATTTAGTCGTTTTACTCTTGCGGTTATCAGTCTTAGATAAGCAAGCCCGGATTAAGGCATGCCATTGCCTTTTTTCTTTCCTAATTAGGAAAGAAACTCGCAGCTTAAATTCCTGACTTACTTTATCCTATGGAAGAAGCGTTCATTTTGCAATTTTCGCTCTATTTAGAACTGAACCACTCTCAGCTGTATGTTTTATAACAGCGTTATAAAATGCAGATAAATCCCTAAAGCAATCTCCAACTTTGGGAACGAACTTTCCAAGTTGTTTTCCTTTGAAGTAAGAGCGCATTTCACGTTGAGACTCAAACGCTTTTTAAATAAACTTACACACATCATTGGCAAGGGAAGATGCTCATACATACTCCCCAGCTGGGAAACCAGTGTCCTCGCGATTTTAAAAGCCCTTTAAAGCTCCGGGAAAGTGACCCGTTTTCCCACTTAAAAGTCACAACTTGCCCACAAGATGTGCTTTACCTAGTATTTTAAACAGCTGTTTTTTTTATATTAAAATTGAAACGAAATAATTGTATAAACCGAAGGTGATAGGACTGGAAATACTAGTCCATTAACCGACTAATATTCGTAAGCGCACCTGCATGACTTAGGACACTAAGGGAATTTCGTAGCAATTATGCTTTTAGATTGGAAACTCTTTGGGTTCAAATCCCTTCTCCAACGAAATAAACCTTTAAATCCGAAGGCGAGTTAACGAGTACGGAGATGAAAGGCTTTCCCTGCCGGAAACAGAAGAACACACAATTAACAGACATACAACCAAAGCAACTGTGGCCACGAGGCCACAGTTGCTTTGGTTGTATGTCTGTTAATTTAATATATATATATATATGTTAAAATCATATATATATATATGAAAATATATATATATATATGACAAAATCATATATATATGTCAAAATCATATATATATATATATATATATGTTAAAATCACATATATATATATATATATATATATATATATATATATATATATATATATATATATATATATATATATATATGTTAAAATCATATATATATATATATATATATATGTTAAAATCATATATATGCTAAAATCATATATATATATATATTAGGATAACCAAGCAATTTTATATGCTTGGTTATTTTAGCACCTAATCCCAAGTATGCAAACAATTAAGTTTGCGCCTGAAACAAAGTTCAAGTCTAAAGATGGTACAGCACCAGGGCAACTCATTGTAAAGCTTTGATCACTATTCTTAGTATTTTCCCATAATGTAAAGCACATCTCACTAGAATATGTATACTGCAATGCATTATGGGTGGGGTCACTATAATGCATTGCAGTATACATCTTCTAGTGAGATGTGCTTTACATTATGGGAAAATACTAAGAATAGTGATCAAAGCTTTACCCACCTTTACAATGAGTTGCCCTGGTGCTGTACCATCTTTAGACTTGAACTTTGTTTCAGGCGCAAACTTAATTGTTTGCATACTTGGGATTAGGTGCTAAAATAACCAAGCATATAAAATTGCTTGGTTATCCTAATATACAATATACCCAAGTTAAAAATTTATTCCCATATATATATATATATATGTTAAAATCATATATATATATATATATATATATATATATATATATATGTTAAAATCATATATATATATATATATATATATATATATATATATATGTTAAAATCATATATATATATATATATATATATATATATATATATGTTAAAATCATATATATATATATATGTTAAAATCATATATATATATATATATGTTAAAATCATATATGTTAAAATCTTGGTATTTCTATTTCTAGCCTAGCTCCCACTGATGAGACCTCAATAAAGGTCGAAACCGGTCTGGGTAGTTGCCCCTTGCCTTTAATACAAAATATTATGCATCCCCTTCTTGGAGATGTGTTTTGGCATTAAGGGTAAATATTAAGATTAGTGAGCAGATCTTATGCCACCTTTACCATGAGTTGCCTTGGTCTTGCACTACCTGTAGGATCAGCTAGACGTGCATCACTTGCAGGCGCAAACTTGACTTGTTTGTTTGTTTGCTTACTTGGGAAATGGAGTAAAACCAGATTTAAAAGAGCTTGGCATTTTTAACACACACACACACACACACACACACACATATATATATATATATATATATATATATATATATATATATATATATATATATATATATATATATATATATATATATGTTAAAATCATATATATATATATAAGTGATGATGCAGCGGTTTAAGCTGCTATATGGCATAATTAAAGAAACTTACTGACTGGAAGAGCCGAGAGAGAGAGAGAGAGAGAGAGACGAAACAGAAAAAAAACTAGGGTAGTGACCTCTTCTCATAATGTAAAACAATATATATACATCTCTTAGGAGCTGGGTTTTACATTATGAAAGAATATTAAAGTTAGTGAGGGAGCTTGCTCTACCTTTGCATGGAGTTGCCCTGGTGTGATACTATCCAAGTGATCATTTATACTTGGGCCTGCCGATATTTTTTTTTCGGCATGAAACGCTATGGATTTCGATCCGAGTTTCGTCCCCGGCTATTAAAACATAAAGGGATTTACCATCCCCCCCTTTCTATTAGGAAAAAAAACTATTTATTACTTGAACGCACAACTAGTTTCGTCTTCTTAGAAGACTTCAGCGGGTGCATAACATGAAAATAGAAATACAAAAATAGGCATTACAAGACAGCAACAGCTATAAATTAACTTGCAAACGTATTGCTGACATTTGAAGGCGTTTGGGATGCTGTGGTATTGTTAGACACGTTCACGTAGGCATGGTCCCATGAACGTCAAAGCTGGACAGCTGAAGAGTGACAATCAGATTGGTTATAGCTAAAGTTAGTATTAAGATGGGCTGCATTGAGGACACTTTCAGTGGATTTCACAATTTTTCTCTCCAGCCCATCGTAGCATCTAAACCTTTTAAGAAAAAGCAGTCAGCTCCTTCCTATTAAAGCCAAGGTTATAGAAAAGGTATATTGATGACGTTTTTCTTTTAATTTGGAGCCATGGACTAAATTCTTTAAAGAAGTTCCGGACCATGTCAACTCAACGCCCAAAAGTACGATTTACATCAGAATTGGAAGATCGAGGTTCTCTTCCACCGTACCTGGATGTTTCTGGCACATGTTTTTCGTGTGTGTCCGAAAAAACTGAAGATGTCTCTTTATAGAAAGGAATCGTGATATGGGTTTTGTTCAACTGAAGGTGGCTTAGTCGATCTCATACGGTGGTAGAAGGTTTTTTCTCCTAGAAACTCTGGTTTTTAATCCTTGAAAATAGTTTCTATTTATAGAAAAAATATTAGTGGTGGTGAGCAGTAGATGGCGTTGTGTGTAGGTGATGATGGTAGTAGCGATTCTGTATAGCTGGTGGATTAAACTGAGACGTTATAGAGTGCCCTCCTTCGATGAACTCTTGGACTCCTTGGAAGTGTCGCGTAATAATAATAATAGCAGTAGAAAACACATATATACAAACAGATACTTTCATGCGCAATCTCATCATCATTTCTACTTTAGGTAAACGTGCTCGCTCCCTCCTTACAACTTCTCAGAAAAACGGCTATCCTAAAGAGATAGTTTAATCCACTTCCTCACCATACTGATGTAAAAGGATTTATATCTCTGCCGTATATCAGCTCCGTTTCACCGATGTTAGCTAAAATTCTCAAGAAATTTAAAATCCGCACTTCTTTTACTCCTCTAACCAAACTACGTTCCTTACTCGGTACACCTAAACGGAAACATGACAACCTAAAAATATCCAGGGGTTTATCGTCTTTGCTGTTACTGCAGTGTGCCCTATTTTGGTCAGACGGAGAAATCCATTGAGTTGCGTATGGCAGAACACGTGAGAGACATCGCGCATGGCAGAAATAGTCAGTCCACTTTCTCATCACGCTCTTCATTTTGCCCACCCTAACGATGAAGATTGTGTCATTCACCCAGTGATGTGTAACAAATCAAAAAACATTTTTAGATGCTTGGAGAGAAGAATTGTGGAATCAACAGAAATTGTCCTCAATCGGATCCATCATAATACTCTTAATACTTAATCCATCTAGATGAAAAGGTGCTGATTAAGCACATTGCTTAATCATCCTTAATTTATTTTGATTTTCGATATGTCGGTATAATGCATGTTGGTAGGTGTCGCTTATTGTTAATTATGAGTGAAGGTCTTGATAGAATTGCGCGCTACAATTATTAGTATTACTATTGTTGCTTTGTTCATTTTCATTCATTCATCTTCAAGGCCCGCCTTTCCTAATTGGGTTGTGGGGGCAACAGCTGCAAGAGGAACTTCCAATGGTCACGATCCTCCGCCACCAAGCTCAGGCGTTCTGGTGGGATTCCCAAACGTGTCCACCCAAGGTTTTAGATATAATCTATCCAGCGAGTCCTTGGCCTTCCATGTCGCCTCCCACCCTCTGGCTTGGCGAAGAGGGCCTGCTGAGGGAGCTTCTCTTGTGGCATTCTGACCAGGTGCCCGTACCAACGTAACTGTGATCTCTCAACACGGAGAAGCAATGGTTGAGTATTGAGGGTTTCCCGATTTGCAGTGCTTCTGACTCTGTCGAGTCTTGTCAGCCCCTCAACCCCTCGAAAGAACCTCATTTCAGCCGCTTGAATTCGTGTTTGATTGTTACTTTGTGCTTAGTTATAAATTGTTTCTGGTTCCAAATGTGTAATTCATGCTGTGTTTGCCACTCGATGAAATTCTTAGAGGAATAGGTAAGAATTTATTATTTACAAACACCCACTAAAGTTAGCACCCACACAGCGGTCTCTAATAGGGATAATTTCACCTCACCTTAAATGATTCGATATATTTGCTTTCCACGTTATGTGTTCAAGCATTCCACATAAAAGGCATGCCTGGCGCTCTCGTCCACTGCATCTTCATACCATTTCCAAGTATTTTCAATATTAAATTTATTATTGATAACAAAATTTAAACAATTCTTACTGGCGGTTACCACAACGTAAATAAAATAAATATTTCATAAACACCTTATAAATTAAAGATTCAAGGTGTAAATTTCAAAACATGAAGCACAACTATTTGGCAAAAAGACTTGGAACAGCGAGTGTTAGTCACCGGTTATGCAGATATCCCATAAACATGTCTTCATAGGTTTTTCTAAAAAAAAGAGAAGAAAAAGTAATAACTATTTCTTAGTGCATTATGAAAGTCGAATATAATCTTCGTTAATTAAATTAACATAGAAAGCTTTAGATTTCCCCTCCTATAAATATATTTTTTTCTTCATTGTCGTATGCAGCTTTCGATCTTCACTGTTCCTGTAATCATCTTCCATTTTATCGTTAATGATGGATCTGCCGTTAGCGCATCACTTTAGACATTGTTAAGATACAGCAGTGTCGTCGCCTGGTTACACGGAAGGAAGCTAGACAACATTGCGAAAAAAAAAAAAAAAAAAAAAAAGAGCAACATTACGAAAAATCGAACATCTCAGTTGTTAGATAAGGTGAAAAAAAAATGGAGGAGGTGAAATACGAAGTATTCATGAAAATTCATTAAACATCGAAGTTAGGAGTTTGAAGATTCATATCTTTAAAGTAAACATTCGAATCCAATTTTGCACTTTTTAAGTCTCCCAATTTTGACATCTTGAATGCAGCGATGCTAAAGCACTTGCAGGCATTTGTAACATTTTTCATCCCTGACTTGTCTTTTATTCGCTTCTTTTCAAACATCCCCAAGGCGTATTCTGAGGACCGGAATGACTTGAAATTTGGAATGAGATTTCGCTTCCACGGTTTACCTTTTTTTTTCTCTCTTTTTTTTTTTTTTTAATATTTTACTAGTGAGCTAGCAACAACGCACTTCCTGATCTTACAGCCATTTAATGTTCTTACGATCAAAACGCCCCAGGAATACCTCCACTCCATTACCTCATACGTTTTTATAAAGACACTTTGGAGAGAAAAAATAATTAACCCAGACGATACCTGAGGACACTTCGTTTTCCTAGAGCTAAATACTTAACCCCGTACTTTACGACATGGCGTTGAAATGAAGAGTAATCATCGGGTTAGGAATAACCTATAAATGACGCTTGATACTACTATTTAGGTAGAGGAAAAATTTAGAAGCAAATCGTGCTCAAAAAACACGGAAAGAAGAACAAGAAAATATTATAATAATTACGTAACAAAACTGATAATCTGGGGTGGGGGAAAGACTGGGTACAAAAATGCCAAGTTAAACGAAAAATATTTAAGGACACGAATTTAAGTATCATTTCTAGCTTCGAAATAGTTCGGTAGTATGCACAGGATTGAACCCTAATCATTTTTATACGGCACTACGGGATTCCTCCCTTTGCCCTCAAACTCTTGGCTACTTTGCTATTCTCCAAAATCAAAACACAAAAAGATTTTCTTCTTTCAAAGTTGTAGCTGTCATAGTTTGAAATGAAACATTAATAGTTTGTAGTTGTTGGCCGATTGGTTAGCGTATTCGCTCTCCAGCCAAATGGTTGCGAGTTCGAACCCCGCCGTGGGCATGGATGTCTGTGAAAATCTAGTCGTGGATGGTGGTGGGCAGTAGTCGGTGTAGATGATGATGGTAGGTGATGAGTCTTTGGAATCTTTGGAGGTGTCATAATAATAATTAATACACCTTGAAAACGTTAACCATAAGAAGAGATTATTCATTGGAGTACTTTCTACAAACTAAAACTGTAAATTTACAAACTAGTCGAACCTATTCTCCAAAACATTTTTCTTTCTCTTCTCAAACGTGAAAAGAAATGAAAGGATAATCCATCATTATCACGCTTTTCAAGGATTTAGGCCAAGAGTGGTCTGTTCAGGTTTTAGAAGTCATCGTTGAATCTCTTTAGAGGACGTCTTGGTTTTATATGACAAAACAAAAAGACAAACAAAGAATAATCGCAGCTGAAATGAAGTTTATGAGAAAAACTGCCAAGTATACTCCATTCGATCACAAAAGAACAAAGAAATTATGAAAGAATTAAACCAAATTCAAACCAACCAGGAATCAGTAATAGAAAAAATTTAAAAAATATAAACATAAATGATGGAACGCGTTGAAAGAATGAAAGGATAATGATTATGTCAAAAAAAAAAAAAAAGCAGAATTCAAGGTTCTGAAGCAAGTGTCAGTAACAACAATCTCAAGTGATAAAATTTAAAAAAAAGTTTTTTTTTTTTTAATTTTATTTTTCAGTTTCACGAACTGCTGCAATTCGTAAAACTGAAAAATGTGTACGCTGTTGAATTTTTTTTTTTGAAACTCCAGCTGGTACTTAATTCATAATCCATTTTAAGGTTTTATTTTAGAAAAGGTTTATTTTTTCCGAACAAATCGTGGCTTTAATATAATTACAGTAATGAATTTCTTCAGTTAAATTTCTTTTTGGGAGTGAAATGGATACTTCTCATTGCGTTCACGAAGAAGCAACTCAGGCTATGAGGCCTGTGCAATTCTATCCGTTACCCGCACGTGTGTTTGCCTTTTCTGTGGAATGAAAAACCTCTTAAACTTCGTATAAGACCGACTAACTAGTTGAAAAGCCTCGATAAAGGTTCTTCGCGTCCTGGACAGATTCGAACCCAGTCTTTCCAACCAACAGGTATCGCTGAAACCGACTGAGCTGAGGAGGCTCTCTGTTTAAGGTGTGCTGGCTGATTTTTTTTAGGTTCAGTGAATGTGAATATTGCTTCAGCCATGTTCACCTGATTACGGATGTAAAATTTTATAAAACGTGAAAAAAAAAAAACGACATGCAGGAATTTCATTCATTTTAGAACTGTCTCAAAGTATTTGCGTTTTAAAAGTGCATAAAAATGCGTTGAAGAACGAAAGTGGGAATAGGGTTGTGTATGTAAAGAAAACACATAACTAAAGCGACTGTAAACGGGCGCTCAAAAGTGAGTGAAGAGTTAGAAACTCCACCTGACAGAGATGAACCAAACAGAAAGATGTTCGTTACCACAGCATAAAGTGAAGTCACCGACGAGGAATATTTAAATACTGCGAAATCGGGATCGTTGGAATTCAGCGGAGCAAGGACGTCCACCAACATGACCCAAGGCAACTACTTAAGTTTGCTGAAATATCGCGCTATTTGGGGGACTGCGCACGTGGTTTGGCTGCAAACAACACACGAGAGTAGCTGTTGAAACAAACCAAACCCACCGTCAGCAAACTCGGAAGTTTTGAAGCAAATTCAGGCTGTCAAAGAATTGACTAAATGCGACAGCATAAAGACTAAATTGACTAACTAATTGACTAAATGCGAAGAATAAAAGAAGTACTCGAAGTTGCATCCCATCTAAAAATAAATAAGTAAAAAATCGGCTAAACGGAGTGTAGAAAGCAGGATGGAGTGGAAATAATCCAAAGTTCGTTTTTTTTTTTTTTTTTTTTTTTTTTTTTAATCACAATGCAGTCTCCATAAAGGGAGGAAAGAGATCGTAACACTTGATACTTTTAGCTTTAGTGAGATACGGAATTAAGATTAAGAATTTGATTTCGGGATAATATAGAATCATAGTCGTAAGTGTGTGAGTGGCTCAAACGGATGTGAATTTTCATGAAAAGTTCCTCGATGATACAATGCGATTTAGCTTAAGGATATTTTATTTAGTTTAGAATCTTCAATAGCCAGCCTGGTTATACAAATAACTTGCTCATTCTCGACAATACTAAACAGTCCTTTCCGCATTTACTTCACGTCGGCGAAGGTTCGTGTATTCGCGGGTCAAACCTGTACAATCTCTGATGTTGAAATGTCGAATGACATGGTCAGCACAGATGACACTTCAGTACAGTGGCACACCCAGGATTTAATCTTGGAGGGGGCCGAGTACTCAAGATTTAACTTGGGGGGGGGCGAGTTGAGTAGATGATTTGAGAATACGCGCACTACGCATTGCATACGACCTATGACTGAGCATCTGCAGTGATCGCCAATACATTATACCCATGATCTCTGGCCCAGCTCGGGCAAACAAAGCATCGCCCGAACACTTCTTCGTTCGCCTTGCGTTCGTTGTTAACGCAAGGCGAACGAAGGCCGTGATTGCCGAGAGTCAGAGGGTATTCCCACCTTATGTTACCGCTGATTCATAAGTAGTATAGAAAGAGAAGACACGACACAACATAAATAAAATAAAAAAGAATTTTAATTAGGAAAAGATTTTTGAAAATGTTTCTAGTCTTTTTTCCTTTTTTCTTTTTTTTTTTGGGGGGGGGCCCTTTTCCCCTCCTTGTGTGCGCCAATGCTTCAGTATATCCGGATGCTGGGACGTGTAATGGAAGGTAGAATGCGATGTTCGTATCTCTGAGAGACACTCGCAAATAAGTTTTAAAATCGAAACATCTGAGTGGTTTGACACGTGAGCCATCATCTTTATGGACGACATTTAATAATAATAATAAAAATCATTTCAATGTCGCCACTATTGGCGATTAATCATTTGTACCTGATCTGGTTCCCTTCGCTTGTCTTTCCATGTAATCATTAATGACTTTAATCCTTAGCAATTTTCTGGGTTCGAATCTCATACGCGAATGTTTTACGAACGTGTTTAAGCATGGATTCGTTTCGTCGCTTGGTGTGAGAACAGCGACACGCTGTGGTGAAGACGGAAGCCTCCGAAAAACACTTTTCAGAACAGGATGTCCGGATTATCTACCCGGAAGTAATGATTATTCGGCAATTCAATGACCGCTTCTTTGTGTTCGCTTCCCTCATCTGTGGCTTCGTAGCCTTAACGGCTTCGAGTCATTTCAGCCCACCCAACCCAATCTGCGTTCACCAAAGTTAAATTCCGCTATCATCTTTCCTTTTCCTTGCCGCATAACGAAAATGACGCCGTAAGTGTCTTTGGTTCCTGCTTAGCTGGTTTCCTCGCAAAATAGACTTTGCTGTATTTGTTAATAAACAAAAAGTGTGTTCGCACTAATTTCTCGCGAGATCTTTATCTGCGCGATGTTACAATCAGCACACAGAATTTTATTTTTGCAAATATCTTGACGAACTCGAAAATGCACTTCCAAATTACTAATGGATTCGATGTGAAGTTTTAGATAATCTTATTTTATCTTTATTGCGCTTAATTTTTAATTTACACGCGCTTATTATTGCTATCAACTCATGCAAGCACAAATACTGATAATGCGTTTAATCAGAAGCGATGTTGAATCTCTCCTGATAATAAGTAATCGCTTTAGCTTACAACCTTGCATTTTCGGATCCCAACCACAGTTAAACACCGTTTGCATTCATTTTTTTTTTTTTTTTGAAAGTAAATGAATCAGTACGCAAGTACTGCTCAGGCCAGCTGCATATCAAAATTGCTTATTTAGAAACAGCGGCTTAAAAGTGATAGGTGTGTTCCATTTAGGCTTATCAGCTTTTTATTTTGATTATTATTATTTTTTACGCGCAGTGTTAAGACAGCTCCCATTGGGAAACATCCACAACACATTATTTGTTTTCGACTTCGACATGGTTTGCGGCTCATGAAATATGAAGGTCGTGAAGGTAACTAGGACTCTCAAAGAAAACGAATCTCGTAGAATTAGAAATATCTTCCTGTTGGCAAGCTCACTAATGTGCTTTGTTGCCAATCGCCATGCTGTTGCTATGGCCTTTACTTATTCTATAATCATTAGCTCATCGTGAGACTCTTTAATTTAGGTGTTTGCATGCTGATCATTAATATGATTATTATTAGTATTATTATTAATACCACGTGATTACTTTAAAGTTTTCGGTGCTTCTTTCTGCTCAAAGGCCAATTCACAAGGCAACATAGTGTTGAAGTACCTGAACCAGTGGCATAGCTCGGGGGATGCGGAGTGGGCGATCAGCACCGGGCGGCACTTTTTTCGGGGTTTTCACGTGAACCACAATTTTATTTTTCGACGTTTCTTTTATTTATGTTAACTTAGTAATTTTTATTACTTAATTAATAATTAGTTTTTAACAACTATACTTACAATAAAATAAATAAAATATAACAAAACTGTTACATTTCCCTTCATACTATAATTCAAATTCTTTAAAAAAAAAAATAATAAATAAAACGCATGGTATAGCGATTGAAAACTATTCAGGACGAGTTTATAGAAATTTGGGGAGAAAAAGTAAGAAATAAAGTTAGCGAGCAAGTACAAGAAGCAAAGTATTTTTCTATGATATTCGACAGCACCCCCTGATATTTCTCATAAGGATCAAACTAGCCAAGTTTTACGCTACGTTATGATCGGATGGGTCCGCGCGGTTAGCCTAGTGGCTGTGCGCTTCGCCACCATATGCCTTGGGAAGGAGTATCCTCGGTTCGATTCCCGTCGACGACGCGAGGAGTTTCATAGCCAACTTAGCCAGTCTTGTGCGTGTGGACAGCAGGGTGGTTTTTTCCACCAGCTTATCTGGGGTTTTTCATCCCACAAGCAAGCAAACCGGCCCCGTGAATAACACACACAGGCTGTAGGATATAGTAATCATAGGATATAGTACGGCAAGTGAGGCAACGGAAACCACTTTGCTCATAATCATTTCCCTAGATGGTGGCATATATAGCTATCCCCAAACAGCCGTAAGGCTAAATACTATCAATCAATGATCGATGGAAATAAAATGATGGTTGCGGAATCATTTGTTGATTTCATTGAAACAAAAGGTAAAACCGCCGAGGATATTTTAACTGTGATTTAGCAAAAATGACAAAACGATGGAATTGATATTCAGAATTGTAGAAGACAAGCACGTGAGAGATGCTGTTGTGATGGCTGCTCTACATACTGGCATTCACAGATGCATCAAGGAAATTAATGGAAAAGCAGAATTTGTCCCATGTACAAAATCACTCGCTGAGTTTGCACGCAGCTTTTGTTGCTGTGAATTCTGTTATTGCCTTTTTTTGGAACTGTGGAGCGTCTGTTCACGTTTTTTTCTTTCTCAACCCATCGTTTGGGTATTCTGACTTCAGTCACTGGTCAAAGTGTCAAGCGTGTAGTAGAAACTCGGTGGAGTGCACGGGGAGATGCTGTGAGTGATGTAAAAAAAATTACTCCAAATCTTAAGTGCTGTAGAACATGTAACTGTGAAGAAGACAACAGTTACCAGGTCAGATGCTGGCCTGCTGCTTGTTGCGTGACAATCGTTTTCTTACCTGTGCTTTCTTGGCCTGTGGGTATCCGTCCTTCTAGAAATTAACGACATACAAGTCTACCTCCAAACCAAAGGATTGCATATAGTACAATGTGACATAAACCTCGAGGCTTTAAAAGCAATTTTAACTGAAAATAGGGATGAATTAGTTAACAATTCAGTAGCTTACGCCTGAGAAATTTGTGATGATCTGGGAACAGTCATGGATCGTCGGTGTAGAAAGAAGAAACTGATGGCAGGTGAAGAATCACGAGATGCTGAATTGTCATACGGAACTAAGTTGAGGAGAGAGATGTTTTTTTTTTTTTTTTTTCACTGGACAGAGCGATCCAAGAAGTCGGCATGTCATTTCAACAGCTTCATGTTCTTGCTGAAAAATATGTCTTTCTTACTCCATCGAATCTTTTGAATGATAAATACGAACGTCAACTAAATCATGATCACGATGACATTAATAAGGAAGAGTTCCTGTTTGAGAGAAAAAGACTTCAGAGTTTTATTCTGTTTGCTGCTATGCAAGATGAAACCGAGACGTGGAAGGACGGTCCCCTTGAACTTTTAAAGTTTATTCTAAAATAGAGTCTCGAGAACTGAGTGCAAAATATTGTAATACTGCCGCGAATTTTCCTCACAATTGCTGTAAGTGTTAGTAGTTGGGAGAGGAATTTTTCTAAATTAAAATTGATTAAGAATTATCTAAAATCTACAATGAGTACCTTGCGTTTAAAACATCTTGCCATACTGTCTATAGAAGCAAATGAGTGATGAAAGAGACTTCGACAAAGTGATCGACGATTTTGCTAACAGAAAAGCAGTTTACACCTACCGGTAAAAAGAGCGTTGAAAGGTATCTGCGTTATTTAATAATAAAAGCAGTAATAATTTCATGATATGGTTAAATTGACTGACAATCATCGGGTAGTAAGTAACCAAAATTAGCGAGAGGGGAAAGAATGAGCAGCAATGGGACATAACGTCATCGCGTTACAGCTGCGGTATCGCAGTAATTAAAGAAAATGTAACGACAAGGACTGAAACTTCTATTAAGCCAGCCCATAATATGTGCCGTGTAATAGTTTCAGTCTAAATACCTCCCACCCGTGAGTGTGTCAGTGACATCATTCACCTCCCCTTCCCCCCGACAACACAAGTCTTACTGCGTACAAACAAGTGGTCCGCATCTTAATCCCAGGAAATGAAAACGTTCGCTAGCGTTTAGCTTTCAAGGTGAATTTCATTCCTTCGTTATGACACTACCATCCTGCTTGTTGGAGGCTTGAAGTGGCTTGAAGAGATTTATGGTTGATCTTTAGTAGTAGAATTTCAGATCCACAGCACTTATAATTTGTACACTAAATGTATGATAAGTTTACAACGTTCGCCTGATAGTATTCTCTCTCACACACATGAAATGATTTATTATTATAATCATCATCATCATCAAATTCCTGCCATGTACCCTCAAGGGGGTGTACAGGATATGATAGTACTACATGAAAAAGATTACATCATTCCTACCTTCCTATCTACAATTTTCCTCCAAATCAGTCTGTTACTTGTCAAGACTCCAACATTATCAGATCTTATATTTCTATCGTCTAAGGCACTTTGTACCGTATCAATCCACCTATATCTTGGTCTTCCTCTGGGTCGTTTTCCTGCCACCTGGCAGAGAACACTTGTTTTGCTAATCTTTCCTCGCCCATTCTGTTTAAGTGACCATACCACCTGAGATTAGCTCTGCTAACGCATTCCTGGATGCTGACAATGTCAAGTTCTTTCCTAACATCATCGTTTTTAATATGATATTGCCATTGATGCCTTCTATTCACGCCTATAATCTTTCTCAGGACTCTCATATCTGCGGTCTCTAGTCTTTGGTCAAGTGTCTTACTTCTGACCCAGCTCTCAGATCCATAAGTTAAAACTGGTTTGAACACTGTCTTGTATACAGCTAATTTAGTGTTCTGACTAATTTCTCTCTTATTCCATATGAATTTATTCAATTGACTTCCCACTGTACCAGCTTTGCTGATTCTGTTGTCTATTTCTATATTTAATTTAAGATCTTCACTAAAAATCGTGCCTAAGTAGCTGAAATGTTTTACTTGTTCCACAGGTTCTCCATTCACAACACAGTTGACATTTTCAATGATTCTGCCTATTTTCATTGTCTTTGCCTTTTTATTCCAGACCTTCATACCATATCTATTACAACAGTTATTCAATTTAGACAGAGACTCTTGCAGACTTTTAGCGGATTTATTGATAAGTATAACATCGTCCGCATAAAGCAAAGAGCTCACATTAACATCTCCAATTTTGATATCAGTTTTAATACCACTTTCCTTCATAATGGGATACATATATACATATAGATAATGAATAACAGAGGGGATAATGTACATCCTTGTCTCACACCAGATTTAACATTAAACCATCTTCCTGTACTTCCTTCAATTCTATCTGCTGATTTACAACCTCAAATAAAGACTAAGTATTGCTTGATATAATGCCCCATTGACACCATATAACTGCAGCGTATTGAATAGCCTCTCTCTTGGCACCTTGTCATATGCTTTTTCCAGATCTACAAAACTCAAATAGAGATCTTTGTTATATTCCCATGATTTCTCCACTATTTGTCGTAAAGTGAAGATCTGATCCCGACAGCCTCTATTTGGCCTGAATCCAGCTTGTTCTTCACCAACCTTTTCTTCCACAATTCTTTTCAACCATTTATCAAGTATACTTGCGTAGATCTTGCCAGGAATACTCAGTAGGGAAATACCTCTGTAATTCTCACATTCAGTTTTATTTCCCTTTTTATATATGGGTGCTATGAGAGCTCTATTCCAATCGTCTGGAATTCGTCCATCTGTCCAGGCTTTCTGAACTATGCAGTGCAGCCACTGTAAGACTTTTATGTCTCCATACTTGAGCATTTCTGGTCGAATATCATCTACTCCTGCTGCCTTTCCACATTTCAAGCCTTAGATGGCTTTTTCTACTTCAAGTATGGATATGTATTCCTGACTGCATACCTGGTCAGTGTTTTTTTTTTTTATCACTGTGCTGTCATCACTGCTTGTTTCATTTAGCAGTTTTTCAAAGTAATTACTCCATACTTCAAGGATATCTTTTTCTTCCGTTTTGATATCACCTTTGTCATCTCTAATTCCTTTTACAGCACTCTTTCCTCCATTCCTAAGCTTCTTCAACAACTTCCAGAATATCTTACCACCTTATTGATATTTATTTTCTATGTTCTTGCCAAAGTCCTCCCATGACTTTTGTTTAGCTAGTTTTACACACTGTTTAGCGTTCTTGCATTTGTCTCTGTATTCTCTAAGAGCACAAGCTGACTTATTTGCCTGGAACTTTTGATATGCTTTCTTCTTTTCGTTCACTGCTTCTTTAACTTCCTGTGTCCACCAGGGAGTTCTAATTTTTCTATTCTTGCAGACAACTTGACCACATGCCTCTCTGGCAGAATCAATCAGGGCTTTCTTCTAGGCTTGCCACTGAATCTCCAAGGATTGATTCCTGTTCTTAAACTCATTAAGTCTACAGTTCACATCTGAGAGCTTCTCACCTTTTATTTCCTTTAAAACTTTCTTACATGTTATTCTTTTCAATATGAAATTCAATTTTATCCTGCTCAAGACTAAATAGTGATCACTTCCAATTTCAAATCCTCTGTATGCTCTGGTGTCCTGTTCCAGGGAGAAAACATCACTATCAACAATAACATAGTCAATGAGACTTTTCTTATTCCTTGCTTCTTCTCTGCATGCGATTTTGTGTACATTTTTATGTTGGAACATGGTGTTCGTAATAACCAGTCCATGTCCTGAGCAGAAATCCAACAGATATTTGCCATTATTATTAGCTTTGCTCTTTTCTCCAAATTTTCTCAAAATATTTTTGTGTGTCTCACAATCATTTCCTACTCTGCTATTTAGATCTCCAACAAGGATCAACTTTTCATTTTTCATTGTGTCAGTTGCTTTCTCTAAAGCCTCAAAAAATTCCTCCACTTCTACCTTAGTAGAACCTTCTGTGGGACCATAGGCACAAATAAGTCTCATTGTCCAGTTCCCCATTCTCATATTTGCCCACATTACTCTACTTGAGACTGACTGCCATTCAAGAAGATTAGCCTCGTATTTTGTGTTGAATACTATGGCTACTCCTTTTCCTTGATTGTCATTGTCTGAATATAACATTTTGTATTTATTGCTCAGAAAGATCTCGCCAGTTTTGGTCTTTTTTGTTTCAGTCACCCCTATTATGTCGATCTGGTACTTATCTAATTCCTCAGCTAGCTCATTTCTTTGCCATTCAGGCTTCTTATGTTGATAGTGATGTTGAGTTTGGGCAGAATTTCTACAACATAGATAACAGTAATCAAGAACTACAGTATCTTAATTCTGTCCTTCCAAAAAACGGCCTACAATGGAACATTAGTCAAACAATTCCCACATTTCAACCTCCAAAACAATCAGAAGAACAATTAAACCAAGAGTATAAAAGAAAGGCGATCCTCCCATATATACGGTGTCACATAAAATAGCAAGATTGCTTCGCCAACTAAACTTAAAGGTCGCCTTCTACCCAAATAACAACAACAGCTTTGATAACTTGAAACCGCCTAAACCTCTACACCCGCCACTCCAAAAACCAGGTGTCTACAAGATCAGTTGCAATCGTGGTCTACACTACATGGGACAGACTGGCAGATCTGGTGAGATATGCGATCGGAACACTTCCAGGACATTGAGAATGAAAGAAAGAACAAATTAAGGCTGGCAGCGCATACAACGGAAATAAAATAAACTGAAACGCTCCACATTGATTACTATTTTTACTCCAAGTGTTCAAAGAATCAGCTGAAATGATGAAACATCCTCTAAAGTGTAACAAAAAAACGAAGGATGATTTTACATCAGCTCTGGTCTTCATTAATCAGCTTATTAATTCTTCGTTAATCAAATCACGAACCAGCAGTCAGCGTAACAGCGCATGCGCATTTTCCATTGTTTCGACGTTTTCAAATATCTTTCACTTCAAGTGTTAACTGTTATTATGATTCCTAGTTTTTCGTTTATTCATATTATTGCAGTAAAACAAAGTATTTCAGGAAATTAGTCGAAATAAAAACAGTGTCTAACTGTGTTTGTGGTTTAATACCGAGTAAAATATTTCTAGAATGTCCACAGAAGCCTGCGCAATGAGATTTTACTTTCTGTCACTTGAGAATATACGTACAAAACGATTTAGAAAAAAATTCCATAAAGAAAAAAATTCCATAAGTCAAACCATCAACGACAAGCGCATCACCAAGAACCGTATTGTGGCTTTTCACGCCGAGTGACAAACCACCGCTCCTCACTTGCAATTCCGCACACCCAGTGGTCTCTTCGCTTAATAACACTTCGGGATTCAATTTTGACATGTTTTAATGTACGAAATGCGTTGTTCCCCCCCCCCCCTTTTTTTTTTTTAATGTGACTTCAACCTACGAAAGGCTCTAAACCTATAATACATCTTTGCCGTGGGTGGATTACTAATTTATTTTATTTTATTTTTATGTTTTGTATTTATTATATTTTACACAGTTCGTAAACCCAGAGCGAGAGACCACACATGTGGAACTTTCTCTAGCCACCAATAAGCGGGGCTGTGGTCTCCCACTGACAATCCCAAACATCCGTGCTCACTGCAGGATTCGAAACCACCGCCTGTTTGGATTGGAGAGCGAATACGCTAACCACTCGTCCAATCAGTTTTTTCGAACATTCCTCACCGCTCTTGGTGGAGAGGGGTCAATCCGGTCAGAAATGAAGTGTAATGAAGTATAAAGGACAGGGAACTCAAGTCTCTGCTCGTGTTGTCTGGTAGTATCTGTATTAAACAAAGGTCTCAATTCTGGACGTGAATGAGATGATCCACAATCACTCGTCGCTGGAAATTCGGCTTCTCTCTCTGAAAGGGTGGAACCTCACTGTCAGAGGGCTTTTTATCGGTTCATTCTTAAATAAGTTAGACTAGAAGTCAAATCCGACTTCACAGACTCAGCACTAATCGAAGTTGAACCAACACAACCTTATGCTAGTTTATAGAAGATGAAAAAAACACGTACGCACCCAAAATTTACCAGTGCGTAATTTATTTAACTCAAGTTTAATCTTAATATGTAAAAATAATTAGTAAAACCGTTGCTTTTATGTGAACGCAGAAAACAACTTGAACAAAATCATGAAATTATTTCAATGAAAACGATGAGAAAAGCAGCTGCCGATAGCATCTCGTGGAATCCTATAAGGACCCCTTTTCTTCCCTCCTCAGACTTCGTTTCCACTTCTTGAGCAAATCTTCCCGAAAACTGAAAAAAACGTTAAATGCGCGAACGCGAGGTCGTGTTCCGGTCGAACTTCTTACCTGTTAACAAGAGCGTTCTTTCTGCGGCCATTTCGGGTGCCTGAAGAAATCCTCGAGACCAATAATCCCCCTGAGCGAAATCCACGTCCGATTCGTTCACCTGTGCAATAATCACTGAAGATGTTCGCTTTCTCCGAGTCTTCGCGTGCGTGACTATCCTCGTACGTATGCAGCGGGGTCACCCCGCTTGTCCACGTGTCATACAAGTTAGACGGGTGGGGTTTACTACCCCCGGCAGATGAGAGAAAGTAGGCAGATGGGCGGATCATTCAGAACGATTCTCAATACGCAGCCCACATACCTCGCATCCCTCCGTAATAGACAGCGCTTCCCTCCCCATCTGTTGTGCAACGGCTTCCTGCCCTTCAGCATTGCTCACCATCGTTGAATGAGACGCAAATCTTACGAGAGGATTTGTCAACACAACAAATTACTCAACATCATTGTTTTCATTTGACTGAATTAAACTGGTAGAACTATACACTTCCAGAGTATTGGGTTCACGCAACATGCAGAAGAGTTAGCAAGCGATATCACAATGGCTTGTTGTAATTTCGGAATATTTAAATCAGTTCGCGTCAACGGCGTCACAAGTACGTTAAATTTTCAGGGAGGCTAAGATCCATGCTGGAGAGAGTTTATTTATTTACTTGAATTTGGCTGTTTAAACGAATACGTTTCTTTCCTTATTTTGCAGCGTAGGAATTTCTTAATAAACTGCAAATCTCGAGTCCTACAAACAGGAAAACTGTTGGTTATTCATAAACCTTTTTAACGGAGAGACATCTTTGCATGATGTCGTATTTCAAAGAAGCATTTTCTTGCTATAGATTTGGGAATGTCCTTACGGTGATTGAAGTGGGGACGGAATATTCAGATTAAAAGCTCCGCATATTAGTATTTTTTAAAAAAATCTTAACACTATCGGGAAAAAAAAAGCCAAAGATATCTCTCAAACGATGAAAAAAAAAATCCAGTCATTGATTTGTGTTATGATTTCACCAGATTCATTCAAAGGCAAACTTGTCAATTGTATTAGTTTTTAATGATGCGATGACGGGATTTGAAGCTTTCTGACATTTCGTGACAAAAGGATCCAAAAGTCCTAAAACACTGACGTCATCAATAACGACTCGTATTCATACTTGTGCGCGATGATTGACGTCAAAAGCGGAGTCAGTCAGTGCTACGGCAATGGCAGGGTTTTGTCTCTAGAAAACTCGAGTTTTTCATCCCACAACACAAGCAGACCTGCAATTCCAAAACAAACTAGCGTATTAATGAGTTCGCAAAACATTATCGTTGATTTCGGAGTAGGCTTAACTTGCGTAAAAGACGCCCTCTCCTGGGAAGCGGATGAGGGTGCTAGACAAGAGGCGAGCAATTTTTTTTTTTTTTTTTTTTTTTTTTTTTTTTTTTTTTTTTTTTTTTACGTTGGCCCATACACGAGAGGTTGGTTGGTCATCCAATAGCACAACAGATTTGGGAAAGAAGACACTTGTTCATATTAGATTTGAAGGCCTGCGCATTATACTCCTTGGGAGGCTGTCCAGAATACACAGCAGCAGCATGGATGGAGGAGGAGGAGGAGGAAGAAGAGAAACTTGTTCCGCGAGTATGGAATTGGACTGTGACGGGATGTTGGGTGGTAGCTACACGTGTTTCACTAGATTTCGTTGAAAGGGGGGGGGGATTATTGACAGTGGTACATAAGCACTGCGACACTGCAGCACCCCTAAGGAAAAAACGAAAAAATTAAAATTTGTTTGTGTTTTTAAATAATAACAAAGCTTACAACATTATATAAAAGCAATACAACATGTTAAAGGTTCGACATTAATTGAAAAGTTAATTGGAATTGTTCCATTAACGCTTTAGATTACGAAACAAATGCACTGCGATCTAACGCAGTGTCGGAATTATCGCATTCGGCCAGTTGTGGCTAGACTCGCTGACATTCGTTTGCACTTGTGATTGCACATTACAAGTGATTCCGACACTGCTCGTTTGGGTAGTGTCGCTTGCAGATAACTTGTATGCATGCGCGTTATTTCTGTGAGATACGAAATTTTTATTATTAGTGCGTGTTCATGGTGAGGATGAACTATTTTTGGTAAATCTTTTTTATTTATGGATTTTATTTTCAAATAATATTTTTAACAAAGCAAATATTTTTAATAAAATAAATTTACTTATTAATAAATTGCTACTGATTAGGAAAAAATGAATTATTTTTCTTATTTTGTATATGCATCATCCCCACTTTTCACCTGCCGCCATTGATTATCGAGGATAGTTCTGATGAACATTTATCGTAGATATATTTATAGAAGATGCCTGCAGTGACGCCTGTGCGACAATGGTCGGAGTGAGTTGGTAGGAGACGAGTCTGACTGTTTTCTTCTATATTGCGTTGAGTATTTTTAGGGAGCTCTTAGGGAAACCTCCCCAAATATGAGAGCAGCATTCGATGGATGGGCGCATTTATTATTAATGACAAATAAGCACAAGCTTATGTCATTAATAACAGTATTATTTTGTACACTTTAAAATCATTTTTGATAATTCTGCCCATACAAATAATCCAGTTTAAATCAAAATTGAGATAACTCGAAATTTTTGAGTATTATTATTACTTGACACCCCAAAGGCAATAGTTTTTTTTTTTTTTTTTTTCATTATTATTATTTTTGTATTTTTAAATCGTTCTTCACCTAGTCCGAAAATCCTGCTCAAACATGGAACTTTTTCAAACTACTTCAGGCCTCCTATAAGCTGGACAATGGTTTCGTACTGAGTAATGAAATTCATCTACCACCATGTGATATTCATTTACGGAAACCCGTAAAAAACTAAAATGAAATGGATTGTGTAATTCACTGAATAAATTCACTACTAAATTAATGTAAGGAGAAATCTGTGTCGTAGCAATTACATTTGTCTGCTTTTACTTTATCACAGCAATCATTTTATAGGACTGGCAAAGCTAAGGAAGTTTACAGTAATCTGCCTGGAGACAAGCTACTCTTATCAAGCCTAAACTTGTCAGCCACCTCCAAAGATTTTTGAAAAGGAGGTGAGGAAAGACATCACATTCAAGGAAATCGGAAGGTACCATGATATAAAAAGGTTAAAGTATCATTGCTGCAAGTTATCGAAACACGAAGAGAAAGAGAGAGAGCCTCACCAGGTGACGAAAATGTCCAGACTAGTCCATGCGAACCCAATTGCATTCCATTTGTCGCTTCACCTCATTCCAATGCCGGATTAGATTGCAATCCAATGGCTGAAAGGTCAAAGTCACCAAAGTGTCCTTATAAATTATTCTTCGAAAGATCTGTGACTCGGAATGCCATTCTGCTGGAAGCGACTGCTGTCAAGTGGATAAACTGGAGGATAACGGTTCTGCTATTTATCCCCATAGGGAATACCGTTTCTCTGATATCGGATGGAGGGATCCAACTTATGCAAAAAAACATCATTCCAACATGACATCCATCCATGCGCCACGTTTCCAGCCCACAGTATTATCACTTGGATTCCATTCATGCATGCGGCTGTGCAATACTCGGGCACTGTTGTCAGCCTGGAACAAATGGAATCAGGATTAGTAAAATGGGTCGAGATTTTCCACTGGTAAAGTGACCCAGTATTGGTTTCCGGTGCCTACTATTTATTTATTTATTTTTTGCCTACCGTTATTTATTTTTGGCAGACATTCGGCGAAGTTGTCTGCTGCTCTGCCCTCCGATGTTCCGAACATCTTTGGTCTGATTCTTGCACCATCGACTGCCCACCGGTCTTTCGCATCGGCATGACTCTTGAGAGAAAACTGCCATTGGCAAAGTCTTTTCTAACTATTTGATCATTTGGTACACTCTCGTCTTGTGTGCATGAATAACTCAGCTGGCAGCATTTCCCCGTGATTCTTTCGCTGACATGTTTGGCGTCAGCGCTCTTGTCTAACTTGCTGTTGAGCAGTTACTCGACTGAATTGTACGCGCCGCAAACTGCATCTGTCTACCTGCTTTTATATTATAGCCTAGAACGGACGATCTTTTAGATTGCTGCTTAGATCATGTAAGTGTTGAATTTTGTGTGTGTGTGTGTGTGTGTGTGTGTGTGTGTGATATACATACATACATACAGTCATCTCGACTTACGGCGAGGTTCCGTTCCGACAATCCATCGTAAGTCGGTATCGCGATATGAATCATAAAAGATATGCTAACAATTAATATCCCCGAATGCTAAAATATGTAAGTCTGTTCGGTTATATTATAACTGATTTTACTCTTTCTCTCCCCCCCCCCCTCTCTCTCTCTCTCTCTCTCTCCGGTACAATCTCTCCCCCCCCTCTCTCTCTCCAGTACAATGTACAATTATGACATACACATCCTGTATACTGTACTGTAATAAATAACGAAACAGAGTGTACATTATTTCTTCAAAGCTGCTGCTTTCGAGCGGCCGATTTATCCGAGGATGCAGGGAGAACCAGTTCAATTGACAACAAATTCATCACATTCAGGAATTTCAACAAAGCGTTCCGATACAGTTTGACAGATGTCACAACACGAGTGAGCTTCTTCAACAATGTGCACATTACGTCCAACTTAATCTGCACAGTTTAAATTTTTTTTTAGTATAAATTTCGCTATAGCAAGTAATTGCAGCTTGTATCATTCTGTCTGTTTTCTCTTCATGTTAAACTCCATTTCTTCAAATAATCGAATTGCCTTATTAACAAAGGCAAGTGCTTCTGCCAATTTTTTCACTTTTTTTGGGGGGGGGGGAATTGGTTATTCTTCACGTTCTACTGCTTTTCTTCTTCTTTTTCTGCTATTTTTTTTTTTTTTTTTTGTGTTTCCAGTTCTACTTCGCGAGCTCTTCTTTGATAGCTTCCAACAAGCGCTCTGCGTGCATTGTGAATCTCCAACTTCAACTGGCCTCATCGCCTGAGTTACTTAGGCCGTCATTACAAAACCATGAATAGTGTTTGGCGAAAGCTGCTCAAAATATGATACAAGACAATTACACAAATGATACATGAGATAGCCTCCTGCCTCACTTCATTCCGCATTTACATTCTTTATACAGCGCAAGATATTATATTGCTTTCAAAAATCAGTTTTCTCACACTCAGTACTAGTAATAACCTGAGCAAAAACATTTCTTAAATACTTCTTTGCTGTCTTGAAGGCAGAAAAAAAAATCATATCAGAAGGTTTTTGCTGATAAAAGGTAGAATTCGGTGATAGTGTTAATGGAATAGCCGTCGCACATACGATGGTCGTAAGTCGAGGGCTGAACGTGTATATATGGAATCTCAAGAAATAAAATTGTTAACAGTGGGTGATATACCTTCGTAGTCGGTTCAATTGAAACACTTTTCATTTATTAGCGCCGACAAAATGTAGCTTACCTAAGTTGAAATTATCAGCTTCAAAAAATGAAGCAGTAGCGGTAGGATATTTGCATTTGAAAGGATAATAATAATGGAAATAGATATTCACTAGAAAGCGTTGAGGAAATTTTAAAAGCCATTCGCAGACGATCAGCTTCAATACCGGAAGCAAAAACTAAAGTTACTGGATAATTGAAGGAAAAAAAAAAAAAAGACACGTTTTCGGCATTGTTTGGTTTGTGTGATTTTCCGAATGTTTTGTATCTTTTAAGTTAGGTTCTGTGAAATATAATTTTTTGAACAGAAAGACTTTTTGAGACCATCATTCAAGTGAGCAGAACCGGTTATGAAAATCTCTGTTGCTCACCTATCTGTGTTTAATCGCAGTCAATTTTTTTTTAACTTCTCAAAAAAAATTACTTTGGATTAAAATTACTATGAGCTTCAGTCTAGAAAAGTTCAACTTAATATCAGGAGAAAACCACCTCTCTGATGCAATCAAAAATAGTGGGTAACTGGGAAGCTGATCTTCGCAGAGAACTATGCCTTCATTCCATTCTGTTCGCGGACAGTTTCAATCCGCTTTGCGTTTGCTCAAGTTTCGTACTGAAAAGCATTCAGTAGTTGAATGATTTTCAGCTTCGACTTGGTATTCAATCCCATATATCTGATTAATTTGGTATGTGTGTGTGTGTGTGTGTGTGTATGTATGAGACAGAAAGAGAGATTTGGCACACCACACTGCCGATTCCCCAGCTGTCTGCTTTCCACATATTATTATTACATTACATAATACCTCAAGGGAGTCCAATGACTCATTGAGGGAGGGCGCCTGCTCTACAGCTCTCCGTCTCCACCACTCCACTAACCGCAACTACCTTCATCACCTATACCAGCGCCATCTACTGCCGACCACCACCACTATTTCCACAGACAATCACAAACATCCATGCCCACGGCGGGATTCGAACCCGCAGCCTTTGGGCTGGAGACCGGATACGCTAACCACTCGGCAACCAGGCTGGCTTTCATATATATAGCGATAATTCTGGTGCGATATTTGGCTTGTGTGCAGCAGTTAATCCATGGCTAACTTATCTTCTCAACTCTAACGTCTGAAGGAAACACGCAACCTTTTTTGAACATTATTCTATCCATTTTGGTTAGTTTGTGTGGCTTCTTTTCATCATCATGTTTCTGATTTTCAGGTCAACAGCAAATTACATCCCATTTCTAGTATTGTACTTAACTTCACACAAGCACACTTTTTTTTCACCGAGCACTGCTATAAATCTTACAATACCTATATGTTGATATACATGTGTGTGTGTGTGTGCGTGCGTGCGTTGCAGTTTCTCCATCAGTAGTTTAACTGCTTGAATATCCCACCCGAGGTTGGGGATTAAAAAGAACTACTAAATTGCATTTTCAGAAACTTACTGATGAAGTTTCTACAAAAGAAATGCCGCATACAAAATCAAGAGCTTCTTGGAAATGCGATGCCGAGAAAACGCACAAAAAAGCAAACCTTTTATAAATTCTGAAATGCTGTAAGGCATTTATATAATTCTCACTGTCTGTCAGTTGTCCTTAATGTTAACGAAAAAGGCCTATGACCTCTTGACTGTTCTACGCCCATATGCTAGCAGCAAGAGTACTGCAAAACGTGGTCAAGGTCATCAGAGATGAATGCTTTCCAGAGATTTTAATTTTATGGCGCACTTTGGAGTATCTTAAAGCTTTGTGGATCTAAATAAATCAAGCACTTTGAAATATTTTATGTTTCCATGTTTTCTTTTATAAAGTATCTTAGCCTAATGTACTCATAAATGTATCACAAATGTATAAGCAACGTCTTTAATGCAGTTTTCCAAACTGTAGTGAAGGGGGCGACGTCATAAGGATGGCTAAATAGTATCCCCGTAACTCAGGATTCATATAATTTGCGACATAGTACTAGGATATAACAGTTGTTGCTGCAATTCCGTGTGATATTTGTTCAGATATACAAATTATATAAGTAAAAGTTCTGTTTGCGAGGAATTACACAAGTATAAATTAGTTATGTTACTAACAGTTGCCATTATAACCATGCATTATCTTCAACACTAAGCGTTAGTTTTATGTTACGAACATGAGAAACTGTGCACTGAAGATCCAAGCCAAATATTAATATATTTTTCAAAGATGCAATGACAAATGATTAGTCTTACAATTATTCGAATATGTGATGTTTTTATTTTTATGCGTCAGTCATTTTATATTGTAATGCAATATTAGTTCTAGAATGAATTAATACACTGCTACTTAATTATCATAATAAATATTATTTAATAAAAAGGAACGCACTGAAATTTCCATAAGAGGGCGCGGCTATACCAAGATTTGCAACTGTACTAATTTACTCATAAATGCGTCATAATTTTTATGATGATATTTATGAATTGGTCTGCATTAAAATCAGTCTTTGTATAAAGAGCATCGGATGAAAAGGTTCTGCGAAGACAGGATTATAATTAATGTAAGGAAGTGGCAAATAATTCCAAAAATGATGGCTAAGAAACTGAGTTAATGGTCAATTAAAGCCTGAGTCTGAAGATCACATATCAAAAATAATTTTAATTTCAGCTGCGATTACTTAAAGATGTGCAACAAGTCACCAGGCGTCGCCTTATCTTATATTGTCAATCTTCACCCACAAGGGAATCCAGGGAGGATGCTCCCGTGTAATTCGAGTATGACTAATAGAATCCTCCTTGTCTGTAGCAGATGAAGGTCGTTTTGTGTTGGGAAAAAGGGCAACGAACACACGTGCAGAGGTTTTTCAACCTTTGACCGATAAAGCGTAGGTTTTAGGGAAAAGTAACGGTGACGACACGCTATGGCGCGAGAAATAAGAAAGATAACTCCGTGGGTGACCTTAAAATTTAGTCTAGAGAGACAGCGGCCTTGATGTTTGTCTGTGTCCGCTTAAAAGGTGGCCGAATGCCCCATTCATGACAACCCACGTTGCGAAACTTAGTGGTCATCAATTAAGATAAGCAGAATCCCTTCGTGAAACGATATTTCTGTGATGCGCTTAAAGAGTATTCAATGATATTTTAACAGTGACATTCAGGTCAATACACTCGAAGGACGCTATACAACCTATGTTCATTGGGAATCCTCACATGAAATGATTTTTGCTTCTTTTAATTCGAGCATTAGAGGTAAAAACTAATTCAGAGGCAGATAAGCTTTTTTCACAATATTTAATCCAGAATATTGTAAGTCAGATAGTTAGTTTCATTACCCGTTATGGGACCGCCATCCTGCCTATTGGGAGCTTATACTTTTTTTGCAAGACACTACTAGTCACCTGTTTTTGCCTCGATTCTGCCCCTCCATATACCACGTTTTGATATCTGTCCAGCAGCCAACCTGTTATCCACTTAACCAGTGTCATGTCCATCCCCATTTATTCTAATTTGTGTAACAGAGTTCCATGTGGTATTCTGTCAAATGCCTTTGCAAAATCCAGCAAAATCATCGAGCAGCCATTTCCTTTATCCAACTCAGCTGTTACTCTATTCTAAAAAGTTAGTAAATTACTAAGGCATGACTGACCCTTCACAAAGAAATGTTGACCCTCATACAGTATCATATTTTTATCTACCCATTCTTGAATTCTCTCTTTTTGACCTTTTTTTTTTTTTTTGTACTTTTACCAAGATGCCTGAGATACTGATTAGTCTATAATTTGTTATAGAACTTCCCTTATGCAAGAGAATTATTTTGTCCTCTTTCTACTCCCTTGGAACTGTACCAGAGTTGAGACTTAAATTAATGAGCCTAGTCAAAGGTGTTGCCAGTTTCCTTGTACATTTTCACAAAACCCTAGCTCAGTGATGGCGAACCTATGACACACATGTCAACACTGACACACTTGAGGGTTTCAGGTGACACACCTTGGATGTGTTGAAAGATATTGGTATTCTGATGAAAAAACTGGGATAAATTGTGTAAGATCGCTCTCAGTTAAGGCGAAGGTAGATTTCGGTTCATTGAATGAATTATATTTTATAGTTAGCCGATTTCTATTTTATTTTGTAACTAGCCTATAAACAACGAGCGTTTAAATTTACGTTTTCTTTCTTAATCATTACAATTTATGCATATTCATATCATATTATAAAAACTTATAAAAATTATTATCAATATCAATTGTATTATCAATAATACAATTGCAAGGTTTCGGAAAATCTGTCGATATTATGTTTGGCATGAGCAAGAGCTTTGAGAATAAACTCCAAATATTTCAACGTGATTTTGAAAGTAACAATTTTAAGTATTTCCCAAAAGTGAAATTTTTTTTTTAACGAAACCAGTCCCGAAAATCGTGAACAACCAATCTATCGAAGTTCTAGTCAGTAACTGAGCACTTTTCTTCTAGATTTGAGCAATTTCGAATGTTGGAACAAACAATCCAATTCATAAAGTATCCTGATGAAACAGAATTCGTGGGTCTTAAATTAGATGGCTTTGAGTGGTTGGATTTAAAAGATCTAGAAATGCAACTAGCCGACTTCCAGTGTAATCCTATCTGGAAAAGAAAGTTTATTGCTCTTAGAAATGAATTAGGAACATCAGCATGATACCGCGTGTAAAGACTGTGAAATTCTAAGCGTGTGGAATAGCCTTCCCGAAAACTTCCATGCTCTTAAAATCTTTGCTAAAGCTCTTCTAACAATTTTCTCTTCTGCATACTCTTGTGAAACTCTATTTTCTGCCTTAAACAATATAAAATCGAAAGGGAGAAATAGACTGAGCAATGATTTGAGCGCTGCCTGTGTAGCATTAAAATGTACACACTATAGCCCTTCTATAAAGCAACTTTCTACCAGCACTCAGCAAAGAAAAGTCTTTAAATGTAATGTTAGTTTGTAATTTCACTTTATGAAATTAATTGTATAATATGAATTCATAGATTGTATATCAATGTCCTATTAAATAAATAGCCTAATATGATATGTATAAGTCAACATCCATGATTACGTAGTTAATTAATTTATGATGCATGTATGCAAGTGGCACATTAACGATGTTAATATTTAAAAAAAAATAAAGATCTTTGACACACCTGGGTAAAAAGGTTCGCCATCACTGCCCTAACTGATATCTCATCCAATCCCACAGCTATTTACATACAGACTCTTCAATATCCTAAGAACCTCTAATTCATCCACCTCTGTTCCCACATCACTGTCTGTCACATAGGTTAAAGCAGTAACCTCACTAGGATGATGTACCCTTGCAAAATGATCACTCAGTAACTCAGCTATTTTATCCGCTTCTGTCTCCTCGTGACCATCATCACTCATTGAGGTTAATCTTCCATAGTCATTCTTCCTCTTACTTGCCACATAATGAAAGAACTCTTTGGGATTTCCTTTGGCCAGCTTGGATAGATTCTTTTTATAATCTGATTTAGCCTTCCTTGCCATGCTGGTCACCTTCCTTGCCCGAGCCTTGTATTTATGAGCTTGCTGGTCACCTTTCTCTTGATATACCCTCCACAACATTTTTTTCTGCAGCTCGTGCTTAATTACAGATGAATCCTTCGTAGTAAATTGTATACCATAGGTATACAATTTACTACGAAGGTAGTTTGAAACGTTCTCCGCCTAACAATGAAAAAACGAATTTATAAATTAAAAATTACTTTTATTTTTCAACATAATCTCTCTTAAGACTAATGTATTTATTTCAACAATGCTCCAGCGCCATTATCCCGTCCCTGTTGTGGTTATCAGTAATATCTACCAAATACCCCTCTACAGCTGCAATCACCTCATGATTCGAATAAAAACGCTGACCAGCGAGAAAGAGTTTTAGTTTTGGGAAGAGACAGAAGTCAGAGGGAGCCAAATCTGGAGAATAGGGTGAATATTCCAACAATTAATAGTGCAGGTCCCTTAATTTTTCCATTGCCAAAACACCTTTGTGGGCAGGTGCATTGTCCTGATGAAAGATGATTTTTTTCTTCTTCAGACCAGGTCTTTTCTCACGAATTTTTTCGCATAGTCTGGTTGAAAGATCGGAATAATATTCCTCGGTTATTGTTTAACCCTTTCCAAGATAATTAATAAACAAAATGCCTTTAGCATCTCAAAACACCGATGTCATGACCTTTCCTACTGATGGAACCGACTTAGTCTTCTTTGCTGAGCAGCTGGCTTGGGTCCACTGTTTTGAATGCTATTTGAATTCTGGTGTGTAATGGTGAATTCAAGTCTCATCCATAGTAATAAATCGACGCACAAAATCAGTTTTATTCTTGTTAAAACATACCAAACATGTTCAAAGATTTTCATGCGAGTGCGTTTTTGATCTGCTGTGAGCAAGCGCGGCACCCATCTTGCACAATGCATTTTCATATGCAATTCTTCATGCAAAATATATCCTACACGTTCTTTTGAAATGCCTATAGTCGCAGCAATTCCACGCACTTTGACTCGCCGGTCATACAATATCATATCGTGCACTTGATCAATGATTTCTGGTGTTGTTACACTTTTTGGTCGTCCTTCACATGGATCATCTTCAAGGCTGGTACGACCGCGTTTAAACTCGGCAGTCCATTTCTTAATTGTCGAGAACGAAGGAGAAGAGTGTTCATAAACTTTTATGATCTTCGAATGAATTTCTTTTAGCGATAAACCTTCTTTTACAAAGAATTTTATAACCGCACGATACTCAATTTTATCCATTTCAAGGGATACAGGGAACACGTTTGCTTCAGACAGCTGTATAAAGCAAACTACTGGATCGAATAACTTGCAATTTCACGTGGATGCTTATGACAAATGTACCAACTTAAAAAAAAAAATCGTGCCGATAGTGTTGCCATCTATGGTCGAGGCCGAGAACTTTTCAGACCACCATCGTATTGCTTCCTCTAGATAACCCTTAATTATATATAAATATATCCCATGCACTACTAACATTCTTACTCTGCAGTGTTTTATGCCGTCGCACAGATGTAAGCTTTTTCCTAAGCACGTCATAATCAACTGCCTTGTAATTCCATAAATACCCCTTCTTGACAGAATATCCCTCATGTTTTACAATCTCCCAAGTCAAGACTGCATGGTCACTTTCATTAATTGGAAGCAATGTTGTCAGCTTGATTATGGATAGCTCTTCTGATCCTATCACCAGGTCCAATACTTTCTTAGCCCCTAGTCAACTCCATCACATGCTGCCTTAAGTAATTATCTCTTTGTAGGTATATAAATTCTATTTTCTTCCTGCCATGTGATCCTTCTTCCTTCCAGTCTATATATCTCCATAGTTGCGGTCCACGTAATAATAGCATTTGACCTGTACTCATTATACTAATTTGGCGATGCATGTCTTTCAGATCATCTGTGGAACTCCCTGGTCTAAAGCAACAACTGTATATTTTGTCTTACTGACCTTAATCTCACACCAGACTGCTTCAAATGGACAGCCACCCTCCTGCCTGTTTCCTTTATTTTTGACAGCAATTCATCCGCTATCATCAGCAGTACCCCTCCTTCATCCTATCTTCCATGAAAATACTTAATCCTTCACATTTTATCCCTGTAACTACATCATCTGCTGTTAGCCAAGTGTCATTAATGCCTATAACTTCTGGTGAGGTTGCACTGACCAAAAACTCCACTCTCTTGTTCCTGATCTGGTATTAGCATATTGAAACTGCAGATCCCTTTAGGCCTCCACCCATCTTTAGTTTCTGAATTGACTATCCTATTCTTCAATATATTTGCTTGATGGACTAGATTCCTCACTTGTTCATTCTCACACTCATTCGTTTCATGGGTACTTCACACAAACTCACTTGCTTCCATCCTAATTGCTTAGTTTTCCTGAATTTGTGCTTCAGCATGCTCGGTGAACAAAGCTCTTCCTGGATACCAAAACCATTTACAAGCAGTTCATCAGCATTGTACAAATCCTTCTTTCTGTCAAACACAGACCACAAATTCTACATCATTCCTTTTGCACTATGTACGTATTGACTCATTGGCTACCAATACCCTCCACCTCAGTTCGCCTCTATCATAGCGTGGTAGAACACTTACAACTTCACCTTCGCTGTTCAGTTTAGCCTTTTCTAACAACTCCTTTACATCCTCCCTAATGGAATATTTCTCCTCTCTCGAATCATTTGTACCAACCAAGACAATCATTTCCTTCGACTTACTTTTTTTTGCATCCGGATGGCGTGGCTAATATGTGAATTTTTGCGCCCGGAAAACAAGATTTTGATATACTTTCGTTAAGTAACCCCCCACCCCCGATCATTGAGTCTCCCTATATAAATTTCTCCTTAACTTGTTTTTCTTGTTTTATCGGTCTTTACTATTTTTTCGCACCACTTGCTTTTTTCACTTTGCAGTCCCGCTAGTTTCTTGCCGCTTCTGCAATTTTTCAATTTCGCGCTTTGTCCTATGAAGGATAACATTCAAGCGCGAAATTTCTTTCTCTTTTATTTCCACGTCCCCACGTTTGACAATAATAAATTCCTTTAAGAAACTAACATCTTTTTCCATCCTACTATCGATATTGTCCACTCTACTAATATTTGCTGCGTTCTCGTCAACTAACAGACACTCACTTTTGAAACACTTAATACGCACTCTCTCTCTTTCTCTTCTCTCTCTCTCTCTCTCTCTCTCTCCAGTTTCAATTTCCTTCCACATATCCCTTTAATTTTCTCGACGAATACAATTCACATCCAGGAGATTTAAATTTCCCTACAACGTGGTCTTGGCCGCCATTGTTCGTCCACGCATTGGTGCCATGCCGTCAATACCGTATTAAAGAAAAAAAAAAAAATACAATGTGTACACTCACAAACTTACTAGCTAAGCTAATTTCACACCCTTTAAAAACTAAAACTACAATAAGTTAACGTAATATTCTCAAATAAAATACGAAAAATTCATCGAATTCCTTCTGGAGCGATAATTCCACTCCACACACACACAAACACGTCATTGATCTGCCACTTTTGTTCGAACTCCTTACAGTTCCAAAGCGTCCTTTTTTTCTTCCTCTATTGGTTCATTTCGGAATTCGCATTTCTTATGCATGGTTAAGTTCCTTTAAGAATTTAAGCGCAGTCACACCGAAATGGAGTGGAACTGTAAGGAGTGGAATGAAAGAATGAGCATCATCCAGTCCATTTCATCCAATCATTTTACATATTCACACAAATATCTGTTGTTTAGAAACAGTGAGCAAAGTACTGAGAAAACAGGATAAAGTTGTTGGAAGTTTTCCCACTGGGTTATACTAAAAATTAAAGTTGCCAAGAAATTTTATTCTTGGTTTAATCCTTTATCCAAGTGTAAGCAAACAAAGTTTGCACGTGAAGTAACTTCACGACTGGGCAACTCGTATATAGAGGTTAATGACTTGATATCACTTGCCTTAGTATATATGCAAAGCACATATCCGTACAGACATGTGTATAATGCTATGCATTATACGCTTTGTACAGTCCTGAAATTACTTCAGGCGCAAACTTTGTTTGCTTACTTGGATAAAGGATCAAACTAAGAATATAATTTCTTGATATCTTTAATTTAGAGACTGAATACAGTTTAGGAGAGGCTATGTGGCTGTCATTATTGATTTAATTATTGAGAATGTAATTTCCTCTCTGTGTAATTGTTTGGGATTGCTATCGAAGCAGCCAATGCCATGCCAGCATAGTCTGTCCATGATATATGTTCTGTGAGTTTCTAGATATCATTACATTTTTTCCCTAGACATTTCTTCAACAATTCGAAGCAGAAGAAATAAATAAATATAAATAAAATAAACACATGAAAATTCTGTGTCATGATACTTAACAGCATCCCATGTTGTAAAGCTGCATTGATAGAATTGCCAGTACAGAGCTCCAAGATGAAAAGTTAGAACGTTGGCTAAATGCAAGATCGATACGTTCAATTTCACTAGTTGCAATGACTGCCCCTTTTTTCTTTATGCACGGTGTGTGTGTGTGGGGGGGGGGGAACTAAAGTTCAGATAGTCCTGCAACCCTACTCCGGAGAATAAAGATGTCAACTAGCAGCCACTTCAAGCCTCTAATAATTCGTAGTCTCGCTGTGGGCGATGAAATTCAGATATCGCATAATGCTCAACACATCCATGCTAACAGTGGAATCCAAACCCACGGCCATTGGTGGGAGAGTGCTATGTTCTATACTCAACTAACCAGGCCGGCAGGGTGGAAACATAAGTCAAAATAGCTGCGTTTTTCAACACTGGGCAAAAATGCTACCCAAGAGAATGGTGTCTGTAATCATGGCCAGAGGTGGATCTACAGGTCTGCGAAAATAAATGAGAAACACTGAAGTGATCCCATAATTTTGCGTTATATATGTACATTATCTGAAGACAGTGGTCAAAATGAGAATGTCAGCGTCTCAATAAGGAATGGGGTCACCCCTCTCACAGCAATGAAGCACTCACAATGTGTTTCGTATTGTTTATAATGGTGTCTAGGAGCAAAGTTAGTGGTAATTACCATTGCGCCTGCAAAGCTCTCTTAAGTCCCTCAAGATTTTGGGGATTGAGAACGCTCTTTGGTCAGAAAGACCTGGGATTGATTCCCATCAGTGACGCGAGGAACCATTATCTGGTCTCTTTCAACTAAGGTGAGTTAGCCGGTCTGACATGGAGGTAGGGTGTTTTTTTTCCATCCAGAAACTCCGGTTTTAATACACATTTTCTCAGACATTCATACGAATTTATTTAAAAAAAAATTAAAACAAAGAAAACAAATTACTTTGCTTATCCTATCTAAGAGTAAAAAACATCCTTCCCAATTCATTCAATCCACTCGGTTTTAATATGCAACATCAAGCAAATGGATGCGACTAACGTAACACACAAATTTTATTCCCTCTACAGGAGATTGGTGGTTCGCTTATAAGTAATTTGGATCTGCAGAAACGGAAACAGCTTTGACAGTGTGATGGTGTTATTTAGTGGAAATGCCTGGATGTGCTACTGTACATATTAAACGTTCTCAAATCCATAGTCGATAATACCGAAGTCGTCCACTGAACCCGAAATATAAATGTGGCAGAAATACCGACTAAAAGGCGCCAGTCTCTCGAAAAATGTTGCAATCAGACTTGTGTTTAGAAATGCGCCGTCTCAAGCATCAAGAAAGCTCATGTTTTCACTATAGAGATTCTTGTTGTTACATTATTATTCTTCACGAATCTTCACGGAGTATGAAGACATGCGGGACACACACACACACACACACACCAAACTTTATTTACAGTGCCTCACGTATGTAATACCCTTCTTACTGTAAGAAGAATATAAGTCTAGATATAGGAATGTTGTCCACGCGGTTAGCCTAGTGGCTATGCGCTTTGCAACCCTATGCCTGGGGAAGCAGTGTCCTGGGTTCGATTCCCGCCGCCGACGTGAGGAGCTTCAGGATCTGCCATAGCCAAGTTAGCCAGACGTGGAGAGCATGGTTTTTTCCCTCAGTTTATCTGGGGTTTTTCATCCCACAAGCAGGCAAACCGGCCCCCCGTGAACACACGGATCTACAGCCATAAATACTTAACCCCACCAGGAGGGGGCTCAACTCTCCCCAATAGGGACGGGGAAGAAAAGGGAGGAAACTCCATATGAATAAATAAAATCGGAATGCTATTGAAGAGAGTAATGATAGCCCCATCGTAAGAAAGATAGTCGGTGTATCACGATGACGAGTTAAGGCAGCGAATAAAGATCGCTAGTGGAACCATGAGAAAAAAGTTCATTTTGTGAATTTGAGAGACATAATAATATTTTTATTCTGTATAAAGTGAAATTAATATTTTGTATTTTACTAATTGGTAAGTTCCCTAATTAATGTTTATTTCTTAATTTTTTTTAAAAAAATAATTTTAAATAATCTTAGAATATATTTTAAAAAAACTTAGATATCGGTTCTAAAGATGGGATATTAACTTTTTTTTTTTTTTAATGGACCTTCTGTGACGCAGCTTCGGACTCCATGGAGATGCATGTATAATAATAATAATGAATTTAATGATGTTTATTTTTGTAACCTTGCACTATTTTTATGTGCACTTAAGACACGCATCCACATCTAATTTCTTTTTAATGAATTTATTCAGAAAGATGAGGTGCTTTCAGTTAGAAGATGCATGTGTATTTTGGAACCGATTACACTTTTCCTGCATAGTAAAGAGATTTAAGGCTATTACTGTTTTTCATAGGTGCGCGTATAATTTATAACTATATGTGCACCTCCGAGTCATTGTATTAAAGAAAATGATGGTAAAATAACAAATCCTTTCGTGATGTAAATCAGCTTAAGGAAAAATTCTCGTCTGCAGCTGAAATATTAATCTTCACCTTATTTTCAAATACTGGTATCCTATGAAACGAAAAACTTGGGAAGAAAAATCGCCACCAGACTTAAACAAGTATATCCTTCCCAACCAAAATCCGAAAGGGATTTGAGCTTCCACGTCGTCTATAGAAAAGCTTAAATAGGGAACGCACAGAACATGGTATCTGCACAGATACGCTTACACAAGTGGGGAAGATTACCTAACCTACATCCCAATGTGACTGCGGGGCCATAAACCAAACCACCCGGCACATTGTGGAAGACTGCAGATCCTTCCCTGGTGAGCTGAAAGACCTTTTTTGAGGCAAATTCTTCAGCTCGAATGGCTATCTGAACTAGAGTTAAAATTTTAGTGACTTTCTTACCTGATATTTGTATAAGTGCATTACTTGTCTCATTTGAATTGTCTCACAAATATGTATTTATATATTAAGCGCCTCCGTAGCGCAATTGGAAGAACGACGATACGTTGCGCCCTTCGATTGGAAAATGCCTAAGTTTGATTCTCGTCATGACGAGAGGAATCTTTATGTGGACTTTTTCAATCGAAGGTGAGTTAGCCGATCTCATACGGAGGTAGCAGGGTTTTTCTCTCGGAAACTCGGGTTTTTCATCCCGCATACAAACAAATCGACCCATATAGTTTTAAACTAGCTTGGAAAAACAATAATAGCCTTAAAAATCTCTTTACTTATGCACTAATCCTTAAAGGTACCTGTGGCATGACTATAAACAATAAATTACACGATAACCACAGTAATTAAATTTAATGAAATAAAGGTACAAATATTTCGTACTGAAATTAACAGAACATCATCAGTGCGTAGAAACAAGAAAACCAAAGAAATGGGAATACAAGGTACATAAGCAGTCGGTGGTTTACCAATTAAAAACTGTTGCCGCGTGCTTCAAACTAGTACAGCAATCCGTCGATTAATGTGCTCTTTAAAATAGGCGCATTAATCGAAATCGCAGTAATCGAATGCAATAACCCATGGGAAAATGCATAATTCGTTCCTCAGATTTCTTTTTTGACCCTTAATTTTTTTTTATAAAAGAATTAGGGTATGTCTCAGGGCTTAGTTAAAGGAAAACCATGAAACTCAAAGACAATAAAACATATTCAGAATAGTTAAATATAAAGAACCAATAGGCTTCATTTCGGCGATATAAACATTAATTAAATTTAAATTAAGGGGATATTAAATCCCACATTGTTTTAAAACCGAATAAGAAACTCAAGGATTGGAATTAGAGAGGTTCATGCCGAATATAGTACTTTGAAACTAGTAATCGCCGAATATAAAAGTATCGGCGATTACTAGCGGTATTTATTTGGTCTAGCTACTCACTGATGAAGCCTCAATAAAGGCTGAAACCGGTCTGAGTAGTGACCTCCACCATAATGTAATAACAGCATACATTTCCTAGGAAATGTGTTTTTACATTATGGAAAATACCAAGAATAGCGAGCAGAACTTTACCACCTTTGCTGCGAGTTGCCCGAGATTGTACTACGTACTAAGATTACTTGAATTAGCTCGCGCTAGTAATCGCCGATACTTTTATAGTTTATTATATTCGGCATGAAACTCTCTGATTCCAATCCTTGAGTTTCTTATTCGGTTTTAAAACAATGTGGGATTTAATATCCCCTTAATTTAAATAATATTCAGAATATAAATTTATTATTCTGCTTCTTAACAAAGAATTGAGCTAACGTAGTTTGGCAGGCATTCTGTTTCTTTTTTTTCATACAACTGACGGTATGGCCCTATTGCCTCTTCTGCAAATTAAATCTCTAAACATTGCTGCTTAAAAACTTCGATTGTACGAAAACTATTTTCAAATTGTTTCTGTGAAACCTCTTTGGGCTTGTCAGTGATTAAATTGTCTTCATATTCTTCAGGTTCTTCTCCTTGTGCATCTAAATTTAGTAGGTCGGAATCACTCACCTCAGAATAAGATTTAATTAACTTAGATTCATTTGAAAAAGCCTTTAAAATCATTTGCATAACGTGGAAGAATGTGCTTCCAAACGGCTCGCATATTGCTAGCAGTAATTTCATTCGACTTTGCGACTTTATAACCAGGCTGAGATTTCTCTGATTTGGCTAGAAAAGTCTTGGAAGGCATTCGCTTCCAAAAAAAGGACGGTTTCATCGACATTAAACATTTGTTGATCACAATAGTCCCCTTCTTACACAATTTTCTCTGGATATCTCCTTATCTGCACTTGCAGCTTCGCCTGTGATTAGAACATTACGTAGGCTATTTCTCTTTTTGAAACGCTCAAAATCACCCAGCAATAACGTGGAAGTCTTCTTCTTTTCCATCATTAATAGCCCTTTCTTTCCAGGTTACAAAGAGACAATGCTTTTGATTCAAGAAGGCCGGTGTTTAGCGAGATCAACTCGAAGCAGCCTTACCTTTCTCTTTGTATTCAGCAGTTGATTCACCCATTTTTATGTTCTTGTCCTATCTTTGCTCTGGACTCGCTTGTTCATTTTTCTTTATTATTTCAAGTTTTTCTTCCAATCAGATTAATTTTCGAATAATTTGCACCCTTTTTTTTTGGTTACTAATTCTTTTCCTCATGATTAAAGGTTACGAAAATAATTTAAAATAAAAATGTAAGGAAAACAATTGCATGAGATATGATTAGCAAAATGTTATGTAAAGCAGACAACATAAATTTTGGCCGTAAATTTGGAACACAGTGTACATGGAAATAGTGTAGTACCATTTAAAAAAATAACTTTGTAAAATGTTTTAAATCAGTAACTAAATTATTTCATTCTAGTGAGTGATTTTTTAAAATAGTTAGCCATAAAAATATAGAGATCGAAAATTTTTAAAATCTGTAACATTTATTTTTAAGATGTATATAGACGCACTAATCGAATTTGGATAGCGAAAAAAAATGAGGCACTAATCGGGGGCGCATTAATCGAGGGATTGCTATATTAATAAATAATATTATTACAAATGATTTTGTTGAGGTCCCCTCTGTTAGCCGTGGCTGTGCACTTTGGAACCATATGCCCAGAGAAGGAGTGTCCTAGGTTCGATTCCCGTCGACGACGTGAGGAGCTGAAGGATCTTCCTCAGCCATAGCCAAGCCAGCCGGTCTTGGGAGTGGACAGTAGGGTTTTTCCCCCAGTTTATCCTGGGGGTTTTCATCCTGCAAAGAACTCAACACTACAGGATACATCGGGGGGCATAGGGCTGACCACCTTATCTGGCGAACGGTTTGAGAGCCAATGATTAACAAACTCTCGACACCGCGAGGTAAAAGAGGGCAAAAGGAAGATGAGGTGATGATGAGATTTTGTTGATGATTAGATAAAATAAGAATCTCCCAAACTTTTGGGAGAGAGAGAGAGAGAGAGAGAGAAAGAGACAATTGTTCTGATTCAGATTTGGGCAATGTAAAAGGGCTTCGCAACTTAATTTGAAAAGGCGTTCATATTTAAAACTGCTTCTATGGAGGATGAGCTTCATCCCACTGGATATTGTATTTAGTGCCAATACTATGTTGTGCTAGACCAGACTTTTGAGGTTTCAATAACGAACATCAATATTATCGATAATATTGATGTTGGTCAATTCTTTTTTACACAGAATGGCCTGCTGCCCAAAGTATGTCAGATTACATTCATAAGGTATCTGGTAAACGCCAGCTAATGATAGAGAGGCCTTTTTGTCTTTTGTAGATGGCAACAGATGAGAAATTTCGTTGATTGGAAAATATGTGAGAGCGAGATGATACTGCAACATTCTACCAATCGGTTCTGAGATGCCAGAAATATAAGGGATTGGAACCCTGCGGTCTGTTGAAGAATCCTTAGGTGTTGGAACATAGGAGTCAATTATCTGCCGGATTTGATTAGAGTTGTAACCATTAAATTCCATCCATGTTTTGATAGTGAGAAGTTCTTGTTGTAAGCTTGAGGGAGAGGAGCACACCTTATGTGCTCTATTAATTAAAGACTCGATAACACCGAGTTTTTGAGAGTGACAAATAAATTTATCACTTTTTAACAGTGATAAATTTATTTGCAAGTAAAGGTAGGTTTTCGATAAACACTGGTTGATAAATTATCGGAGGCTGTGCTCGTAAGAAGGATGTCTCCAAGAATGGTAAACACACCTGACCTTTTTCCATGATGAATTGAATGCGTGAATTAAGGCTATCTATCTGTTGTAGGAAAGTGGTGAGTTAATCTTCAGAATGAGACCAAACAGCAAAGACATCATCAACATAACGAAACCAATGAGAGGGTTGGAGATGAATGGGTGAGAACAAGGTATCTTCCAGATGATTCAAAAAATAGTATGCTAAAGGTGGAGACATAGGGCTACCCATGGCAGTATCTTCAACTTGTCTGTAGATGTTGTTTTTCCAACTAATAGTGATTGTATAACAAATTCAAAAAAATGCTTTGCAATATCAGGAGGGAAATCATCATATAGTAAATTAACAGTGTCAGGTAATGGAATGTTGGCAAAGAGGGAAACAATGTCAAAGCTGACTAACAAATCCGTGTTTGAATATCCTTGATTTTCTGAAGAAAATGTGTGGAATTCTTGATGAATGATCTGGATTGTCCAGTATGGGCAGGTAATAAATGTGACAGAAATTTAGCAATTCTACAGGTGGGAGAGTCAACACAATTTACGATGGGTCTTATCGAATAACATTTTTTATGAATTATACGGAGGCCATATGAACGAGGATTTCTTCCAAAATGAGTACGCAACTTGTCCAAAGTATTTTGATCCCAACTAACAACTTCATCAAGCTTATTTGTTTATGTTTTTGTAGGGTTATAACTAATTTCTTGATAGGTGGAGGTATCTTGTAAAAGTCAGTCTATCTTCCTCTCGTATTCGGCCCTTATCCATTACCACTACCGCTTTTCCTTCATCTGCTTCGAAATAGATAGATTGCTATTTTTCTTAATGAAAATAGCGCACGGGTTTCAGCACTAGATAAATTACATGGAGGTAATTTGCTTTTAGTAAGTAAAACAGCAACTTCAAAGCGTAGTTTATTAGTATCTTCGCTGGAGAGTCCCGACAGATTGCGTTCAATTGTTATGCAAAAGATGCATCCCAGTCTAGATGCGGGATGCATTTCGATACCACAGCGAAATCATGGCCTTTAGCCAATATACTAGTTTCACCATCAGACAACAGGCGTCCAGAAATATTCACAATCCATTTATTAGTAGCAGTGTTGTCAGGGGCGCGCAAGTAGTGTCCGGCGCCTGTGTGCAAAACTTTAGTTGGCACCCCCTATCCTCGCCCTCCAATAAACAAATCACTTTAAAAAAACTTTTTTTTTAAAGTATCATCTCATTCCCACATATTTTCCTGTCAACAAAATTTCTCACCTGTTGCCATCTACAAAAGACAAACTGTCACCTCTATCATTAGCTGGCGTTTACCAGATACCTTGTGAATGTAATTTAACATATTTTGGACAGATTAATGAATATCAATATTATATCAAATACAGGTAACCCTCGTAACGCGGTACTTATACAATGCGGTTTGATATAACGTGGTCTACAAATTGTAGTATCCCTTGTTCAACGCAGTTTCGATATAACGCTGTCTACAATTTCTAGTAACCCTTTATTTATTTATTTTTTCATATTTTTCACCGCGTGACTTAAAAATCAAAATTTATCTCCGTTAAATTTGTGTCTGCCCGTATCGCGCAAGTAGTTATAAGTATCGAATTTAGTTTTATTGTATCACTGAATAAGGTGCTGTAAAGAGGCGTTTGCAGTCTATGTCATTCTCAACAAATAGTGCAATTAGAGACAGATGGAATAAAAACGGCGCAAACTAATAAATCACATGTCCCCTCTCACAGAAACTATGCTGTATAAACTTAAACAAAACCATATGTTGCACTGAAACACAGTATCTAACCAAAAACTATTGTCCAATTTTTCAATTATGAAATAAGTGTTTGTTTTATTGCATTTGAAATTCTCGATGTCATTATGACAGATCACAAAGGTTAACTTAAAATAAAAGACTACCAAGAATTGAAACATGCCATATAATGAATGTGTGAGTTCGCCTGCCAAGAAGCCATAAAATTCAACCAAGGGTTGGAACGTTTGTGTGAGTTGAGCCAGTCAGTAATGAGAAGTTCCATCGGAACGATAAATGACACCCTGTTGTGAATGTGTTAAAACTAATAGTGAATGTTGTTATGACAGTTTCAGATGTTATGGAATTTGATCGAAGAGAATTAGCATTTCAACTCAACACTTGTCGGTTGCTTTTGTCTTTGGGTCGCGCGATCTTTTGTTAATACCGCACCAATCATATGGACGTCTTTATAGCTGCTGTCTTGTGTAAAACAAAATTCAGATTGTACGTACTGTAACAATTAAAAAAAACTTGAATAATTTATAAGCGTATAAAAGGATATCACCTATAAATCGTTGACATGCCACCTCTGGCACGAGTGCCATAGGTTCGCCGTCTAGGGTTTACTGTATAAAGTGTTTATTGTTGAAAATTGTCTTCGTTTTCTGCCAGGAAAGCGCATTTAAAACCATAAGTGTGTTATTCTCAAGCTGAGCAGTTTATTTTCTGGTGAGTTACATACATGTGTAATGTTTTTTTTTAATGTAAAAGTTTATTTTTATTGTAATGACCACTAAAACTGCGACGAAAGGGAAAAACCCAACATTGAAGAGGAAATTCATTTCTCTCGAAGAAAAAATTAAAATCTTGGATCGGTTGAAAATTAGAGAAAAACCAGGAGTTGTTGCAGGGACTTTGAATTTAAATGAATCAACAATTCGAACAATCAAACAAAATGAACATAAAATCCGAGAAAGTGTTATTGCTGGGTCAACGGTAAGTGCAAAGCGCGTTGCTCGTGTTCGCGATATTCTAATAGAAAAAATAGAAAAATCTCTAATGATTCGAATAGAAGATTGCACTCAAAAGAAAATTCATTTGGATGGATGGACACATTATTAAGCAAAAGAACTCGATCAAGATTCTTCAGAAGAAATCTCTCAGCATGGATTTTGTGCCAGTAAGGGTTGGTTCGAAAACTTTAAAAAAAGCGGTTTTCTTTGTATAATCTTAAACTCCAGGGAGAATTAGCATCAACAGACGTTGAAGCTGCCCAGAAATACCCAGCACAACCTTTAAAAATCGTTAAAGAAGGCGATTATAGTGGAGACCAGGTATTCAATGCGGATGAATCTGGGTTATATTGGAAAAAATGCCAAAAGCACCTATATTTCAAAAAATGAAAGATCAGCTCCTGGATTCAAAGTTCCCAAAGATAGAATTACTCTACTGTTTTGTAGTAATGCATCAGGTGATTACATGACAAAACCAATGTTTATTAACCGATCCGCAAATCCTCGTGCGATGAAAGAGCTCGATAAATCTCGACAAGTCCACCCTACCTGTTTATTGGCAGGCCAACACAAAGGCATGGGTTACAGTTAGCATGTTTGAAAATTGGGTTTTCAAGTGTTTTGTACACGATGTAGAAAGTTACACAAAGAAAAAGAATATGGACTTTAAAATTCTACTAATTTTAGATAACGCACCAGGACACCCAACACATTTAAGCCATCCGAATATTAAAACAACTTTTTTGTCGCCTAATACTACTTCACTTATTCAACCACTCGACCAAGGAATAATATCAACATTTAAGACATATTATATTCGACGAAAATTTCAATTAATTTTGGAAAAAAATGGAATCTAATCCAAACATGACACTGCCTCAAGCGTGGAAAGAGTTTTCAATATTGAATTGTGTAAAAATTATTTCTCTGTCCATTAAGGAATTACAATCCTCTACGCTGAATGCTTGCTGGAAAAAAATATGGCCTGAAGCCGTTCTGGAACAAAATTTCGTACCTCCAGTGGATGCCGAGCTACGTCGTATAATAAACGTCGCACACATTTTTGGTGGAGAGGGCTTTGTGATATGGTTGAAAACGAAATTAGTGAATTTGTTTCTCCATCAATTAGATGGAGAAACAGATTTAAATGAGGAGGAACTGGTACAATTAACAGATGACGTCAAACCAAATGGCAGGGAAAGTTCTGCCGAAGATTTTGATTGTGATGAATCCGTTAAAGAATTCCAAAAAAAAAAAAAAAAATCAGCTAACGCCTTTTTATTCCCGTATACGGGAGTAGGCGAAGCCATTTAGCCGTATCTAACTTTTGGAGACTGAGTGGGCAGTTCAATCTCCACTGGTACCAACCAGAGATAGATGGCCCAAGGCTATCACTAATTAAGCGGTACACAGTGAAGAAAAACGGCTCAAATGTGCCGCCATCTCGTGGTCCCTAACACAATATATTTAATGTCTGAAATAATGTGGGTTCTACGGTCGATTTTCTTGAGTTTACGGGACGAAAAACCCCGAGTTTCCGGGAGGAAAAACCCGCTTGCCCGTGCCAGAGATCGACTAACTCAGGAACCGGTCGAAAAAAGGCTTAGAAAAATTTCCTCTAGTCGCCGTAAAGAATTCGGTTTAAAGAAATTAGCAGAAGGATTGGACTTGCCAAGAAAATTGGAAAGTTATTTTATGGATAATGATGCCTCAATGGAGCGCTCGGGAAAATTCAAGACAATTGGATATTTGTTTAGCGCAATATTAAGAACTTAATAAAAAATTGCAGCATAGTGGAAAGCAAAGTCTTATTACTGAGTTCTTGATGACTAAACAAGCCGAAGTATGCGATGAAAATTACACAAATGATGTCAAAGAGATTTCAAGTGGTGACGACCTCTGGCCACTTAAAGAGCATCTACGAAATGTTATTTCTGAAGACAGTGATGACGATTAAAATATGCTCTATTGTCTAAAACATTTATGCATTATGTGCAATGAAATTTATGTACAATTTGTAATTTTTATAATTTTATACTACGTATTTGTCTAATAGTTCGTTTTCTTAACTTGCATGAATTACCTGAATTAAATAAAAATATTGTTTTTGTTGGATATGTCTTTGTTGTTTATATAATTTAAAAAAAAAAACGATTTCGGAACCTAACCCTACTTTTTCTATGTGATCTAAGTCTCGTATAACGCGGCATTTCTTTGGAACCTAACATTAGCGTTATACGAGGGTTACCTGTACATGAAACCTCAAAAGTCTGGTCTGGCACAACTTGGTATTGATACCAAACACATTATCCGGTGGGATGAAGCTCGTCTTCTCCACAACAGCAGGTTTAAATATGAACGCCTTTTCAAAGAAAGTTGCGAAGCCCTTTTACATCAGCCAAATCTGAATCGGAACGATTGTCTCTCTTTCTCAGAAGTTTAGAAAATTCTTATTTTATGTAATCATCAACAAAATAGTTTTTAATAATATTATTTATTAATACTAATTTCTAGCACACAGCAAGTTTTTAATTGCAATAAAGAGCCAAGAGGCTATTTTTCGGCGACGTAAATTAAGTTAAGTGGATAATAAGTCCCTCATTATTTCAAAGCTGAATAAGAAACTCGAAATCTAAGAGTTTCATGCCGAAGAACTTCCGGCGAGTCCAAGCGTAAGTCAACACCTGGTAGTGCAAACACTAGGGAAACTCGGAGCAAGTTCCGATCACTGTCATTAATATTTTCTCATAATGTAACTTCATACTGCACATTTCAGTATGAAATATGCAGCTCCTAGGAGATGTATTACTGTTTTACATTATGAGGGAAGGTCTTCTAAGGCACTTTTTACTGTATCAATCCATCTACATCTTGGTCTTCCTCTGGGTCTTTGGTTTCGACCTTTATTGAGGTCTCATCAGTGAGTAAGTAGACCTGGATAATATCGTTTAAAAACTTACATGTAAGTTCGGTTCACTGCTTAGATTTCGATCTTCGAGTTTCTTATTCGGATTTGAAATAACGAGGGATTTATTATCCCCTTAATTTACGTCGCTGAAAAATAGCCTCTTGGCTCTTTATTGTGGTAATAATATATGGGTACACCTTTCTGGCAATTCGTATAGTAAAGCATGTAAGTTCGGTTCACTTAAACCTTGGTATTATCCAGGTCTACCTACTCACTGATGAGACCTCAATAAAGATCGAAACCAGTCTGTTTAGTGACCTTTCCCTTATAATGTAAAACAGTAATATATCTCCTAGGAGCTGCGTTTTACATTATGAGAAAATATTAAGGACAGTGATCAGAACTTTCCCCACCTTTGCTCTGAGTTTCCTTAGTGTTGTACTACCAGGTGTTGACTTACGCTTGGCTCGCCGGAAGTTCTTCGACATGAAACTCTTAGATTTCGATCTTCCAGTTTCTTATTCAGCTCTGAAATAATGAGGGATTTATTATCCCCTTAAGTTTTCAATTGATAAACCACCAACTGCTGTATGTACCTTGTATTTGCGTTTCTTTGATTTGCTTGTTTCTATGCGCTGATGATGTACTGTTATTTATTATTCTTATTATTACGTGACACCTCCAAGGAGTCCAGACTAATCGAGGGAGAGCACCTATTTTGTAACTCTCCGTCTCTACCACTCAATTCACCAGCTACTGCGAATTGTATCATCTATACCAATGCCATTGGTATAGATGATGCATCTCCACCAATGCATCCACAAAGTCCTGCCTTTTCTCTCATAAAAGGAATCTCAGCTCAACTTCTCTTATCCTCAGTAATACACACATCACCAGATATGATCAGCCATGTCTTCTTGGAGTGACATTAACCATAGCCTCTTCTAGCAAAAATCCATTGAATCAATAGCTTCCTCAGCCTCTAAAAAACTAAGCATTCTTTTCTGCTCAAGAAGCTATTTTACATCCACCCAGCTACTATTAACCACGCTACCAGCCAAGACGTCAAGGTTATCATGGATGCGAAGTGCATATTAAAATTGTAATACCATTGATATTGCATTGAAATATATGATGGATACGAAGCATATGAGGATGTGTATTTGATCCATAACGGCCGGTAAGGTGGTTAATCCTACATAAATCCCAAATCTGCCCATCCTTAGAATACTGTTCACACTTTTAGGGTAGTGCACCAAAACTTAAAATTCTTGATGCTGTCCAGAAGAGAGCAATTTGGCTCATAGATGACGAATAATTTCCTGAAAAATAATAGTTATCATAGATGACCCTTCCCTCACAGGCTCACTTCAACCTCTATCTCATAGAAGCAATGTTTCAGCTCTGTGTCTCTTCTATAGACATTTCCATGGTCAGTGCTCCAGTGAATTGGCAAACATCAATCCTCCACTTGCTGTTGGTCTTGTTAAAACAAGAGCAGCACTGCTCTTTTCGGTACAACTGCAAATATGTCAAACTTGTTTTTCTTCCTTGTTTATTCCATCTGCCTCTGTCCTCTGAAACAGCCATCCTCATATGTTTCTTCTTCAACAACTTCAACCTCCAGTTCTTTAAGAAAAATGTCAATAGATTTCTTTTTCAATCCTTATCTGCACCTCATACACAACACTGATGTACTATAGGTTCTTGCACTTCTGATGTGTGGGATAAATATATAAAAACACATCAGTACTTGTGTTTTTATATATTTGCCATCAAAAACCTGAAGGTCTAGAATTCAGCAGGAGTATTCAACCAGAAATGTTCAAATATGGAAGTAAAAAAGTTTTGTGATAGCTGCAGTGATATTTCAGAAGGCAATGTCAGAAGGTCAAATTCCAGATGATTGGAGTAAAATGCTCATAGTACCTTTCCATACAAAAGGGAAATAAAAACTGGATGTGAGAATTACAAAGGAATTTTGCTACTGAGTATTCCAGGTAAGGTTTATGCAAGCATACTTGAGAGGAGACTAAGAAGAATTTTGAAAGGGAGAAGTACAAGCTAGGTGAAGGCCAACTGGCAAGATTAGATTTTCACTTTATGACCGATAGTCGAGGGAAGGGTCATCTATGAAAACTATTATTTTTCATAACTAAAAATGTTATGAGGATCAGCTGAGGGAATGTGGACTGTAGAGTTTGGTAGATAGATGGAGAGGTGATATAATTGAGACTTTTAAACTGTTGAGAGGTAGTTACAGGGGACTATACACTGCAGGGTTCTTTCGCTTGGTGGAACAGCGGGAAGGAGGATTACAAGGGGCCATCCCTGGAAGTTGCAAAAGGAAGCTGTGAGCAAGAGGGTGAGGAGTGGTTTCTTTGCATGGAGGGTGGTTGAACTGTGGAATCCATTGCCTGATAGAGTGAGAGCAAGAACAGTCGATGAGTTTAAGGAGTGGTATGATAGACTGTGTTTCCTAAGAAGGACCTCCCATGATGAGTCTTTTGACTCCATGGAGGCCTGAATAATAATAATATTTTGGAGACAGGGGGAAGAAAGAGAGGAAGCTGTATAAGGTGGGTGTGAGCAAGGGGATGAGGAGTAGATTTTTTGCATGAAGAGTGGTGGGTGATTGGAAAGCATTGTCTGAGTGTGGTGAGTGCAGGGGCAGTGAATGCATTTAAGTCGAGGTGTGATGAGCTGTGCATATGAGAATGATCTTCCATGATGAGTCTCTTGATTGCATGGAGGTTTGTTAATAATAACAATAATAATAATTTGTTCCTCTGCAGTCATTTACTGAACTAGGAATATGTTTATTACTGATTTATTTTTCACAAAGAATTTTCTTATACGTTTTATTTTAATGGCTTAAGATCACAAACATGTATTATGTCATTCATGACTATAGACTTAAATGTCATTCATTTTGTAACCTAGTGTACTTCCCCCCCCCCCCACACACACACAGATATCTTCTAAAATTACTGGTTATTTTTCTGTAGAGAATCTCTACACTTCTCTCTATAACTTTTATTCTCTCCCTTAAATGTACTATTTATGTGTTATGTATTTCATGATTCTATGTATAGGTTCACGTGTAGTTTGTTCTGTCCTCTAGTAATTTAATATACCATTGAAATGTGGAAATTCTTTTCATCATTTGGTTGTTTTGAAACCACTAGATTCATTTCCCCCTATATAAATTTGATATCAATGGAAAGCATGCACACCACTATGTACCATATCTACACAATAAAAACAAGTACAAGATAAATTCTTATGTCCTAATAAGTATTGACATGAGACAATTTGTGTTGAATGGCTGATAGATAAGAAAGAAACCGAGGCAAGCAAAACAGAAATGGATAAATAAAAATGTGTAAAACTTTATTTAAATTTGTATAAAGATTTTATAATACAACTTTTTTTTTTTTTTTTTTGGTTACAGACAGAGAAAATATATCTGTTATAAATTAAGAGAACTCTGATTCCAATATTTTGGACAGAAAATACTTCCATATATGAGAAGCTCTGCTTCACATTTTATGTCACAGAAATAAGTTGCATGGTATCTTCATTGTCATCCTACTGACATTGAACATAGGAGTATAATACAAAATAAATTAGCTTTTGTTCTTCTTGTTCTCCCTCTCTTTCTCTCTATTTATTTTTTTCTGGCCTTGGCTTATTCTGCTATAATTAGTGGTCAAAGTCATTCAGATACTTAATAACATCAAAATTAACGGTTCTGCAATGAAAAAAAAAAAGTTATTTCATTCAAGTGCACTTCTATTGTTTTTAATGCTTAAAAAATGACAATTAAAGTTTTAACTACATTTACTTTACCTTCCTATGTTTCTAATGAATTCCAAATTGACTAAACACTTATATTTTGGGGTACTGAACTTATCCATGGTACTAACACAAGACAAAAGACGAAGGGTGACCAAGGAGGAAATCTGAAAAATAATGACAACTCAGAATGGTATTTTCTAGATGAATACTATATATTATTAATAATAGCATATTGGTATTTAGTGAAGGAGCAACTGGCAGCATTTTTGTTAAGTATGATAAATATCCTTATTCATCTAGCTAAGTGTGTTGAACAAAATCTACATAGAAAAGTGAAGATTCCTAGCAGTCACACCAATTATGACACTTAACTTTTCAATAACAGGGACGACATCAGGTAACACTGAGTCCAGTGGGATCGAGAGGGGACAATGATAGGTATAGAAGCAGTGACATTTTTATGCTCTATACTAATACCACGAGTATCTGAAATAAAGGAGATGAACTGGTAGTGCTGATAGCATCAGCCTGGCCAAAGATTATTGGGATCTCTGAGTCCTGGTTGACAGAAGAGGATATAATAACAGGAATAGAAGTAGCAGGATACAGCATTTTCCAGTAGGATAGGAAAGGAACATGTGGTGGTGGAGTACTGCTTATGATAAGTGATGACTTACGTCCTCTAAGAGTGGAGGCTTTGGAAGGCAGTGACACTAATGGTTTTGAAAGCATATGGTGTGATGTAGAAGTGGTCAAGACAGGATATTTAGTGGGGTGTTGCTACAAATCAGGGAGCACAGAGGATTGGGAGCAAGAGATGTTTAGGCAGTTGAGCTTGGCAAGTACAAGAAGAATGATTGTTATGGGAGATTTTAACTACAGCAGAATAAGCTGGGAAGAAGAAAATGCATGTAGTAATAAGGGGATGGAATTTCTAGAATTCTTGAGGGACAAATGTCTTAGGCAACATGTAATAGAAGGAACAAGAGTTTTGGATTTGGTCATAGCATCAGAAGATAATAAGTGAGATGACATCTTTCCCACTAGTTGGAGAGAGTGACCATGTAATTTTCACTTGGAAAATGAATAGACATGTAGGTGTATCAAAGATAATGGAACATATGTGGAATTATAAGGCAGGTGATTATAACAGTCTTAAGTATCAACTAGTCTTAAGTATCAACTAGGGGCAGAGATTGGAAGGCCATGATATGATTAGTGCTTTTGAAATTGTGAAAGAATATTTATTAGCAGCAATAGTAAACTATATTCCACGGGTGAAGAAGCAGACACAATTTGGTGTAAAGTGGATGACAAACGATATCCAACAGGAACTGTTTAAATTTATATTCAGTTGAAAAAGAGATTATAGAAGAGATATAACGAGAGGGGTGGAGAGCAGATGCACAAAGAATATAAGACACAGGCCTGGAGAGAGACTAGTATGGTGAGGAAGGCAAAACTGGAATATGAGAAGAGATTGGCACTAAGATCCAAAGAAAATACTATGGAATTTTTTAGCTATGTGGCCAGTAGGAGGAGAAATCATTGTTGAAGAATGACACTGTGGGATAAAAATGGGAATAGAGTGACTGATGCAAAGGACATAGTGGAGTTGTTCAATGAACACTTATGGAGTATTTAATCCCCTGCAGAAATAGGTTTTAATACCAGATACCTGGCTAAAGGTGAATATTACTCCTTTAGTTAGAATATTACTCTTTAAATTAAAGATACCAAGAAATTATATACTTGGTTTAATCCCTGAAATGAAGTGATGTGAAGTCACACCACCTTTACCATGAGTTGCCCCATTCCTGAAAATACTTCAGGGGAAAAAAATTCTGTTTGCTTACACTTGGATAAAGGATTAAACCAAGTATATAATTTCTTGGTATCTTTAATTTATAGTATAACCAAGTGGAAAAACTTTCAACAACTAACTATCTCTAATCCAGAGTATTTTAATAATAAGGTGTGACACCTTTTGGCAACTTGTACATAAAAATATGACTTCTGCATTACTTCAACCATGGTGTTACCTCTGGATCTGGCTCTCACTGATGAGACCTCAATAAAGGTGGAAACCGATCTGGGTAGTGATCCTTCCCATGATGCATAGCATTATACATGTCCGCAAGGAGATGTGCTTTGCATTATGGGATACTAAGGCAAGTGATGTGAAGTCATACCACCTTTACCCTAAGTTGTCCCAGTGCTGAAAATACTTCAAGTGCAAACTTTGTTTGCTTACACTTGGATAAAGGATTAAACTAAGTATATAATTTCTTGGTATCTTTAATTTGTAGTATAACCAATTGGAAAAACTTTCAAAAAATTACTGTCTTTCTTAAACTAGGGAGAAATCCTGAATCACCAATAAATCATCAATTGTTATATCGATGTTTCTATATGATTTATGCTTAATTAGTTGTTTAATTAAATCTATCCTTTCTTACCTAAAACCTTGTACAATCAAAATCCTACCGGCTGCTCTATTGTTATATATTGTTATATGTTATAACCTTTTGCAATTTATTCTGTTTATTCACTTAATTTAATCTTATTCTTATATCTTAGATTGTTTCCTCTTCAGATACTGGCGAATTTATATTTTGCTGCACTAGCCAGTATCCTATAGTAGAAAAGATCTTTACTCAGGGAGACAATACTAGATTCTTAGCTTTCTTACACGATATCTTATTCAAACTGCCGTATAGATTCAGATTATTGCAGTCGTGACCTAAATCTACATTTATATTCACTCTCTAAATCCTTCCCGCCAAAATAGGTTCTATTTTTATAAGTGGTAAGTCGGAATCATAACCAGGCACGACTCAGGTTCAGGTAAATATGACATGTTTATTGGAATATCTAAAACACAATACAAAATTCATACACTCAATTATGCTCAATACTAAATAAACTCGAATTAAGAGGTTAACACTTTCCAAATTAATTAAATCTTATAAAGCATGCTAAACACAGTAACTGCATATTGGGATAGCTAGCAAATGATATGAAGCTAAGCTAAATACCTTTCAGTAGTATTACTCGCAAGAGAAAACTAACAAACATTCTAATGAGATACTAAATTCTACTATTCTTATCGCATCAAGTTAATCCTATCACATACAAAATTTACAAAAGATCTCTTCCAAACAATTCTTCTTACTCTCAAAGGAGGTTAACTTTCTAAATAGAGACTGTCCACAGAGTTCTTTAGAATACAGTTCTTAATTTCATATTCGTAAACAATCTTCTCTCTTCTAATGAACTTTCACACAAAATAGAGTAATTGCACCTTACCGAGCTTTTTCCGCATCGTTCTGCACCATGTGTATGTCTGAATACTTCGCATCTATTGGCTGTCCATGCGCCAACGTAGGAGTTACGCTATCTTCATTCCTTCTGCCGAAAACGGACTCAAACCTTTGCATTTCAGGAACAACTCGATGGGACTCTTCAGCGACGGCTTGATTCTGCTAGGACAGGAATTTTTACCTTCAGCTTTGCATAGAATCCTACTTTATTTTAAGAACGCTCGCAGTCCAACATCTTATCACAGACTTCACCTCCCTTACGCGAAACTGCCCGCTAACTTCCGAACCACCAAAACAGGAAAACGTTACAGCCAGAGAGAGTCTTCCTATACAGGCTCAACCCCTTATATTCTATAGAGCGCCCTCTTTTCTCAGTCCCCCTTTTGCACATGGCCCTTATCTTTTCACCCCTTTGGGTTCATCCTTCGCTTTTACGACGCTGTTATACTTGGATTCATAGAATGCATGGCAACGTAATTTTGCGAGTAAGCTATAGCCGTAGTGTTACGCTGTACACGTGTAGCTTTATGCCTTCCAGGAATTATTACTTAGCAACTTTTTAGATGACTCACAGTAAATTTTACATAGCTTAAGTGAGGTTTAAATTTAAATCAGATTATCTCTCTTTTTAGACATACTTTAAAATGAAATCTTAATATAATCAAAACAGCTTACATATAAGGTACTTGAGATAAAAAAATACAAATTTAACATAAAGTGAAGAAGTTTCACTTTTAATTACAGCTGATTTGCAGGTATTTCACTTTGTCAGCAAGTTTTATATGTTAGATTCCAAATGAATGATTTCTTTCCAAGATTCCTTCATTTAGGATCTAACACAATGAACTGCCCTGACCAACTGCTTGTGAAAGATTCTGTAAAAAATGGCTAACTCTTGTCATTTATGGTTTCTGGAGAGAAGCAATGTTTTTTTTTTCCAGAACATAATCCAGCTTCTAAAAAAATCACTCAATAAGTGATTATATTTAATCAGCTACTGAGTGATTTCCAGTTGAACTAGATGATTAAATCTAGTCCAACTAGAAGCATTAGAGATGCCTTCCTAAAATGCAAGTGCTTAGTATCAGTTTTCTTTGAGATGGATAAAGCATGTGACACTGCCTGAAGATTTGGAAATACCGAAAGGCCTACATAATTTTGATCTTGGAGAAAACCTCCCTCTCTTTATCAAGAACTTTTTATTCAAATGAATTTCTAAGACTGAGTTGGAATACTAGCTCATGACTGTATACCCAAGAAGAGGAAGTCCTGCAAGGTTTAGTTTTAAGTATCATGTTTTGTTTTTTTTTCAATCAAGATTAACTTGATAATTGAACAACTTCCCCCAAATGTAAGTAATGCCCTCTATGTGGATGACTTTACTATTTTCTGTCATTCATGTAATATGAGAATCATAGAAAGATAGCTGCAGGGACTATCTTTCAAAATGGGCACTTGTGAATAGTTTCAGATTTTCCCAGCAGAAGACAGTGTGTGCATTTTTGCTACAGACTTATTCTTCATCCTGATCAAGAATTCAGAATAGGACAAACTTTAATCCTAGTTGCACTAGAACTCAAGTTCTTGGGACTCATATTTGACAAGAAACTGAATTTCCTCCCTCATGTACACAATTGCAAGACAAGTGCTTTAAAATGATGAACATCCTTCACACCCGATGTTTAGTTGTTCTGTTTGTACCAGGTACTTATTAGACTGAAACTTGATCATGGGTCCCAAGTCTATGCTTCTTATAGAAATAGTACACTACAATGACTGGACCACATCCACCATCAAGCATAAGAATCACAACTTGAGCATTTCAAACTTCACCAATCCAAAGTCTCTACATCGAGACAAATGAACCACCATTGTCACTTCGATGTCAACAGCTCTCTGTTGTAACCTACTAAAATAACATCCCTATCAGACCATTCCACATGACCATCTATTAATTGCCCACGGTGGGAGAATCTGTATAACATTCATTAGATTAACCAGATAACCAGAGCTTAATCTTACTGCTGTAAGATTAAGCTCTGGTTATTAGAGTAAACAATATCCGGTTGCCATCACACTACTGTTGTGGCTTTCATATATAAATCAATGCACTTTTCTTTCTGCAGGATACACAAAAATCCCACCCTTCCTGTTGTCTACTAGCAGCTCTTTCAAGCCAACATAATGGAATATTCTGATTTTTTGACTGTTTACAGAGATGATTTTCAAAATCAGAGGCACCAGTGGCATCTTCCACTGTCTTTCTAGACAAAATAATATCTGCTCAGATCCCTCCAGAATTTAACAACTATACTGCTGAACTGTATGCTATAAAGCTTGCCTTAAACTACATAAGATTGCATTGCTACCAAAGATGTATCATATAAACACATTCACAAAGCTCTCTACATGCAATAAGAAGTTTAGAGCTGCAAAAACATCTATGCTCTTTCATGTCCTTTATTGCAGAAGCTACATTTGGACATGTGATTCTGTCGAATCCCAAGCCATGTTGGGATAAATAAGGAACCGAGGCTGCAGGTACGTCAGCTCGTTTCACAAGCTTTCACCATCTTCTCATCCCTTACAATGATTACAGGAAGATCATAAGACAAAAATTTTTATCCCAGTGGCAGTGAAGGAACAGAGACCAACAACAAGCTCCATCAAATCAAGCATGAAATCAAATCATGGCAGTCTAGTCTATGCACAGACTGTAGAGAAAAAGTTGTTACTGCTTGGCTTCACATATGTCAGAGTCTTCTTACACACTCCTTCCCATTCAGGGATGAGGACATACCTTTTTCTGAGTTCTGTGGCAGTGCATTAGCCATCGTTCTCATTTCAATCATCTGTCCTTGGTTTTGCCAATGAGCAAAGCCACTATTTTAGTCATCTTCATAATCTGTCTGAATCCTATACATTAAGGCAGATTTTATCACATAATTTTTTTTTTTTTTTGTATTTAAATTTTTAAAGACCATCAATATTTATCACTGCATATGTATCATATCATCATCAGCCATTGTCAATCCACTGCTGAATGAAGGCCTTACCAAGATTACTCTAAAACTGTCCATCCATGGCTCTCCTTTCCCATGTCACTCCTGCAAATCTGATGATATCATCAATCCACCATGATTTAGGCAGCGTAGTGGTCATTTTTCCTCTCGTCGAATCCAACCCGGTACATCTTTTGTCCATTGTTGATCTTGTCTTCAAGCAATATGCCCAGTCCATTGCCACTTCAGATGTTTCACTCTTCCTATGATGCCAGAGACTTTGATTTAATTTCTTATCCATATATTTTTCTTATGATCCAGTCTTGTGATACCAAGCATACTTCTTTCCATACTAAATTGTGTTGTTCTTAATTTTTGAATTTCCTTTGCTTTTAGTGTCCATGTTTCACAGCCATATGTCAATATAGGAAGAATACATTGGTTAAAAACTTTTCTCTTCAGGCATAATGGTAGGTGGCTTTTGAATTCTGAATGGAATATTCCAAGTCTTTCCAACCAAGCATCGTATGTCTTTTAATTTCATTCATGATATTTTGTTCCACTGATATCTGTTGTCCTAAATATGTATAATGATAAACTTGTTTAATTTCATCATTATTAATTTTTATAATTTCTGGTTGGACATAGATATTGAACATAACTTGGGTCTTCTTTAGGTTTATCTTTAGGCTAGCTGTTTGGCTAGCAATTTGGAGTTCAAGGATACGAGTCTGTAATTCGTGTGCAGTTGAAATAAAGATAACTATGTCATCTGCAAAGCATAAATGGAGCTTCCATTTATTTTCAGACCTTTCCCTTGCCAATCAAGAAGTTTGAATATTTCTTCTAGGAATGCTATGAATAATTTTGGAGATATTGTGTCACCCAGTCTTATATCTCTCTGTATTTCTATAGCAGAGATGTTTCCATTGAAATGAATCGCTGCTGTGGCATCAGTGTATGCTGATTTGATGGTGCTGATATATGGCTCCTCCACTCATTGGTTTCATAATGCTTTAAGTATTGCACAAATTTTTACTGAATCAAAGGCTTTCTCATAATAAAACCAAGACAACTGATATTCATTACACCATTCGATAATCTGTTGTACAACTTGTGTCCATTGTACTAAAGCCACTTTGAAAGTCTGCTTGTTCTTTTGGTTGTGCTAGGTCTAGAGTCATACAAAGCCTATGAGCCAAGACTTTTGTAAACACTTGGTAAACCACTGATAGTAGGCTGATTGGTCGGTAGTTCATTAAGTCTTCTACTTCACCTTTTTTTATGTATCAGAATTAGGGTAGCCTTCTTCCATGTTCTTGGTACATAATTTTTCTTCAGACATAAGGTCAAGTTTTGCTAAGATTTTGTAGATCATTTCTCCACCTGTTTTTAAAAGTTCAGCTATAACTCCATCCTCACCTGCAGCTTTTCCATTTTGCAAGCTTTGGATGCTCCACATAACCTCTTCTGGTAGAATCTGTGGTATGTCAGATCTTTCATAGTTTTCTTCTTCTTCATTTAATTTGTCATCCTGATATAATACTGAGCAAAATTCTTCAATTCCTTTTGCTATAGCATATATCTAGCTCAGGTAATGGTTGCATTTTGTAGTTTGACTGCAACCATATGTTTACTGCTGATCAATTGCTGTTTGGCTTTTTTGAGACTACAGTTATTTTCAATTGTTTGTTGTATGAATTTACAAGTTAAATTTACATTTTCTGGTTGTTTTGCGCAATTCAGTGTATGTATTCAATTTTATTCTGCAGGTTATTTGATTGTTTCATTTTTCTTTGTTTCTTCAGAAATTTTGTCTTGTTTCTGTTCTGCAGAGCCAGCTATTTCAAGTGAGCATTGCAAAAGGTTTTGGGTAATAATGTCATTACTTTCTGATGGATCAGCATTGTCATCTATAATAAGATTTTTAAATCTATTATTTAGTTCATGTTGGAATATATATTTTTTAATGTTGAGTTTGTGTACATCCGTGTTTTGCTTTGATCTTCAAAACATTTTTCTTTTTTATTTTTGGCAGTTTATTTGAATCTTACTGTGTACCATACGATGGTCAATTCCAATGTTGAAGATGTTTATAACAGAACAGTCTTGAAAGATGTTTTTCTTATTGATGAGGATAAAGTCAATTTCACTACTTTTCCTATTTGGACTTTTCCATGTCCACTTCCTATGTGTTTTTTTTTTTTTTTTCTTGAAAAAGGAATTCACGATATACAGGTTTTCTTCTGAATCATCATCAAATTCCTGACATGTACCCCTCCAGGGGTGTACAGGATATGATAATACTACATGAAAAATTTACATCATTACTAATTCCTATCTACAATTTTCCTCCACATTAATCTGTTACCTGTCAAGACTCCAACAGTATCAAATCTTATATGTCTATCTTTTAAGGCACTTTTTACTGTATCAATCTGCCTATATCTTGGTTTTCCTCTGGGTCTTTTCCCTGCCAACCTAGCAGAGAACACTTGTTTTGCTAATATTTCCTTTCATTCTGTATAAGTAACCATACCATCTGAGAGTAGCTCTGATAACACATTCTGGATGCTAACAATGTCAAGTTTTCTTTCATAATGTCCTAATTTTTAATATGATATGCCACTGATGCCATCTGTTAATGCCCCTGTTAGATCCTGAATGAAGGAATATTGCAAAGAAATCATTCATTCAGAATCCAACATATTAAACTTACCAACAAAGAGAAATACCTGCACATCAGCTGAAATTTAAAGTGAAACTTCCTTCACTTTATGTATAAAATTTGTATTCTTTATTTCATGTACCATATATTTAAGCTATTGTGATCATATTAAGATTTTATTTAGAGTATGTCTTAAAAGAGGGATAATCTGATTTAATTTAAGCCTCACTTAAGTTGTGTAAAACAGCATCAGGAGAAAAGAGATGGGTCGTGTGCAAAGGGGACTCCGAAAAAGAGGGCGCTCAATTGAAGAATATAAGGGGACTAGCACCATATCGGGGATCTGTCTTGTCATATCGCTTTCTTGTTTGGTGGCTCAGAAGTTAGTGGGAGTTCGCGTAAAGGGAGGGTGAAGCATCTGTGCTAAGATAAGATGTCGGACAGCAGGATTTCTTGAAAATGGAGAAGGATTCTACGCAGAGCTGAAGGTAAAAATTTCCAGTCCTAGCAGAATCAAGTCGATACTGAGAAGTCCCATCGAGTTGTTCCTGAAACGCAAAGATTTAAGTCCATTTTTGGCAGAAGGAATGAAGATAGCATAACCCTACGTTGGCATATGGACAGCCAATAGATGAGAAGTATCCAGACATACACTTGGTGCTGAAAGATGTGGAAAAAGTTCGGTAAGGTAAAATTACTCTATTTTGTGTATAAAATTCATTAGATGGGAGAAGATTGTTTACGAATGTGAAATTAAGAACAGTATTCTAAAGAACTCTGTGGACTGTCTCTAATTAGAAAGTTAACCTCCTTTGAGAGAGTAAGAAGAATTGTTTGGAAGAGATCTTTTGTAATTGTATGTGAATAGGATTAACTTAATGAGATCAGAATTGTGGATTTTAGTAACTGAGTAACATTAAAATGTTTGTTTATATTATCTTATGAATAGCATTACAGAAAGGAATTTTAGTTTAAATCATTTGCTATCTATCCCAATCTGCAGTTATTGTGTTTCACATGCTTTATGACCTTTAATTAATTTAGAATATGTTAACCTCTTAACTAGAGTTTTCCATTTAGTATTGAGTCATAATTGAGTGTATGAATTTTGTATTCTGTTTAGATATTCCAATAAACTAGTCATATTTACCTGAACCTGAGTCATGCCTGATTACGATTCCAAACTACCACTTATAAAAATAGAACCTGTTTTGGAGGGAAGGATTTAGAAAGTAAATATAATTATAGATTTTGGTCACGACTGCAGTCTGAATCTATACAGTAGCATTAAAGTAAAGTATTGTGTAAAAACGGCTAGGAGTCTAGTACTGTCTGCCTGAGTAGGGATCTTTTCTACTATAGGATACTGGCTGGCACAGCATAAAATAAATTTGCCAGTATCCAAAGAGGAAACAATCCTAGATATAAGCATATTAGGCCCAATATCAAGAAGTAAAATAGCGATAGAAAGATAGAATAGGAAGATATAAATCAGAAAATATAGAGAAAGCAACGGCCTAACAATAGAACAGCTAGTAGGATTTTAATTGAATAAGGTTTTAAAATAAGAAAGGATTTAATCAGCAACAAACCAATTAAGTATAAAACACATTAAAATAAGAAATAAAAATATATAACGCCCCTAATTTTTCTCACAACTCTCATATTTGCGGTTTCTAGTCTTTAGTTGTGTTTTATTTCTAACCCAGCTCTCAGATCCATAAGTTAAAATTGGTTTGAACACAGTCTTGTATACAGCTAATTTAGTGTTTTGACTAATTTCTCTCTTATTCCATATAAATTTATTCAGTTGACTTCCTACCATACCAGCATTGTTTATTCTGTTGTCTATTTTCATATATAATTTACCATCTTCATTAAAAATCGTGACTAAGGAGCTGAAATGTTTTACTTATTCTATAGGTTTTCCATTCACAATACAGTTGAAATTTTGAATGCTTCTGCCTATTTTCATCGTCTTTGTCTTGTTATTGCTGACCTTCGTACCATATTTATTACAACAGTTATTCAATTTAGTCAGGGAATCTTGCAGACTTGTAATGGATTTATTTAGAAGTAAAACATCATCAGCAAAAAGCCGAGATTAACATCTCCAATTTTGTTATCAGGTTTAATACCACTTTTCTTCATAATGTGATCCATATAGATAATGAATATCCATGCGGTTAGCCTATTGGCTTTGCAATCATATGCCTGGAGAAGGAGTGTGGTAGGTTCGATTCCCGTCAGCGACATGAGGAGCTTAAGGATCTTCTTCAGCCATAGACAAATTAGCTGGTCTTGGGCATGGACAGCAGGGTTTTTCCAATAGTTTATATGGGGTTTTTCATTCCACAAGCAGGTAAACTGGCTCCATGAACAAGTGAACTGTACACCTACAGTCATAGGATATAGTACAGCAAGGAAGGCAACGAGAAATTACCTTGCTCATAGTGATTTCCCTAGATTGTGGGGTATATATATATATATATATATATCAGCCCCCAAACAGCCAAAAGGCTATAACAACAACATAGATAATGAATAGCAGAGGGCATAAATGTACATCCTTGTCTGACATCAGATTTAACATTAAACCATCTTCCTGTACTTACTTCAATTCTAACTGCTGACTTACAACTCAAATAAAGACTAAGGTATTGCTTGATATAATGCCCCACTGACACCATACAACTATAGTGTTCTGAATAGCTTTTTCTCTTGGAACCTTGTCATATGCCTTTTGCAGGTCTACAAAATTTATATACAGATCTTTGTTATATTCTCATGATTTCTCAACTATTTGTCTTAAACTGAAAATATGATCCTGAGAGATGCTATTTGGCCTGAATCCAGCTTGTTCTTCACCAAGTTTCCCTTCCACAATCCTTCTCAAGTATACTTGCATAAATCTTAACAGGAACACTCAATAGAGAAGAATCTCTATAATTCACACATTTAGTTTTATTTCCCTTTTAATATATGGGTACTATGTGAGCTCTACTCCAATCATCTGGAATTAGTCCCTCTGTCCATGCCTTCTGAACCATGCAGTGTAGCCACTGTAAGACTTTTATACCTACATACTTATTTGAGCATTTCTGGTCAAATATCATCTACTCCAGCTGCCTTTCTACATTTCAGGCTTTTGATGGCTATTTCAAGTATGGATATGTATTCCTGATGGCATACCTGATCAGTGTTTTTTTACCATTGTGCTGTCAATGATTGTTTCATTTAACAATTTTTCAAAGTAATTACTCCATACATTAAGCATATCTTTTTCTCCAGTTTTCTTGTCACCTTTATCATCTCTAATTCCTTTTATAGCACTCTTTCCTCTATTTTTGAGCTTTTTCAACAGCCTCCAGAATATTTTGCCACCTTCTTCATATTTATTTTCTATGTTCTTACCAAAGTCTTCCCTTTTATTTAGCTAGTTTTACACAGTGTTTAGGTTTCTTACATTTATCTCTGTATTCTCTAAGAGCACAAGCTGACTTATTTGCCAGAAACTTTTGTTATACTTTCTACTTTTCCTTCACTGCCTCTTTAATTTCCTGTGTCCACCATGGAGTTCTGATTTTTCTATCCTTGCACACAACCTCATCGCATGCCTTTCTGGCTGAATCAATCAATGTTTTCTTCAGGGCTTGCCATATGAATCTCCAAGGTTTGGTTCCTGTCTCAAACGGTTTCATTTTTTCTTGGATAATGTTTGTGTATTTTAGTCTACAGTTCACATCTGAGAGCTGCTCAACTTTTATTCGCTTTAATACTTTCTTACACGTTCTGTTCTTTTTTTCAATATGAAATTCAATTTTATCCTGCTCAAGACTAAATGGTAATCAGTTCCAATATGTCGATCTTGTACTTATCCAAATCCTCAGCTAGTTCCATTTCTTTGCCATTCAGGCTCCTTATGTTGATAGTGCCGATCTTGAACTCTGGTGATGTTTATTTGGGGTGTGTTTTAGGATTTGTTACAGTAGCTAACTTTTCACTGTTTGCCCTGGTTCCCTGGCAAAAACTATGAAGGGGGGGGGGGCTTGTTTAACCGGGCGACAATACTTGCTATTTGATCAGATATACTGTCAAATTCTATGAAGTTGTTTTTCAATTTTTTATTAACCATGAATCCAACTGCACTGATTCTTTCCTTATCTTGGCCTCTATAACACAGTATGTCTCTGGTTTTTAACTGAAGAATTTTAACTGTCATTGGAAACTGAAGGTCTAGTTTCCAATGACAGCGTGATCTGGTTATCCGGGGATTCTTAGCATCCTCTGCCTTCATGTTTAGCTGTCTGCTGCCATAGGAAGTAACAATCTGGCCTCTGGGAATGATGGTCATTTATTTCTGCTTGATTCATCTTGGAAAATGAATCACATGCATATATAAAGATGTATCGTATACATATCATATATATTATTTTATTTATAGAATAGAGTTAGTATATATAGGCTTTTAATATTTGGTTGGTTTTATCTAATTTTTTTTTATGTACTTTTTTATACACTCATTTCTTTATTCGCTTATGATGTTGCCTTATTTGTTTATTAAGTAATTATTACCATGTATACTACTAGGATCTGTATTGGCACAGTATGACTTTAGATGTTTTTGTATCACTAAATCCTTGACCAAAAACAAATAAGCACTTTGGCTATTTTTCCAGAAGCGACCTAGATATACATGAGTAACTTTGCAATGATTTTGTGTCAGGATAGTGGAGAAAGGGGTTAAATCTATTGAAAAGGTATTTAATATGTCTGAGCTTTATATTAATAAAAGAAGACTAGGAGTAACTGGTTTGATGAGTCAACAGATGACTATAAAATAATGTTTATTAACCATGAATCCAACTCCACTGATTCTTTCCTTATCTTGGCCTCTATAATACAGTATGTCTCAGTATCTGAAGAATTTCTTCACCATTACATCTAATTTCACACAGTGAAATTAGACGTAATGGTGAAGAATGTTGGGTAGCTGTTTGCCACATTGCATAGCAGAAATGAAGGGGCATAACGGATACTAGGTCTGCTGAACAGCACCCACAGAAATACTTGTGGAAGAGATACAATGCAGAAACTGTCTATGAGACAGTGGCTGAAGAGAATCTGTGAGAGAGAGAGAGAGAGAGAGAGGGGGGTCACTAATAACCTGAACCACTCTCCTCTGAATTGATGCAATTCAGAGGAGATGCACTACTTAAAATATGGAGCATTCCAAGGCTGGGCAGATTTGAGATTTGTACAGAGTAAACAACTGGACATATTGAACTCCTCATGAGTGAAATAGAATGCAAATTTTTTTTTTTTTTTTGGAAACTGAAGATGCTATAGAAGTGATGTGAGTATGCCAGGACCTTCTAGGAGTAAGAGTCTGAAGAAAGAGAGAGAGAACATCAGTGTTTAGAACACTTATTGCAGAATGTTCTAGATTCGAGATGCTTGAGCACCACAAGATTTGCATAGGAGTGCAGAGTGCTATCATCAGCAAAATTATGTATAGGTAAAGAAGAGGATACGTGAAATAACATAGCCCTGAAAAACACAAGCATTAACAAAAAAATCTGAAGAAAGAAAGACACCTTCCACCATTACAGAGTACAGTTCGTCCTAAACACAAGACAAACTCCATATTAGTGTTATGCAGTAGCAGCTCATCCATAAGGGCTGCATTGAATGCAGCCCTTATGGATGAGCCGCCACTAGTGTGATGGGTGTGCTAAAGATTAATCCAGAAATTCTGTTCCAGATGCAACATGGAACTTTTCTTAGGCTACTTTAGAACTCCAACAAGTGAAGCAATGGTTTCACACTGGTTAATAAAATTCATCTTCCATCTAAAAATATTCATGAAAATTTATGCTCATGGCAGGATTCATGCCTACACTGGGTAGGCATGAATCCACTCAGCCAACCAGGCTGGAAAATATATATATACATTACCACTTTAATGGCCAAGTAGATCTGGCAGAGCATTTTCTCTGGGCACTCCTTTATATACAGGATCAGATGGAAAAAAGCAATAATGGATCAAAGAGGCCATGAAAAATATGAAAAACTATTTCTGAAGTTGGCAAAAGCAATGAAGGACTCATCTAATCTTAACAAGTATGGTGGTATTAATTAACCCAAAATGTGGAAGATTACAGTTCTAAGACCACCATCAGTCACAGTTTGTCATTATTCTCAGAAAAGAGGGAACTGACTGAATTTCAGTTCTTACTTTTCCATTACAATTTTTAATTGTTTTTATTATCATACCTGGTTGTAGTACCTTGTTTCCTGACTACTTTTGTTTGTGCTGTGATTGTGTTAGTTGGAATCCAGCAAAACTTACTAAATTCATAGTTAATTTATTTTGTTCTAATATTGTGTTGTGTTGATAATGCTCTTTAGTTGGAGAAAAACTTAGTGTGCATCCCTTCTAGGATATCAGGAACCTTTTAAGCTCTTCATTTTTAAGGCGAATTAGCCAGTTTTTAAACACAGACAATGGGATTTATCCACCCAGAAGGGTGGATTTTTGTATCCTGAAAAACAGACGAACAACCAGAAAATGCAGTTATAGCTGACAAACACAGAAAATCATAATAACAGAATAAATGCCTTGTTGCATAGATTTATATGAGATTTGATGTGACAGGCCACTGTGCCATATGTATTAACATGTTCATGCTGGGAAGTGTCTGTGCATGCATAAACCATTGGCAGGAACTAGCTTTAGTGTATATATATGTCGCTTCCAGGTCAAGTGGCTGCATTTACTCAAAGCTTATATGGTATGTTAGTCAAAACCTTTTTGGTAGAATTTTATTTGTAAAATTAGCATTTCTGAAGTTTCTGGATGATACTGAATACTTCAAATATAATTCAAACTGGTTTCCAGTCATAAATACATACATACACACACACACATATATATATATATTCTCATATTGATCTTTTTTGCTTTACATAAATTGCATACTTTCTGTATCCAATGACTGCATTATAAATAGTTGTTATATGTATTTTCTGGAACTAAAAATTTAAAAGAGGATGTAAGAACAAATGTATAATGAAAATATCTTCCAGCAATTAGAAAAATTTAAAGGAGTCAGCATAGGAGGCAGGAATATAAAGAACTTAAGATATGCAGATGATACAGTACTGCTAGCTGAAAATAAAAAAGATCTTCACAACCTACTAGAAGAGATGCAGAAGCTAAGTGAAAAATATGGACTTAATTTCAACTTCAAAAAAACCAAAACCATGCTAGTAACAAGAGAAAAAGGGAAAATACCCGATATAAATATTAAGATCAGAGGAAATACTTTAGATCAAGTAGAGAGTTATATATATTTTGGTCAACTAATTACAGAGAATGGAAAGTGTGATAAGGAAATATTAAGAAGAATAGAAATTGCTAGATTAACCTTAGCATGAAAAACATTCTGACCTCGAGGGAAATTCACACAAAAAACAAGAATTTGGCTGTCCAAATGCTATGTATGGTCAACACTGCTATATGGAGCAGAAACCTGGACAATATCAAAATATTGTGTTGGAAGTTTTTTCCCACTTGGTTAGACTATACTAAATTTAGTTTAATCCTTTATCCAAGTGTAAGCAAACAAAGTTTGCACCTGAAGTATCTCCAGGACTGAGGCAACTTGTGGTAAAGGTGGACCAAGCTCTCATCACTACTTGTCTTAGTATATCCCATAATGCAAAACACATCTCCTTGCGGCCATGTATAATGCTATGCACTAAGGGAAGGGCAACTATCCAGACCGGTTTCGACCTTTATTGAATGTCCAAGTACAGGTCAAACTCCAAAAACTCAGCGTTGTTCCCCTCAATAACAGGCTCACTCCCACCACCGAGCAGTGCCACTCATTTGCTCATATGTCATCTGAGGGGTAACAGCAACAGCCATGCCTCAGTTAACTTCATGGGCTCAGCATTGCCATTCATTACCCAAGATTCCAACCGGTTTTGATCCTTATTGAGGTCTCGTCAGTGGGAGCCAGACCCAGAGGTGGTGATACTAAGGTGGAAGCAATGGAGAAGTCATATTTACCTATACAAGTTGCCAAAACGTGCCTTACTTTATTATTAAATTACTCTGGATTTAGAGAAAGATGTTGGAAGTATTTTCCCACTTGGTTAGACTATAATAAATTTAGTTTAATCCTTTATTCTTAGTATCTCCCATAATGCAAAGCATTATGGGAGATACTAAGACAAGTAGTGATGAGAGCTTGGTCGACCTATACCATGAGCTGCCTCAGTCCTGAAGATACTTCAGGTGCAAACTTTGTTTGCTTACACTTGGATAAAGAATTAAACTAAATTTATTATAGTCTAACCAAGTGGAAAAAAAAAACTTCCAACATATTTCTCTAAATCCAGAGTAATTTAATAATAAGTGAGACACCTTTTGGCAACTCGTATAGGTAAATATGACTTCTCCATTGCTTCCACCTTAGTATCACCACCTCTGGGTCTGGCTCCCACTGACAAGACCTCAATAAGTCGAAACTGGTTGGAAGCTTGGGTGATGAATGGCAATGCTGTAGCCCATGAGGTTTTAACTGAAGCTCGGCTGTTGCTGTCACCCAGGTCCTGGGGAGGGAAGGGGGTGGAGTAATGAATGGCAATGCTGTAGCCCATGAAGTTAACTGAGGCACGGTTGTTGCTGTTACTCCTCAGATGACATATGAGCAATTGAGCGGCTCTGCTTAGTGGTGAGGTGAGCCTGCCATGAGATAGAGCCAACACTGAGAGTTCTCAGTGGAGGGTGAGCCTGTTACTGAGGGGAACAACACTGAGTTTTTGGAGTTTGACCTGTACTTGAACATTCAATAAAGGCTGAAACCGGTCTGGATAGTGGCCCTTCCCTTAATACATAGCATTATACATGTCCGCAAGGAGATGTGCTTTGCATTATGGGAGATACTAAGACAAGTAGTGATGAGAGCTTAGTCCACCTTTACTACGAGTTGCCTCAGTCCTGAAGATACTTCAGGCACAAACTTTGTTTGTTTACACTTGGTTAAGGATTAAACTAAATTTATTATCAAAACTATTGTGAAAATAAACTAAAAGACTTTGAGATGTGGATCTTCAGAAGAATTCTTAGAGTCCCATGGACTGCCAAAAAAACTAATTTAGAAATATTAGAGATGATTGGAGAAGATAGGAATCTGTTGAAAACCATAAGAAAAGGAAAACCACCTACCTTGGTCATATACTAAGGCATGAATCCCTACAAAAAAACACTTCTAGAAGGAATGATACAAGGAAAAGAAGAAGAGGAAGACAAAGAACAGATTTAATGGGAAATATTAAGGACTGGACCTTTCTGTCCTATGAAGAATGCAAAAGAGAAGCACAAAACTGTACATGGTGGAAGCTCATGGTGGTCAACCTCCTGGAAGGAGATGACATTTAACAAGACAAGAGGTTGGAATGTTTTTTGCAGTATTCCAGTCTTTGGAAACAACACATGTAGTAAAACTTCATCTATTCCTGAATAAAAATGAATACTTCTATGCATTATAAGAAGTTGTTGATCTATTATTGATAAGACTGTGGGGCAGAGTGTTTTCTCTCACCCTGTCAGACAGTCAGTGTGATGACAAGAGAGAGCTATGATCCCAGACATGAACATGTTAAAAGAGATAGGACAGTGAATATAGTTTTTAGAAGTGTATAAAGCTTTTTGTTAGTGAGTGATATCACACCATAATATTCATTGTTGCTGTGACACACTTTTTAGCTGTGTCATCGTTTAGGTGACAGTCATATAAGTGAATTAAACAGGACAAGCCATTTTGAGGAAATGCATCTCAATAGTTGTATATGATTTTATGCAATGAAGGGGTTTCTGCACTTTTGCACCTAAGGCTCAAGAAAGTTTTCACACTGAAGGTAGCAGTTTACTCATTAGCTATTTTACAGGTAAAGAGATTTTTGTATACATATATATTCTTGAAGTGCACATTTCATAATTTCTACCACAGTAAAGGGTCTACATATGAGCAGAATATCTGAAAATAAATGTGGTACTCATCTTTTGAGATGCATAAACCTAGAATATATAAGGTTGCATAAATATATGACTGTGTTTGAACCGTTGGGTTTCATTATATCAGAACTTAGCCAATAATTCTTATTTGTTGGAGCCAGCAGCTTAATTTTTGATTCATTCTTTCTAAACTGATTTCAATTAAATCATCAGGTAAAGTTATGCATTTTGCTGTTATACAAAAATATACAGCATATCTATTTAGTCTTTACATGTATATCAAAACTTGATGATGAATGGAAGGATTCACTTTATAATTCTTATTTACCTGTGAAAATACCATTGCTGTTGGAGGTACCCTATCTTCAACTATAGAGTAAAAAATGGCCAGCATTCGGTCAAGTGGAAATATTTTAGGACCCAAGAGATGATAATTTGGCTATTGTAAAAAACAATTTTATAACATATAAATAAATAATAAAAATCCTTTAATACTATAGCATTTTCCACTAACATATAATAACTAAAAATTGATTTTGAAAAAAGCATCTGAAAGACTTTAGCTTACATCAGAACTATTAAATGAAATGAAAAGGTAAGAAATATCCAGTATTATATTAAAGCCCAGAAGTAGGTATGTAATATTGACTTTTGAAGTTTGAAAATTTCAAAGGTGATCAGAAACAAAAATCATGGGCTATTCTACATCCCCAAAACAAACAGAAGTTAATGCCTCAAAAGAAAAGGTAAAGAATTTAACTCAGTGCTCAGAAATGTGAAAACAATCACCATAGAGTTCAAAAAATCTATAGTTCAGATGAGTAATGGGTCACTATGTAAAGAGAGCTGCACAGTAATAAGAAATAAATATTGGGACAAACCCTGTTTTAGAATGAAATACATTGATATGCATATTCCCATATGACTTATACTGATATACACAGTAATGCCTAGCATATTATATAAAGTAATTATCCAACAATATTAGGAAATCAATTTGCTGTCTGGATAACTGGGATCGGTTAACTGAAGGTAGAGCTACATGATGCTGCACCGGATGTCAGCAAACCTACTTATTTAACAGTTGGTTAATCGAAAATCAGATTTGAGAGATGATTGCACATCTGTATACTGTCAGTGATACATGAAGAACTTACAAATTTTGAAAGTGATGTTAAGGATGTGATATACAGTGGCCTATCTCTTCATGTCATTGGTAAAAGATAGCACTATCCAAAATCAAATATTGACAACATTATCAAAAAATGGAAATGTGAATGTGAAATGCAGTCATACCCACACAATGCTAAGATGAAGAGACAAAAAAGGGTTCATAAAGATAGTACAGAAATTATTATTAAAAAAGATTTCCAGGAAGTCAAGAACTCATTTAGGGCAGCCATACTATTCTCACCAGCTGTCATACCTGTTCTTAAATTCATTCACACCGTTTGCATAGACACCATCCAATTGCAATCCATTCCAATCATGCACCACTCTATGAGAGAAAAATTTACCCCTTCTTGATAGCATTCATTCTCAACTTCCAAGGATGCCCTCATGTCCTTTCCCCATCCTCCATAAAAATGAAAAATTCCATCTACAGAAATTCTGTATAATCCCTTCAGAAGTTTGTAAGTCTCAATCATATCACCCCCCACACCCCCTTCTCCTGTTTGTTAGTGTCTGCAGCCTGCAAATTCTCAGTCTGTCTTCATAATCAGTATTCCACAATCCTGATATCATTTTTGATACTCTTCTTTGCACTATTGAAATTGCCACAGAAACTATGAGACCAGACTTGTGTGCAGTAGTCCCAGTGAGGTTTATTTAGGTCTTGTAAAGAGGCAAAATGACTTCCTTATCTTTACATTTCAAGGTTTGTTTCAGCATCGATTATTCTCTGAGTAATATTTACAATTTTTGTTATATGATCATTGAGTTTCAACTTCCTATCTTCTAAAACTCCAAGATCCCTAGCCTGATCAGTTTCTTCTAGCATAATCCAACCAATATGGTAATCCCATTTGGTGTGATTGGATCTCCAATCACACCAAAGTGCATGACCTTAAGTTTATTAACATTGACTTGATAGCCATTTTCACATGTTCACAATTCCAGCTTATTCAGATCATCCTGCAAGTACTGAATTCAGCAGCACTCCTGATTACTCTACCTATCTTTGCATCATCATCAGCAAATAGCTGCATGTCACATTTCAAATCCTTCCCAATGTCATTAATGTACGGATTGAATAACAATGGACCAAGGACCGATCCTTGAGGCACACCACCAGTTACCTTGAATCTTGCAGATTTACACCCCTATATATGACTTTTTGATATCTGTCAGTCAGTCATCCTCTTATCCATAGCAATAGTTCATAATCCAATCCCATATTCTCCAATTTATGCAACAGTCTTCCATGCTGTATTCTGTTAAAAGCCTTAGCAAAATCAAAAAGTATCTATTCCCCCTTCTCTAACTCAGTGGTAACATTATTATAGAATGTGAGCAATTTGCTAAAATATGACCTTCCCTTAGTAAACTGATGCTGTTTGTTGCAAGCCATAACCAACTTCTCCAAAATCTTCACCACCACTCCTGAGATACTGATTAGTCGATAGTTGGATACATCAATCTTTGTACCACTCTTGTGCAATGGGATTACCATACATTCTTTCCACTCTTGTGACTCAAATTATATAGCCTGGTGAAAGGAATAGCCAGTTCAGCTGAACACTCTTTTAGCACCTGTGCTGATATCTCATAAGTTCTTATAGCAGAATTCTTATTCAATTTGTGCAACAACTCTAATACCTCCTCCTCATACACACGAGTTTCCTCATACAGTGAAGAAGTAATGGTGAGTTCAATGTTGCATATACCAGGTCGATAGCTTTTAGCAAAATGGCTGCTTATTAGTTGAACAGTCTTAGTAATCTAACGTGGAAACAATCAGCCTGAAGGTTAAAGCATCTACAGGGATTTGGATTAGCAGTGGGACACCATGTAAAGTGCTGCAGAGTCTCAGTTTCTAAAGTTTGGCTTATATACAGATAAACCAAATGTGTCAAACCATGGCAATCAACAATACAGACTACTGGTATAAAGAACATTGTAACTAGTTCATAAAGTACTGAAGGTATGTGATATACAGCAAATCACACTAATAGATCCTTTATATATCATATAGTCATATATCATATGACTGGGAAATGATTCATGATTAAATGCACCAACTTTGTCTGATGACAAAGGGACAATGATCAGTTTCTCTTGGTACAGATTCATGCATTAAGTTGTAATGTCTAGCAGATAAATGCTGACTGACAGATATGCAACACTTTTTGTTAATGCAATGCTTTCTACACTGTGGCAGTTTTACTTAACAGACCCACGTATCTTTCAAAGTAACAATACATCGTTTAATATAATTTATTTAAGTAAAAAGAGTGAATGAGATGTCGGAAAATTAAGCAGCATTAGAGTTCACTCAATGAGAAACAATCACCATATGTCTCTGAGACCAAAGTTATGATGCAGCATATTGTGAAGGCTATAAACAAATCAGTTCATGAAAGTTCCCATTCTTCTTGTTCAACCTGGATAGGTCCACTGCTGAATAAAGATCTCTCCAATTTTCTCATTTTATTCTATTTCAGCTTTTCTCATCTTGTATTCCAGCAATTCTAATTTCATTTTGCCATCTCTTCCTTGGTCTTCCCCTTTGTTTATTGCCACCCATAGATCTCCATTCTGTTAATAATTTAGGCCATCTTGCTATGTGTTCCTCCCATCTCCAATTCGAATTTATAATGTACCAGATGCCTTGTATACCTGTTCGCAATCTTATTAAATGGAGGGGTATCCTGTCTTTAAGTGTCACACCAAGCATGTTCATTTTCATTCTTTTTTGGGTAACTTTCAATTTGTAAATCATATTTTGAAGTTCCAGGTTTCACTGTCATAGGTAATTACAGGTAAAGGAATTGGATTTTATGCAGTTATTAAGGGATAACTATCTGCAACAGCATGTAATGGAAAATACTAGGGGTCAGAGTGCTTGACCTAGTAATTGCATCTGAGAATTTGGCTGTAACGAATATGACCACGTTGCCACCAATTGGTGAGAGTGATCATAGAGTCTTGACTTGGGAGGTGGCTAAAGGTGTGGAATTTACAATTAAGACAGGGTACATGTGGAGTTATCGGGCTGGTAAGTATGACAAGCTTAGGAGTTTGATTGGTTCAGTGCCATGGCATATAAAACTGCAAGGGCTGGATGTTGATAGTGCATGGGAGGCGGTTAAGAAGTGTTTGCAGGAGGCAATGGCTGACTGTATACCTAGAGTCCAAATAATAAATCAAGTAGGGGTTAAATGGATGAATAACACCATTAAGCTTGAGCTGCAAAAAAAAAGGAAACAACCATGGAGGGAATTTAAGAAAAAAGGTGACTGGCAGGCACATGAACGGTATAAAGTGCAGGCCTGAAGGGTAACAAGTGTGGTAAGAAAAGCAAAAGCAGATTATGAAAGAACATTAGCCATGCAGGCTAAAGAGAATCCCAAACAGTTTTTTTAATATGTTGCAAGTAAAAAAAAAAAAAAATTATATGGCAGAATACCGATGGTAGGGATGTAACCAAATCAGTTGATATAGTGGAATTACTGAGTAAGCACATTGAAGGAATGAATTAACCAATAGCTTATACAGGAATTGTGGTGAATGAAATGGAGGTGAATGGTCTATTACAAAACCTCAATGTCAATACTTCTGTGGGATTGGATGGTATAACAGCTCATGTCGTACGTGAAGCAGCTAAAGAATTGTCAGCACCTTTGACCATTTTGTTTAATTTGAGTCTCGGGTCTGGGTTAGTCCCAAGGGGGTGGAAAGAGGGGAAAATAGTTCTACTGCATAAAGGAGGTTCCAAGACTGCTGTTGTAAATTACCGACCGATCAGCATATCAGGAATCGTTGTCAAGTTCTTGGAGAATATAGTCAACAGGAAAATACAGGATTGGATAGATGAAAATAGGATACTATATGGGGGACAGGTTTTGTGAAGGGTAGATCATGCCTCAGTAATTTGCTCACGTTTTTTAACACAGTGACAGCTGAACTGGATAAGGGTAATGGGTTCACAGTGATTCTACTGGACCTTGCTAAGGCCTTTGACAGGATACCACATGGAATTCTAATCAGTAAACTGCAGCATATGGGGATGGATATAGGGTTGTGAGATGGATCGGAGGGTAGTTGATGGAGAGATATCAGAGAGTGGTTTATTCAGGAGTAGAGTCCAAAAGACGGCCTGTGACTAGTGGTGTGCTGCAGTGTTCTGTTCTTGGACCATTACTGTTCGATTTGTTCATTAACGATATAGGAAAGGGGCTGAGAGGAAGTGTTCATTTACTTGCTGATGATGCAAAGTTGGGTAGAGCAATAGGGAGTGCACAGGACGTCAAAATTTTGCAGGATGATTTGGAGGACTGGGCTAAGGAGAATGGATGTCAATTTAATGTGGCAAAGTGTAAGGTTATGCATTTTGGGGTGAAAAGATTAGCAGCAGTATATCACATGGGTGGAACCGTACTCCAGGAGATTGACGAGGCCAGGGATTTGGGAGTGTTGGTGGATAGGGAGTTGAAGTTTAGGGGGAACACCGCAAAAGTGGCTAAATCAGCTCATCATATCACTTGGTTGCTGAAAAATACTTTTTGATGGTTTCTTCTTGATGGGGAGGAGGTGGACATGATCCAGAGAGAGTGACCAAGATGATAGCAGGTCTATGAAATGAACCTTATGAGAACAGGTTGAAGATTTGTGGGTTGCAGAAATTGGTTGATAGGCAGGAAAGGGGTGATATGATTGAGACATTCAAATTACTGAAGGGTTTCTATAAGATTAATTCAGAAGATATTTTTGAGAATAGGACTGGTGGTGGGAGGACTAGGGACCATACATGGAAGCTGGGCAAGAGTGTGGTTAGCAAGGGTGTTAGAGCTAGGTTTTTTACTTGGAGAGTAATGAATGAGTGAAATAAGCTGCCAGAGTCTGTTGTGGGTGCCATGACTGTGAATGAGTTCAAGGCGAGGTGTGATAGATACTTTGTGAATGTCGAATAGTTGTTCTTGACATGATGTTAGGGCCTCCCTCGATGAGTCTATCGACTCACTGGAGTTGCCCGTAATAATAATAATAATAATAATAATAATAATAATATCTTTCATCCTACTAAAAGCTATCAAACCTAGCTATATCCTTTTCTTTTATTTTTTCTAATTGTTTATCTTTAATTTTTATAATTTGTCTCAGATAAATGTATGAATCAATCCTCTTCACTTCTTTATCTTTCAGTATAATTCTGTTTGGTGTTAAATTTTCATTCATCGTTACTTTCATTTTGTTTATCTTCAACTCAATTTGAGTTAATTCTCCACGAGAACTATATCATCAGTAAAACAGAGATGAGTTAGAATTTTTCCATTAATTTTAAATCCTCCATTCTTCCATTCAATTCATGGAAAATTACTATAAGACAGATATAAAGAGTTTGGGAGATATTGTATCTCCCTTACGTATTCCTCTATTTACTGGATAATTTTCACTTTTCTTATACAATGTAATTATTATTATTATTTGACACCTCCAGACGGTCCAGGAACTCATCGAGGGAGGATACTTGCTCTCTCGATGAGTCTCTCGATTCAAACCCGCAGCCTTTTGGCTGGAAAGGGGATACGCTATCCACTTGACCAACCAAGCCAGCTAATTACATTACATTAATTAATTACATTAATTACATACATTATATTATATATGCCTTTCAAAGTTTCTATGTATATTTCTTCTATTTCCTGTTTTAACAGTGATTCTAGGATAGCTGAAGTTTTGCTAAAAGTTCCCATTGCATTTTATTTAATTCTATCAATATGATCAAATCTTTTGCATTTGAGATATCTCCAAGTCAGTTGAGAAAAAGTCACATGCACAATCATATTTGGTTAGCTGTGAGGATGTTGCAGTAGCGAGATATTTTGTTTGGGCAAAATCTTGCAGTCCAAGTTGTGTGTTGACTCACAAGAGCAGTATCACTATGAAGTTTCCACATGTCAAATATTATTTCTGCAGGATGAAAAGCCAAACGGCTATATATTATATATTATATTATAATATGTTATAATATAATATAGTGGCACACCTTTCTGGCATTCGTATAGCGAAGGTATGTAAGTTCTTTTCACTTAAACTTTGATATCATCTAGGTCTAGCTACTCACTGATGAGACCTCAAAAAAGGTTGAAACCGGTCTGGGTAGTGACCTCTCCTCATAATGTAAAGCAGTATTACATCTCCTTTGGAGCTGTGTGTTTTTACATTATGAGAAAATATCAAGAATAGTGAGGGAGCTTGCTCCACCTTGGTGTGGTACTACCAAGTGGTCACTTACGCTTGGATTCGCCGATAGTTCGTCGGCATGAAACGCTTAGATTGTAGTTTTCGATCTTAGAGTTTCGCATACTGGCTGAAAAACAATAAGGGATTTTTATCCCCTTAATTTATTATTTCTGCAGATTTTTTTCCCCCTGATGTAGTGCACAGAGATCTTCAAATACAAATGTTGGTTAATGGACTGCCTTTTTCAAACATGGTTCATAGCACACAATGCCTTTATGATAAATAAAAACAATCTTTGTTTAGTTTTTCTATGCACCTGATGTATTCTTTAAAATGGCAAAACCACTTAAAAATTTTTGCATAGCTCACTCTGTGTTATTTACATTAATCTCTAGGTTTCAGTTGTTGTTGGCATAAATGCAATGCATATATACAGTGTGTGTGTGGAGGGGGTGTATCAATTCCACATATGAGATGTTGCAGAACCTATAACATTAGTGCTTGATGGGTAGATAGAGATTAATAGGGTGGAGACTGATATGATAAAATCAGTCTCAGTGCATAGGGATCGAAAGATTATAGATATGGCTAAAATAATAACTGCACTTGTTCATGAAATTAGGGTGGTCAATTAAAATATGACTGATGGTTAGTCTGACAGAACTTGCATACAGGCATACTATCATATCTCTCTCTCTTTCAACAAGAAGGAGTGCATCAGACAACTATGCTCTAGGCAGAGACAAACAAAAATAATGTCCTCTGTTCAAACCATACACTGACTAGACTGCAATAATTTAATTTCATGTTTAATTTGTCAGAGCTAATTATTAATCTCTCTATTTCAAGATAAGTGCTACTGGGATAACAGTTTGTGTCTGATTATCTGCCAGTAATCAGTGTATGATACATGCAGATGGTGAATTCTTGAGAAAAGAGTTGACCTAGCTGCAGTACCTGCAACCTCATTTTCCCTCGATCTTAACATGGCTTGGAGCCCAACAGAAGCACATCTAAGCATAGCTTCCATAATTGAGAGAGAACATTTTGGATTTGAGAGAGCCATGGGTGTTTCTGTAGCTGCAGAGCTTTATTGACTGAAGAGAACTTTGTGAGTTTGAATATATTATGCACATTTGGTAATGATGCAGTCCGATGTATTTTAATACAAGCTCAGCTGTAAAGGCGTTACACTCTAGTGGGATTTGTGAAGATATGATACTGTCTGGAAAGGCAGCAGAAAATCCCACTAGGTCTTCCAATTTTGAACTGTCTATATATAGGTACAAAACAGAGCATTCCCTTCTGTGCGCTTGAAAGAGCTGTTGGTAGACAATGGGAGAGGTGGAATATTTTGGTAGCTTACAGAAAAAAAAACTCCATGGTGATATGTCTGAATGCCATGATAGTAGTGTATTTAGTAATGACTATGCTATGTAGTCTACACCAATATCTTGAGCTTGTAAGAGAGCTTTTGTTCACAAACGAAGGAGTTTTATGGCAGTGCTGCCGAGTGCTGTACAGATTCTTCCATTATGGACAAAAAATAGTTGGCCATGTCAGGTGGTCTGGCAAGGATTTTATTTTCACTGCATATAACAGAGACAGCTGTTCATGTCAAAGTGACAAAGGTAGTTTATTTGCATCAACAGACAAACAGACTAGGAATACGTGAAGTTTGAAATGCTCCAATTATAATTCTGATGGTTCGATGGTAAAGAGGGTCTTAGCTTGCAAGATACTCTCCCTGGCAGAAGAACAGACTGAGGACCTGTAATCAAGTTTTAATCTTATCAATACAAATGGAACAATAACATCTGTCAGTACCCCAAGAGGTTGAAGATACTATGTGAAGATGTTCATTGCTTTGTGACATCTATCTCATAACTGCCTTATGTGAGGGAGGAAGGTAAGTTTATTTGTCAAACATGACCCCAAGAACTTGGCTTCTGGTGCAACTGGGATTAAAATTTGTTCTAGAGTTCTGTCTTCTGCTGGGAAAATCTGAACCTATTTGCAAGTGCCTATTTTGAGAGATGGTCAATGGTTTGCTGCAGCTGTATTTCTATGACCCTCATATTCATGAACAGAAGATGGTAAAGTCAACCACATAGTGAGCATTACTTACTGTTGGGGAAAGTTCTTCTATTATCGAATTGACTTTGATTGTTGCAAAAAGCATGACACTTAAAACTGAATCCTGTGGGACTTACTCTTCTTGGGTACATGGTTGGGAGAGAGAGAGAGTGGTTCTCACTTGGACTTGGAATATTTAGTTAGATAAAAAGTTCTTGATAAAAAAAGAGAGAGATTCCCTCTTGAAATTTTGTAGGTCTTTCAATATTCCAAATTTTCTAGCAGTGTGGTATGCTTGTTCCATATTAAAGAAAATCAATAGTAGATGCTTTAAAAAAGGCATCTCTAATGGATGCCTCTTGTGAACTAGATGATCAGTAGTAGATTTATATTTTTGGAAGCCAGATTGTGTTCTGGAAAAAAAGTTGTTTCCTTCCAGAAACCCTAAAAGACAAAAGTTTGTCAGTATCTGAAAATATACTCTCACAGAAAATTTGTTGTTTTTATGCTTTGCTTTTTTGAGAAAGGGGAGATAAGAGGATATTTCTGAAGTTTTAACAAAAGTTGCTCCAGGGTGTTGGCAGTTGCTGTTAGATTGGCAATTCAACAACAGAGAGCTGCTGCTCTTTGTTTTTGGGATTTTTTTCCAGACTTGTTTAACAGGTGCCCCATCTGTGAGAGTGATCATTATTGAATGAACATTAAAAATTTGATAGTAGTTGAATTTAATTGCCTGGCGTGTGAATAATTTCCTGCTTAATGGAGGCCGAAGTGGCTTGAAAAGTGTTAAGTCTCTGAAACAGGGTTTCTTGATTATCTAACCTATGACCCACCTATGGTACTAATACATCAGCATTAGTAATATGATTTCAGTGCAAAGCTACAAAAATAAAAATAATAAAATAAAAATTTACCAATCTTTCATGGGTAGGATTCACATTAAAAAATATAAAAATCATTATTATTATGGGTTACTCCATGAAGACTCATTGAGAAATGCCCTAAACATCATGTCAAGCATTATCCAACATTTGCACAGTATCTATCATAATTTGCTTTGAACTCATTCACAGTCATGGTACCCACAACAGACTCTGGCAACCTATTCCACTCATTCACTACTTTCCAAGTAAAAAAAAAAACTAGTACTAACACCCTTGCTAACTACACTCTTACTCAGTTTCCAAGGATGGCCCCTAGTTCTCACACCACCACCACTTATTCTGAATATTTTCAGAATAAGTCTGGATTTTTACAAATGATTTTGTAAAACCCTTCAGTAAATTGTATGTCTCAATCATATCACCCCTTTTCTGCCTGCCAACCAGTTTCCATAACCTACAAATCTTGAACCTGTTCTCGTAAGGTTCATCCCATAGACTTGTTACCATCTTGCTCACTTGTCTCTGGATTCTCTATACTTCTTACTCATTGCCAAGAAACCCAAGTGACCAGATCTGTCCAGTAATCAAGATGGGATGCTATCAAGGCTTGATAAAGAAGAATAACCTGTTTATCTCTGCTCATCTTCAGTCACCAAGTGACCTGATAAGCTGCGTTAGTCACTTTTGCAATGTGCCCTCTAAACTTCAACTCCCTACACCAACACTTCCAAATCTCTAGCTTTGTCAATTTCCTGGAGCACAGTTACATCAAAAAGTGGTATACAGCTGGTAATCTTTTCACCCCAAAATGCATAACTTTACACTTTGCCACATTAAACTGACATCCATTCTCCTTTGCCCAGTCTACCAATCTATCCAAATCATTCGGCAAAATTTTTACATCATCTGTATTAACTATTGCTCTACCCAACTTTGCATCATCAGCAAACAACTGAACAGTTCCTCTCAAATTCTTTCCTATAAACAAATTAAACAGTAGCAGTCCAAGAGCAGAACCCTGTGGCATGCCACTAGTTGCAGGCCTTCTGTTGGACTCAATGCCTGAATAAATTACTCTCTGATATTTCTCCATCAACCACTATCCTATCCATCTCATTAACCCTATATCCATCCCCACGTGCTACAGTTTACTGATTAGAAAGTGGTATCCTGTCGAAGGCCTTTGCAAAGTCCAGCAGTATAACTGTAAGTCCATTACCTTTATCCAACTCAGCTGTCACTGTGATATAAAATGTGAGCAAGTTATTGAAGCATAACCTACCTTTCACAAAACTACGTTGCCCCCATCCTATTTCTGTCTATCCATTCCTGTATTTTGCTCTTGATACTTCTCAAGTACCTTGACAACAACTCCTGGTATGTTGATTGGTCGGTAATTTGCTACATCAGTCTTGGAGCCTCCTTTATGCAATGGAACTATTTTCTCCTCTTTCAGCCCCCCCCCAGACTAATCCAGAGCTGAGATTTAGATTAAACAATGTGGTGAAGGATACTGAAAATTCCTTAGCACCTTAATATAAAACTCAAGCTGGTATACCATCTAATCCCATAACTGTATTCACATTAAGGTTCTGTAATAGCAATGGAGGTGCATAGCAATGCACCTCCATTTCATCTACCTCAGTTCCCATATGTCTTTGTCTCTCTTGTTAGCGCAATATCTCCACCTGGATGATATACTCTTGTAAAGTGTTCACTTAGTAATTCTACTATTTCAACTGATTCAGTTGCCTCCTTACCACTGGCATTCATTAAAATCAATCTAAAATTCTTTCTTTTACTTGAAGCATATCGAAATAACTATTTGAGATTATCTTTGGCCTACACTGCTAGTTTCTTTTTATACTCTGCTTTTTTCCTTTCTTACCACAATGGTCACCTTTCTCCTTGAATTCCCTCCACAATTTTTTCTTTTTTTGCAACTCCAGTTTAATAATGATATTCATCCATTTAACTCCCACTTAATTTACCCTCCTAACTCTAGGTATGCAGTCTAACATTACTTCCCTCAAAAATTCCTCTATCACTTCTCGTATACTATCAACATTCAGCCCCTTCAGTTTTACATGCCATGGCACTGATCCAAGCAATCCAAGAGATCACACAAGAAGGTGATGTATGGAGGAGCAGAGTCCAGGATGAGGCAGGTGAACAGTGGTGTGCCTCAGGGCTCTGTGCTTGGGCCATTATTGTTTAATTTGTACATAAATGATATAGGAAATGGCTTAAAGGGAGATATTTAGTTGTGTGCTGATGATGCAAAGTTGGGTAGCACAATAAAACATCAAGCTGATGTTGAGACTTTGCAGGATGATTTAAATAAGCTGGAAAAATGGGCAAAAGGAAATGGATGTCAGTTCAATGTGGAAAAATGTAAAGTTATGCATTTTGGGATTAAAAGATTACCAGCTGTGTACTACATTGATGGAACGGTACTCCAAGAGATTGATAAGGCTAGGGACTTAGGGGTGTTGTTAGACAGGGAGATGAAGTTCAGGGGACACATTGTTAAGCTGTCCAAGATTGCACATAAGATTACTTGGTTACTGAGGAACACACTAACATCCAGAGATAAAGATGTTATTATTCTCCTTTATAAAGCATTGATACTTCCACTTTTGGATTACTGTACTCAGGTCTGGTCACCTGGATTCCTTGGAGATGAGGAGGTTGTGGAAAGGGTTCAAAGGAGAGTGACTAAGTTGGTGAGGCTGAGAGCTTGTGGATTGCAGAGATTGGTTGATAGGCAGAAAAGAGGGGATATGATAGAAACATTTAAATTATTAAAAGGTTTTTATAAGATTGATGCAGGGGAAATGTTTCAGCTGTATGATAGTGATGGAAGAACAAGAGGTCATCACTGGAAATTAAGGAAAAGTGTGGTTAACAAGGGTGTGAGAACGAGGTTATTTGCCTGGAGGGTGGTGAATGAGAGGAATGCACTGCCTGACTCAGCTGTGAGTTCTTCGTCTGTAAATGAATTCAAGAACAGATATGATAGATATTGTTTTGATAGTTTGGGTCTCCCGCGATGAGTCTACTGACTCCCTGGAGATACCCGTAATAATAATAATAATCTCCTATGCTTGTCATACTTACCAGCCCTGTAATTCTGTATATGCCCCTTCTAACTGAAAATTCTCCACATTTAGCCATCTCCCAGGTCAAGACCATATGATCACTCTCACCATATGAAGGCAATATGGTCATATTGGTTATGGTCAAATTCTCAGATGCAATGTCTCAAGGGTGACAAGAGATCTGGGGGTGATGATTGATAGAAAACTGAAATTCAGGGAGCATATTGCAGAGGTGAAGGTAACCAAGGATTGCTGCAATACTGAGAAGGATGCTGACTTGCAGAGATAAGAGTTATCATTCCATTGTATAAGACCCTGATCAGACCACACTTACACTATTGTTCTCAAATTTGGTCCCCAGGATTTGAAGGGGATAAATTAACTGTAGAAAGCAGAAGTGGATAACAAAGATGGTTTCAGGACTGTACAATATCAGTTATGAGGATCAACTGAGGGAATATGGACTGCAGAGTTTGGTGAATACAAGAAGGAGAGGTGATATGATCGACTTTTAAAGTTTGAGAGGCAGTTACAAGGTAGACATTGGAGAGTTCTTTCACTTGGTGGAACGGTGAGAAGGAGCGATGACAAGGGACCATTCCTGGAAGTTACGAAAGGAAGCTGTGAGCAAGAGGGTGAGGAATGGTTTCTTTATGTGGAGGGTGGTTGAACCGTGAATGCATTGCCTGAGAGTGGTTAGAGTAAAAACGGTCAATGAGTTCAAGGAGTGTTATGATAAATTTTGTGATATGGTATAATAAACTAAAAATGACCTCCCACGATGAGTCTTTTGACTCCATGGAGGCCTGGATAATAATAATAATAATTACTAGATCGAGCACTCTCAAATCCCTAATATTTTCCATCACATGCTTTCTCAGGTAATTATTCCTTAGTAACTGCATAAATTCCATTTCCTTCCACCAATGTATCCTCTGTCTGGGGGTAAGGGATAATTTTCTTTACAGGGAATTATTCCAGGGTAAAGATATGCGCAATACATCTCTATTACAGAGACCTAGCCTCTTCTTTACCAAGACTGCACTGCGTGGCGAAGAGTCACATCCCTCCCGAGGTGCCCGTTTTCACAGAATAGTGCGGATCTAGACTGGAAAGTCTAAAAATATTCCAGAGGAAGGCAATGGCAAACCACCTATGTACCTTGCCAAGAACAATCCATGAACATGCCAAAAATGAGAAAGTACGATATGGTGATGGATGGTAAGGCCCCCAGGCCTGAAGGCATCCAACATGCAACTGGGGAAGAACAGAGGGCTTCCACAAGTAGAACCAGTTTTTATGATGCATCCAGGTCAAACCCCGAAGGAAGCTTGGTCACAGATGTTGCTGGTTGGAAAAGGGAGGCTCCCTGTTTCACAAGAAACCACAGGATGAGAAATTGGAATGTTAGAAGTATGAACCAAGGTAAACTGGAAATAATAAAGATGGAAATGGAGCACAAGAAGCTGGATATATTGGGAATAAGTGAACTTAGATGGACAGGAATGGGCCATTTTCAGTCAGGGGACTATATGGTGTATTACTCAGGACATAAGACAAGTCGTAAAAATGGAGTATCTTTCTTACTCAGGAAAAAGATGGCTAGGTATATAGTAGGTTATAATCCAGTGAGTGACAGAATCATTTCATTTCACATTTCACATTGGATGTCCACTCAGAGTGAGTGGACATCCAATGAATATGACCGTCATTCAGGTTTATGCACCTATTACAGAGGCATCAGAAGAAGACATTGAAGAATTTTATGGCAAGTTACAAGAAGTGATAGATGCAGCATCAAAGCGAGATTTATGGCTACTTATTGGAGATTGGAATGCAAAAGTGGGAGAGACTGAGGAACAAGGAATAAAGGTTGTTTTGGTTTAGGTATTCGTAACTGCAGGGAAGAGACTAGTTGAGTTTTGTGCAGAGAATTCTTTGTTTGTTGCTAACACCTGCTTTAAACAGCACAAAAGAAGATTATACACATGGGTATCACCTGATGGACAACACAGAAATCAAATTGACTATATACTTGGACAAAGAAGATGGAGAAGTGCAATTCAGTCTGTCAAGACTTTTCCAGGTGCAGACTGTGGAACAGACCATGAGTTATTAGTGGCTAGGATACATGTAAAACTATGGAAATTGAAAACATCACAAACATCTATCAGATATGATCTTGGAAACATACCATCTGAAACAATATTAGCATACAGAACAGATTCAACACACTCAATTTGTGTGAAAGAAAACTATATGAACTATGGGAAGAGATTAAAGCTATAATAAAAACAGAAGCAAAGAAGACTATCCCAACAGTCTGTAAGAAGGAGTCCAAATGGCTGTCAGAAGATGCCATCAAAACTGCTCAGGAAAGGAGGAAAATGAAGGCCACCGGAAATTTTCAGGAAGTACAGCATTTGAATGCAGAGTTTCAATGATAAGCCAAAAGAGACAAGGAAAAATACTTTAGCCAGGAATGCCAACAAATAGAATACCAAAACAAGAAAGGAAAAACAAGAGATCTTTTCAAAAAGATCAGAGAACTAACAGGAAAGTTTAGTGCCAAGGTGACAATATTGAAAAGTAAACACAAAGGATATCTTACAGAAGCTGCAGACATCAAAGAAAGATAGGAAGAGTATACAGAAGACCTTTACAGAAAGGACTCCAAAATTACTGAGAAATTTGAAGAGCAGAATTATACACAGGAACCAGTACCAGTGGAGAGTGAAGTGAGGTGGGCACTGCAACAGATATCCAGTAAGAAAGCACCAGGAGGAGATGGAATACCCATTGAGCTGCTCAAAGCCCTGGGACAAGAGGCAGTTAAAATTTTAACAGCTCTATGTCAGCAAATTTGGATCACAACTATATGGCCTAGGGAATGGGAAAAAAATCAGTTTATATTGAAGAAAGGCAATGCAAGAGAGAGTGCAAAAATTACAGAACTATAGCATTGATTTCTCATGCAAGTAAAGTCTTACTTAAGATCATTCAGAAAAAGACTGGAACCATTCATGAAGAGAGAAATGCCAGATGAACAGGCAGGATTTCGAAAAGGCACAGGAACAAGAGATCAAATTGCCAATGTAAGATGGATAACAGAAAGAGCACAGGAATATCACAAGAATGTCTACCTTTGTTTCCTTGACTATAGCAAGGCTTTTGACTCTGTAGATCATGTGAAACTGTGGAATGTGTTAAGAACAAAGGAGTCCCAGAGCATTTCATTATCCTTCTGAGGAATCTTTATTATGAACAAGAAGCTACTGTCCGAACAGATCTTGGAAAAACTGAGTATTTCACAATAGGTAAAGTGGTACGACAAGGATGTATTTTATCTCCATACCTGTTTAGCTTGTACAGCAAATACGTTTTAAGAATGGCAGGGCTGGAGGAGTCTTCAGTTGGAATTAAAATTGGTGGAAAAAATATTAATAATTTCAGGTATGCAGATGATACTACCTTACTAGCAGAATGTAAAGAAGATTTGAAGGAGCTTATTATGAAAGTTAAAAAAGTGTTAAGTATGGTCTTAAACTTAACCTCAAAAAGAGAAAAGTTATGGCAACATGTGAACTTAATGAGTCTGAAGTAGATGGGGAGAAAATGGAAGCAGTTAACAATTTTGTGTTCCTAGGATCCTGAATTGATAAAGATGGTTATTGCACTGAAGAAGTTAGAAGATTATTACTCGGAAAAAAAGCAATGACAAATTTAAGCAAGATCTTTAAAGATAAAGATATTAGCCTCACAACAAAAATCAGAATCGTGAAAGCAATGGTATTCCTGTGGTGCTATATAGATGTGAAAGTTGGACCCTGAGAAAGAGTGAAAGAAGGAAGATAGATGCATTAGAATTATGGGTTTGGAGACTTACTAAGAATACCATGGACTGCAAAGCAAACCAGTGATAGGCAGAATAAAGCCAGATTGCTCCCTTGAAGTTATGATCATCAAGCAAAAATTGTCATACTTTGGACATATTATGTGAGCAAATGACAGTTTGGAGAAATGATGATGCTTGCTAAAGTTGATGGAAGCAGGAGAAGAGGAAGACCAAGAATTAGATGGGTGGATGGAGTTAAAGAAGCAAATGGAGTGTGCTTGGAGGTTCTGAAAGACATGGTCAGGGAGAGATGGAGAGTGTATGTTCGTGGAGCCGCCAGGAGTCAGAAATGACTCGATGAATCATAACACAACACACGTGTATCCTCTCCTCCTTCCAATCTATTCTCCCATATTTGAACTCCCCGATAATAATTACCTGCCCTCCACTCACTGAGATTATTTGCTGATGCATACTATCCCCATCGTCTTTTCCATCCCCTGGGCTATAGAAGCATCTAACTGTATATTTTGTTCTTCTGGCCTCTATCTCACATTTGATAGCTTCAAATGTGCTCTTTTCACATGCCTGCAGTTGAACTTCTACTCTCTTTGGTTGCAGTTCATCAGTTATCGTTAATAACACTCCCCACCCTCCATTCTTTTCTCTCTATCCACCATGAACACACTATATCCTTCACATTCTATCCCACTAACCATATCATCTTCTGTCAGCTATGTCTCACTAATGCCAATAACTTTTGGCCAGGATTAACTAACCAATGCCAAAAATTACCCCCTCCCCCCCTTGTTCCAAATGCGCCTGGCATTAGTGTACATAAAGTGCAATAGTCTCTTAGGTCCAGTGCTTGAATTGGCACACAAGATTTGCCCCTTAAATTTATCTTCTCTCTCTCTCTCTCTCTGTCAAGCCCTCATTTCTCTTATCTCGCACTTCACAAAGAAGTGCAATAGAACTGATAATATACAAAATGAATGGGATGGACAACACTGAATAAATAAAATAAAACATGGAATAATAAAATACTTCAACATAAGTAAAATCAGATTGTACCCAAGTATTATTCAACCCAATAGTAAGTAATCTATGACAGTGAAACATGAAAATCAACAGGAAAAAAAAAAAGATACTTATGGCATTTGGAATGAAATACCGTTCAATCAAAATTTGTCTTTAATTATAAAGCAAATAACTAATTAAGAAGTAAATTAACTTCATATTATAACAGACAAAGTTGCAAAAAAGTAACTCCAATGGTATGGACATGTTCAATGTTCAGTTGAACATTGGACAGTTGAACTTCTACTCTCTTTGGCTGCAGTTCATCAGTTATCATTAATAACACTCCCCACCCTCCATTCTTTTCTCTCTATCCACCATGAACACACTATATCCATCACATTCTATTCCACTAACCATATCATCTTCTGTCAGCTATGTCTCACTAATGCCAATAACTTTTGACCAGGATGAACTAACCAATGCCAAAAATTACCCTTGTTCCAAATGCGCCTGGCATTAATGTACATAAAGTGCAATAGTCTCTTAGGTCCAATGCTTGAATTGGCACACAAGACTTGCCCCTTAAATTTATCTTCTCTCTTAGTCAAGCCCTCATTTCTCTTATCTCGCACTTCACAATGAAGTGCAATAGAACTGATAATATAAAAAATGAATGGGATGGACAACACCGAATAAATAAAATAAAACATAGAATAATAAAATACTTCAACATAAGTAAAATCAGATTGTACCCAAGTATTATTCAACCCAATAGTAAGTAATCTATGACAGTGAAACATGAAAATCAACAGGAAAAAAAAAAAAGATACTTATGGCATTTGGAATGAAATACCGTTCAATCAAAATTTGTCTTTAATTATAAAGCAAATAACTAATTAAGAAGTAAATTAATTTCATATTATAACAGACAAAGTTGCAAAAAAGTAACTCCAATGGTATGGACATGTTCAATGTTCACTTGAAAGGTATCCACCGCACTTAATGGAAGAATTCTAGGTATATGAGCAGGGAGGGGGATGGTAAAAAACAAGAAGCTAGATTATTGATTAATGCATAAGATGAGACTTACCTCATTTTTTTTCCGAACTGCAGATTTGCTTTTCCTTACTTTTCCATGATTCTGCACAAAATGAAAATTAGTATTAAAGTATTGTTAGATTTAAGCTTCACAAATTCAATGAATTCCATAAAAATGCAAATTCTTTATTTTCTTATCAAAATGAAGGAAATGTAATAGAAAGTAATCTTAAAAAATTATTAAATCATTATTGTTTCAGGTAAACCACACTGCCAGATGCAAAACATGTAGAAAAGTGTCAATTCAAGACAAGAACTGCATGTGTAGATAAGGCCATGCCTCATTGCATTCCTTAATTCAAGTTTAATAGCAAATATCGGCAGATTTTTAAACTGCATCACATTTTGTGAGGTCTTCAAATCAGAAACAATATGCATTAAGTTATATGTGAAACCAGATAGCAACACCTGATGATAAACATTAAATTATGCAAATAGTATTTCAGGATGATGATGATGCTATGAGCCCTGCAGGAGTTATTGAGTGGTTTCATTGTTTTGAAGATGAAAAAGACATACAGATAAGCATTTGTTAAAAGATGAGATATATTCTAGACACAAGAGTGGTATATAAGAGAGAGAAAAAGATTAGACAAAAAATGTCTTACTAGCATGAAAGGTTTTTTTTCACCATGAATTCAAGAGGACCTAGGAAAGCGAAGAAAAGATCTCTAAAATGGGTTTGAATAGTCACTTGCTTTACTAAAACTAGATTATTCATATAAATCATTGAAGTGTTTCATCCCTTTTATATTAATAGCATACAGGGGTGGCCAGAGTTTTTGCAGCAAGAGTCCTAGTTACCTACCAGAAATTGTTAAGAGCCACAAATTTACTTTTTTGGAACATTTTTAAGGGCAACATCAAAAGCTTCCTTACTATCAATGCCATGAGTACTATCTTTTAATGCTATTAAATCTAATAATTCTTCTCACGTCACTCCGTCCTCAAGAACGAATCGAATAAAAATTGCTAATTGTGGTTGGTCTGTAATGTCAGTTGATTCTTTTGTATCTTTTAATGTATCTTTTTAAATTTTCTGACAAGGTAGTAAAAATATAACTACATTACCGAACAGCAATGTAGTTAATTGAAAAATTAAATTAAAAACAATAGAAAATCAAGGAAAATTATAAATATTTTTTTTTTGTTGGTTGAGCCACAATAAAACTTAAGAAGAGCTGCAGTTTGCCCACCGTGGGTATTTAACGTGAAGAAAGTAGATGTAACACATTCCCAATTAATACAAGTTTCCAACTGTTGATGTACAGTTTGTATAATATCTTTTAAAATTAGGCATTTTACATATCATGGACACTCATCACATAGGCTGATTATCGAAGAGAAGTCATACATTGTTTTGTAGTCAGTAATATTACAATATCAATGATGACTTCTTCAATGATGACTCCTGGCAAGATCTATGCAAGTATACTTGAGAAACGGTTGAGAAGAATTGTGGAAGAAAAGCTTGGTGAAGAACAAGCTGGATTCAGGCCAAATAGAGGCTGTCAGGATCAGATCTTCACTTTACGACAAATAGTCGAGAAAGCATGGGAATATAACAAAGATCTGTATTTAAGTTTTGTCGATTTGGAAAAGGCATATGATAAGGTGCCAAGAGAGAAGCTATTCAATACGCTGCAGTTATATGGTGTCAATGGGGCATTATATCAAGCAATACTTAGTCTTTATTTGAGTTGTGAGTCAGCAGTTAGAATTGAAGGAAGTACAGGAAGATGGTTTAATGTTAAATCTGGTGTGAGACAAGGATGTACATTATCCCCTCTGTTATTCATTATCTATATGGATCACATTATGAAGGAATGTGGTATTAAACCTGATATCAAAATTGGAGATGTTAACGTCAGCTCTTTGCTTTATGCGGATGATGTTATACTTCTAAATAAATCCGCTACAAGTCTGCAAGATTCTCTGACTAAATTGAATAGCTGTTGTAATAGATATGGTATGAAGGTCAGCAATAAAAAGACAAAGACAATGAAAATAGGCAGAATCATTGAAAATGTCAACTGTGTTGTGAATGGAGAACCTGTGGAACAAGTAAAACATTTCAGCTACTTAGGCACAATTTTTACTGAAGATGGTAAACTAAATATAGAAATAGACAACAGAATCAGCAAAGCTGGTATTGTGGGAAGTCAACTGAATAAATTCATATGGAATAAGAAAGAAATTAGTCGGAACACTAAATTAGCTGTATACAAGACTGTGTTCAAACCAATTTTAACTTATGGATCTGAGAGCTGGGTCAGAAGTAAAACACTTGACCAAAGACTAGAGACCACAGATATGAGAATCCTGAGAAAGATTAGAGGCGTGAACAGATGGCATCAATGGCAATATCATATTAAAAACAAGGATATTAGGAAAGAACATGACATTGTCAGCATCCAGGAATGCGTTAGCAGAGCTAATCTCAGATGGTATGGTCACTTAAATAGAATGCGAGAGGAAAGATTAGCAAAACAAGTGTTCTCTGCCAGGTTGGCAGGAAAACGACCCAGAGGAAGACCAAGATATAGGTGGATTGATACGGTACAAAGTGCCTTAGACGATAGAAATATAAGATCTGATAATGTTGGAGTCTTGACAAGTAACAGACTGATTTGGAGGAAAATTGTAGATAAGAAGTTAGTAATGATGTAATTTTTTCATGTAGTACTGTCATATCCTGTACACCCCTTGAGTGTACATGGCAGGAATTTGATGATGATGATGATGATGATGACTTCTAAATGTGAATTTTCCTTGGTTCATATTAAGCAACTCTATTGATTTTGAAGATTTCAAATTTATTTCATAAGATTTCATAGTATCTACTCGGTACTTTACTGAGTAGACAAAATTTTTCAAAGGAGTTTTGATTCTCAAAACAAGCATAGAAGAGAGTGCAGCATCTGTTCTCCCTAATATGTGGCTTGTGGGTGGCATTTAAAAATAATGGGTAATAAGTAATACCAAGGCAAAAGATAATCTATAAGACATCTTACCAGCTGTATCTAATAAGCAGCAACTGTCAAAGAATGAAGTTTTATCTCATTTTGTTTCTCCTTATCTTATCTTGAACAAGAGGTTCAAGAGTTTGGGATTTGGTTACAGCATCAGAAGAGATGATAATAACTGAGATGACATTTCTCTCCAGTTGGAGAGAGAGTGATCATGTGGTTTTGACTTGGAAAATGAATAGACATGCAGGAATATCAAAGAAAAGGGAACGGATGTGGAATTATAAGGTAGGTGATTATAATAGTCTTAAATATCAAGTTGGGGCAGTTCCATAGAGGGTAGAATTGGAAAGGCAGGATATCATTAGTGCTTGGGAAATTGTGAAGGAATATTTGTTAGTAGCAACAGTAAGCTGTATTCCATGAGTGAAGAAGTGGACACAATTTGGTGTAAAACAAATGAGAAACAATATCAAACAGGAACTGTAGGTGAAAAAGAGATTATGGAAGAGATATAAGGAGAGGGGTGGAGAGCAGATGCATCAGGAAGAGAGCGACTAGTATGGTGAGGAAGGCAAAACTGGAATATGAGAAGAGATTGGCATGACATTACTGCAGAATTCATTACTCATGTAACTTGAGGTATCACCATATTCGGTAAAACACTTCAACAGTTATGTAAATCATTCAGTTTTTAGTAAAGTATATGCTTTAGTAAAGTCTACACCTCCTTCTCTGGCTTTTTAATATATGCATTGCAGGGCAAACAATGATATTATTGTTACAACTGGTGCTTCCAAGGAGTCTAAGGACTCATCGCAAAAGGACACTCTACTCTACTCCACCACCCACCCACCCACACATCTAGCCGTCTCCCCTCTACTACGACATTCTCCAGCTACACCCAATGATACTACTACCATCAATGCCATTACTGCCCAACATCACCACCAACATTTTTTTGTCTGTAAATTACATGTGTTCTCATGGCTGATTTGCTTGCAAGCAGGATGAAACACCTGAGTTTCTGCGAGAAGAAACCCTGCTACTTCCGTATGAGACTGGCTAGCTCACCTTTAATTGAAAAAGCCCATATAAATATTCCTCTCATCATGATGAGAATTGAATGTAGGTATTTTCCAATTGAAAGGCACAATGTTTCGTTATTCTTCTAATTGTGCTATGGAAGCGATGTACTTTGAAAGACAATGATTCAGTGATAATTAACACCAAATTATTATGAAACTGCTTCTGAAAGGTGCTGGAACAATATAATTGTTCACTAAAAATTATATTGTTACTGAAGTTGGAGCATGCATATATGTGTATGCTGAAATCACTTTGATGGGAATTAACTTCTAGACTTTGCCAGAACAAGATTTTAGTTTTCAGAGTTTTGATCTTAATATTTTTTGATCTAATGACCGAAAGAATGGGGACACGAATCCAAGCGGCTGAAATGAGGTTCCTTCGAAGGGTTGCGGGGCTGACAAGACTCGACAGAGTCAGAAGCTCTGCAATTCGGGAAACCCTCAATACTCAACCGCTGCTTCTCCGTGTTGAGAGATCACAGTTACGTTGGTATGGGCACCTGGTCAGAATGCCACAAGAGAGGCTTCCTCAGCAGGCCCTCTTTGCCAAGCCAGAGGGTGGGAGGCCATGTGGAAGGCCAAGGACTCGCTGGATAGATCATATCCAAAACCTTGGGAGGACACGTTTGGGAATCCCACCAGAACACCTGAGCTTGGTGGCAGAGGATTGTGACCACTGGAAGTTCCTCTTGCAGCTGTTGCCCCCACAACCAAATTAGGAAAGGTATGTATGTATGTATGTATATTTTTTGATCCAACTTTATATGTTTCTAGTACATTCTACGAGTTCAAAACTTTCAGACTGACAATCTTAATAACTACATGTATGAATGGAGAAAAGAATGGTTTCTGAGGATAAAACCAGTTTAAAATCATACAGGTTATTCTGATGCCAACTAAAAGGTCATAAAATGAAATATTTGAAATGTTCTATTATAAATGTAAAACAAACATAGAATAATTCAAATATGATATGAAATAAAATTCTTATGAAGTCTAACTTTAATTACAGATAAAATAAAACACGTTTTGCTTTGATAATTTACAGTAGACCATGAGAAAACAGCTACCTTAATGGCACTTTAATTATAAATGTTAATATTGGATATATTAAGATTTACCAGTATGACAAAACCATACTTGCCTTGACAAAGTATTTACGATCAGTCCTTGGAGGATTGTAAGAAGCTAGATAAGCAGCAAGTAGCAAAAATTTAGAATAAAATGGCAATTCAACTGTGATACGAAGATTGGAAGATTGTATTTTAGAAGTGGCATCTTTAATGCTACTGTTTTGAGATTCTCTGGTCTGCAACTGTAATTGTTCCCACTGATAACTAAAAAATTGAATAGTATAAAATTACATCTGAATTTCACCAACAACAACGACAAGAAAACTATTAAACTTATTAAGATATATATGACTGGTTTTCAAAATTAAAGAAACAAATATTGTACAGTCAACTCTCACAATACCAAACACCGTTTTGACCAAAGCTCTACAAGCTTTGGTCAAAACGCTATTATAAAAGAATTTCGCTATAATAAATTATCCACCATAACAAACTATTCCTATGGGCCCTACAAGTTTGCTATAATGAGGATTAACAGTATATGTGAATATCTTAAAAACTAAAAGAAACATTAGCAGAAAAGGTTACATAAAAAATTTGTATATCTATTCTTTCTTTTATATATATAGTATATACACACATACAGCATGAAAGGTTGAAAAACCTATACCATATGAGTGCTGTATACATGGAAATTTCAAAGAGAAAGGGAAGATGTTTCAAAGAACAGAGGTAGCTGGAATAAGTTCTATTGACTATTCTAGTTGATAATTTTTATATGGAACATTTTGAAATCCAAGCACTCAACACAGACACACTTAAACCAATAGTTCGGCTATGCTATGTTGATGATGTGTTTGCTGTTTGGCCCCATGGTCCAGGCACATTAGATACATTTTTGTTGCAATTTAATAGCCACCATCCTAAAATAAACTTCACCATAGAAACAGAAAGTAATAATGAGTCATTAGGAAGTCATGTCACTAGATACACTAGTGACATGACATGACTTCCTAATGACTCATTATTACTTTCCATTTATAGAAAACCCACTAATACAGGAAGGTATTTACATAAACAAATAAACAATCACACTACCACCCTTCCCAACAGTATGGCATCCTCAAAATACTTACTGACCGAGACAAGGCTATTTGTTCAAATAACACAATCCTTGAAACTGAGCTCAGGGACCTTTGCAAACCCTTTTTAACCAATGGCTACAGCCCATATAAAATAGATAAAATATTGTATGTATTAAGGGTACTTTAGAAAAAATAGCCAAAGTATTAGGCAAATATAATCTCCATGTAGCTTTCAAGCCTTCCATTCAGTTAGCTACCTACCTTCATATGTTCCTCTAAAGATCAACTACACTTAGTGCTATGTGCCTATCACAGTTATAATTGCACTATCATAATGTTGGTTAGAAAATCAGCAAAAATATTAGTGAGTTTAATAAATTGTATTCCCCCCCCCTCTCTTGGTGTTGTTCATACCATGAAGGAGATTATGATTCCACTGTATAAGACAAGGCTATTTGTTCAAATAACACAATCCTTGAAACTGAGCTCAGGGACCTTTGCAAACCCTTTTTAACCAATGGCTACAGCCCATATAAAATAGATAAAATATTGTATGTATTAAGGGTACTTTAGAAAAAATAGCCAAAGTATTAGGCAAATATAATCTCCATGTAGCTTTCAAGCCTTCCATTCAGTTAGCTACCTACCTTCATATGTTCCTCTAAAGATCAACTACACTTAGTGCTATGTGCCTATCACAGTTATAATTGCACTATCATAATGTTGGTTAGAAAATCAGCAAAAATATTAGTGAGTTTAATAAATTGTATTCCCCCCCCCCTCTCTTGGTGTTGTTCATACCATGAAGGAGATTATGATTCCACTGTATAAGGCCTTGAACAGATAGCATATGGATTACTGTGTACAAATTTGGTCACTGGGTTTTCAAAAGGATGAAGAGATAGTGGAAGTAGTCCAAAGAAAACTGATAAAGGTGATTTTGTGGTCTCTGGAATGTTGACTATGAAAAAAGACTAAGGAAATTCAGAGTGTAAGGAATACAGGAGGGGGGGGGATATGGCTGAGGCACTAAGGTTCAGGAGAATGGAAAGAAGCAGCTATAGTATACAACATAAAACAGTCAGACTTCTTATTATATATGAGTCGATTTCAAGTAAGATGATGTGAGCAAATTTCAAAATGGGAAATGCACAGTGAAAATTATGTGTGTATCTATTGTCCCAGCAGAGAATAATTATATTTTTTTGAATTATTAGAGAGGACAACTAACATAAAGAAAGTGCTGGTGTCTGCAAATGATCTAAAAAGGAGAGCAGCAGGTCAACCACAAACACCATACTAGATTTTTATCATAGTGTGGGTTTCCATGAAGTGAGGATGTGTTAGATATGTTTTGCCAATATTCTTCCACTTGAAAGAAACAGATGGGTTATATAAAAAACAGTCCCAATAACTAATTGCCCCATAATAAAATAGTTGTCAATAAGTCCTCACCTACAATATCTGATTCTTAACTCAACATCCTTTCATTAGGTTTCAACTTTGCGTCACTGAGTAACATTCCAAAATTAGATATCATGGCCAATGTAGAAAAAGCCTTCAAAGAGTTTCTACAAATATAGCAGATTTTCTCTGCATCCAAACAGCATCTGTATTTCTAGGAGGGTGTGCTGAAAAGTTGTGCCTTCAGCACATGTGCTATGAGATATGCTGTTCGACTGCATGCATATTAATAGAAGAGCATGTGTAGTTTATGCCATTACATTTAGCTGTAGCCATGGTGTTCATTATTTTGCTCAACAACAAATGTTGTTGAGCAAAATAATGTCTACCAAGTCATTTTCATTCATAGGGTAAATGGTCCATTCATTTTCATTCATAGGGTAAATGGTCCAAGCCTACAACATGTTTGTGAGCATTTTGTTCTTCGGTTCCGTAAGTGTGCCCCAAGCGATAGAGTCATCACTGCCTTAATTGAGAGGTTCCAATGTACTCCCCTTTGCATTTCAGGGGAGTGTTTCACTGAAATGCAAAGGAGATTTGGAGAGACCACAAACTGTTCCATGAATCAATGCTAAACAACAGTAAAACTTGGGATACCAAGACAGTCACTACAGAGAATTCTTAAGGAGCTGGGTGCCTTTTCATACATCATTCAAGTGGGTCAGTTAAACAGCAACAGATTACGCTGCACGGCAGGAACACTGTGCACACATGCTGGCCAATGTCTATGAAGATTCGTCTTTCCTCCATAATGTCTGGTTCTTGGATGAAGTATTTCCATCTAAGCAGTTGTGTAAACAGACAAATCTACAGGTTTCTTGGTAGACTCGAATTTGTCTAAGAGAAACCTCTTCACAGTGAGATGGTCACTGCATAGTGTGCGGTTTCCAGTCATGGCATAATTGGGTCCTACTTCATTGAAGAGGGTGGTGTAACTGTGACCTTGAATAGTAAACACCACATCGAGAATGTGTTGGTTCCATTCACACATGATTTGCATAGGATGTGTAGTACAAAAAATATTCCAACAGGACAGAGCAACCTGTCACACATCACATGGTTCTAGAGCCTATTTATCAAAACACTTCACTGGGAGGCTCATTTCAAGGTTCACAGAATTCCCGTACCCTTCGTGTTCTGATCTCACATCACTTGATGCCTTCATTTGGGATAAGTTGAAGGAATGGGTATTTCACAATGACCTGCCTTCAAACCTTGATGAACTAAATGATAAAAATGATAAAATTACACGATATGTCCAGCAGATGTCTCAACCCTTGTTTGCCAAAATGATAGAGAACATTCACATGTGCTACGAAACCTGTATTGAAAGATACTGTGCCCATTTTGAGCACATAATCTACTCTCATTAATGTTTTATTCAACCAAGATTCAACCAATAGTTGGAAATGTACATATCATCATGTGTAAATATATATCGTTGTAGTTATTCAGTATTTTTTTTCAGTTTTTTTTTTAAATTTTTTACCATACTGTGCATTATGCCTGGGTTATACTGATATCCTGGAACATAGAATCTATCCTCTAGAAGGATAGACATCACCTACAGTCTTAGTCTTCTGATATTCTGGTTAGCAATAACAACATCTCTCTATTTTCACACATCTCTTTGATTAAAATATTCACTTGTTATCTGCAGGCTTTCTCTCTTATGTGGTTAAGATATTTGATTTTTGATACATTCAGCTATAAAAATAAGATCCACACACAGATTGAAGGCACAGCCATGAGTAGTCTATAGTCCTTCCTTAGCTAATTACTAACTAAACCATCTGGAAGATACCCCATTTTCCACCATTTGTCCTCAACCATCTTTGTGGATGTGCTATGTGAATGATATATTTACTATTGGCCATATTCTGAAAATGAACTATTTTCTTTAAATAAACTAATGGTCTTCTTGAACAAATTCAATTCACTGGAAAAGGAGATTCTGGGAGTTTACTCATTCTAATATATAATTCATATATATATATATATATATGAGTAGATATACATTATGTTCATTTTGATAAACTCGCCTGGTAAGAAATTTAAGCAATTATGTTAAATGATAACAGAAGTGCAATACTTATATTTAAAAATTTTCAGAGAATGGTATCATTTCAAGGCAGACAAATTTAATTTTGTCTGTCTTGAAATGTAACATGGCTTTTTCTTTTTTTCTTCACAATAATCATGTCCAAAATGTTTTTACTGGAAAAATCTCACCATTGAATTCAATTACCAAGTAATTAATTTATTATACAATAATATGAACTCAAAATGGCACTCATCATTACTGTGATTACTTTTCAATAACAATACATACCATAATTCATTATGACCTACCTTGATGCTTCTCTTAAGTACACCATATGGATGGATTTCTTTAAATAAGGCTCTATATTTCTCCATAATTTATGAATGTCCTCTTGACTGACTGGAACAAATTAAAATACCGTTGTTTGCTAAGTATAAATAGTGAAATCTTTCTAATTGCAAGCAGAGATGTATGCACTTTAAATTATTTTTGTAAGCAGCAAAATAAAAGCTGATTGTAAACATTTTTCACTTATCTTAAGGGGGTTTCCCATGATCAATATTCTTGCAGATCTAAATATCTCCAATAAGATTTTTATCTTGTTGTGTTAGAAGCTTAATGGGACAAAAACAGGAAAGGATTAAAACTAACATTTATTATTATTATTATTATTTAGTCCTCCATGGAGTCAAAAGACAGTGCGGGAGGTCCTTCCTAGGAAACACAAAGTCTATCATACCACTCCTTAAACTCAATGACCATTCTCGCTCTCACCACCTTCCATGCAAAGAAACCACTCCTCACCCTCTTGCTCGCAGTTTCCTTTTGTAACTTTCAGGTATGGTCCCTTGTCATCACTACTTCCCACTGTTCAACCAAGTGAAAGAACTCCCCAGTGTCAACCCTGTAACCACCTCTCAACAGTTTAAAAATCTCAATCATATCACCTCTCCTTCTATCTACCAAACTCTGCAGTCCACATTCCCTCAGCCGATCCTCATAACTAACATTGTACAGTCTTGAAACCATCTTTGTTATCTGCCTTTGTACCCTTTCCACAGTTAATTTATCCCCTTCAAATTTAATGCTTCCAATATTTCATATCAATCACAGATACATCTTCAGTGAGTATATTATAAAATTGTAAAATACACAAAGGCAATACAAAATAAAGTGAAACTCAGGTAGACAAAAGATTAGCATCCTAACTGGGAAGGGTACCCTCTATGAATATAGTTGGAGGCCTCACTTCTTCTTCCTAGTGTCATGTCCCACTTGGTGAAGGGTCCTCCGTTATTATTTTTTTTTTACTTCCAATGGGTCTACTTCTCCCATAGTGACCCATTCTATTTTGGGAGAGTGTATACATATTTGTCTGGATGAATGTATGAAGGTGAAAGACAATCACAAACATCCATGCCCTAGGCAGGATTCAAACCTGCAGCGTGTTGGTTGGAGAGCGGATACACTAACCACTCAGCCAACCAGGCCAGTAGTTGAAGGCCTCACTTGTAAGATAGTATCACTAAGAATTCAAGTTTTCCATATTTTGGGATTATTTAAGTTAAAAGATTACTTTTAATCCTTTCCCATTGTTGTTTTTACTCCATTACACCTCTAACATGAGTTAACAACACATAAGCCTAAACATGTGCTTTTTATCTTGTCAATTAGAAATGAATTCACATGAATAGACATATCATTAAAAAAGCTTCTTTGGTAATTATTCTCACCTTGGCAAGTATTAAGCACTAACCAATGAGGGTGGTGGTGGTGGTATATCTGAGAGAGTGGTTGAAAAAAAAAAAAAAAAATTGACTTTCAAACTGAATGATTTTTTTTTTAATAATTATTTAAGTATAACTATTTCTAATAATGAGCATAACAAATCACAAACCTCAGATCTTCAAAAATCACATGAACAAATTCTTCGCTTCCTTCAAACCATTTGCTCAAGACCTATGACACGATGTGAGTGGGCCCATATATATATATATATATATACAGGGTGTTCGGGATAAATTTGACATATTTATAATTAATTATATTTTTCCGTAAGTTACATGTATTAACACACACTTCTCTTCATTTAAAAGTTTGGACCCTTCTTCATTCATATACAAGATGTCAGAAAGGATGGATAGCTGGAACCCACCTGAATCATGGAAGAGAATAACTTGTATCATGATGATTCGTGCCCGCCATCAAAATAAGGATATTACGACTGCTGCCCAATGCTCCCTGAATACAGTAAAAACAATCAGGCATGAACTAGAGACTTGCAATGGTGACTACGAGGATGTAGCAAGAAGAAAGATCCCTAGCAGACGATCTGATTGCGTTCGTACAGCAGAATTCCTCGCAAATCTGCAGGAACAGGTGTTGAAGAACCCTGGCATTGGAATTCGGGCTTTGTTCGTGGAGTTGCTAACTGTAGTCAAGCCCTGGATAACAAGGGTAGCCAATGGTAGGCCGTATGTATGGCAGCAGGATTCGGCCCCTTGCCACACCTCTGGGAAAAGTCAAAAATGGTTGTCTGAAAATTTCTACGACTTCACCAGTCCAAATGTTTGGCCTCCAAACTCCCCAGACCTTAACCCCATGGATTATTTTGTATGGGGCGCAGTTGAAAAAGACACCAATCGCACTTCCAGTAATACAAAAGCCCAGTTAATGGATAAAATTAAAACAGTTTTTGCGGCCCTTCCCAGGGAGACTGTAGCATCAGCTTGTTCGAGGTTCCGAAGCAGAATTGAAGCTGTGATCGATGCTAATGGTGGTTATTTTGAGTAAATCTTGTTGATAGTATTGTAATTAACTCTGCCTGTAATGTTTTTTTGTCAATTCATTAAATTTAATAGATACAAAGAAGATTTTCTTTTTCCTTACGAAACTGTCAAATTTATCCCGAACACCCTGTATATATATATATATATATATATATATAATTAAAGAAATTTAATGAATAGAAGCTGCGAAACACCAAAAAGAAAAACCTATTTATTATTTAAACACACAGCTAATTTTATCTTCTTAGAAGACTTCATCAGGAGGCCTCACTTCAGGTGCATAATAAGAAAAGAGAAATACAAAAATATACATTACAAAATATATATTTTGTAATGTATGTTTAACTGCTAAAATTAACTTTCAAACATATTGCACTGTGTACACCAAAGATGGATAACTGAAAAGTGACAATCATATAAGTTATAGCTAAATGTTAGTATTCAAATGTCAGCAATACGTTTGCAAATTAATTTATAGATGTTGTTCTCTTGAATGTATATTTTAGTATTTCTCTTTTTGTGTTATGCACCTGATGAAGTCTTTGAAGACAAAACTAGTTGTGCATTCAAATAAAATTTTTTTTTTCTATTTTGCTATCAAGCTGCTTCTAGTTATTAAATTTCTTTAATTATGTCATATAGCAGAGTAAATTTATCACATCAAATATTACATATATACTTATCATATATTTGATGATGATGTAGTACTATCATCATCATCAAATTCCTGACATGTACCCTCAAGGGGCGTACAAGATATGATAGTACTACATGAAATATTTACATCATTACCAACTTCCTATCTACAATTTCCTTCCAAATCAGTCTGTTACTTGTCAAGATTCCAATATTATCATTATCAGATCTTATATTTCTATCGTCTAAGGCACACTGTACCGTATCAATCCACCTATATCTTGGTCTTCCTCTGGGTCGTTTTCCTGCCAACCTGGCAGAGAACACTTGTTTTGCTAATCTTTCCTCTCCCATTCTATTTAAGTGACCATACCACCTGAGATTAGCTCTGCTAACGCATTCCTGGATGCTGACAATGTCAAGTTCTTTCCTAATATCCTCATTTTTAATATGATATTGCCATTGATGCGATCTGTTCATGCCTCTAATCTTTCTCAGGACTCTCATATCTGCAGTCTCTAGTTTTTGGTCAAGTGTTTTACTTCAGACCCAGCTCTAAGATCATAAGTTAAAACTGGTTTGAACACTTGTATACAGCTAATTTAGTGTTCTGACTAATTTCTCTCTTATTCCATATGAATTTATTCAATTGACTTCCCACCATACTAGCTTTGTTGATTCTGTTGCCTATTTCCATATTTAATTTACCATCTTCAGTAAAAATCGTGCCTAAGTAGCTGAAATGTTTTACTTGTTCCACAGGTTCTCCATTCACAACACAGTTGACATTTTCAATGATTCTGCCTATTTTCATTGTCTTTGTCTTTTTAATGCTGACCTTCATATCATATCTATTACAACAGTTATTCAATTCAGTCAGGGACACTTGCAAACTTGTAGTGGATTTATTTAGAAGTATAACATCGTCTGCATAAAGCAAAGAGCTGACATTAACATCTCCATTCTTCATGTTATGAATGAAGAATGTTTAATACCACTTTCCTTCATAATGTGATCCATATAAATAATGAATAATGGAGGGGATAATGTACATCCTTGTCACACACCAGATTTAACATTAAACCATCTTCCTGTACTTCCTTCAATTCTAACTGCCGACTTACAACTCAAATAGAGACTAAGTATTGCTTGATATAATGTCCCATTAACACCATATAACTGTAGCATATTGAATAGCTTCTCGCTTGAAACCTTGTCATATGCCTTTTCCAAATCGACAAAACTTAAATACAGATCTTTGTTATATTCCCATGCTGTTTTAACTATTTGTCATAAAGTGAATATCTGATCCTGACAGCCTCTATTTGGCCTTAATCCAGCTTGTTCTTCACCAAGCTTTTCTTCCACAATTCTTCTCAACCGTTTCTCAAGTATGCTTGCATAGATCTTGCCAGGAACACTCAGTAGGGAAATACCTCTCTCACATTCAGTTTTATTTCCCTTTTTATATATGGGTACTATTAGAGCTCTACTCCAATCATCAGGAATTCGCCCCTCTGTCCAGGCTTTCTGAACTATGCAGTGCAGCCACTGTAAGACTTTTATACCACCATATTTCAGCATTTCTGGTCTAATATTATCTACTCCTGCTGCTTTTCCACATTTCAAGCCTTTGATGGCTTTTTCTACTTTAAGTATGGATATGTATTCCTGACTGTATGCCTGTTGAGAGTTTTTTACCACTGTGCTATCACTACTTGTTTCATTTAGCAATTTATCGAAGTAATTACTCCATACGTCAAGGATATCTTTTTCTCCTGTTTTCATGTAACTTTTATCATCTCTAATTCTTTTTACAGCACTCTTTCCTCCATTTCTAAGCTTCTTCAACAACCTCCAGAATATCTTACCACCTTCTTGATATTTATTTTCTATGTTCTTGCCAAAGTCATCCCATGACTTTTGTTTAGCTAGTTTTACACAGTGTTTAGCTTTCTTACATTTGTCTCTGTATTCTCTAAGAGCACAAGCTGACTTATTTGCCAGGAACTTTTGATATGCTTTCTTCTTTTCCTTCACTGCCTCCTTAATAACTTCCTGTGTCCACCATGGAGTTCTGATTTTTCTATCCTTGCAGACAACCTCACCACATGCCTCTCTGGCTGAATCAATCAGGGTTTTCTTCAAGGCTTGCCACTGAATTTTCAAGGTTTGGTTCCTGTTCTCAAACTCTTTCATTTTGTCTTCAATAATCTTTGTGTATTTTAGTCTACAGTTCACATCTGAGAGATCTCAACTTTTAGTCGCTTTAAAACTTTCTTACAATATGAAATTCAATTTTATCCTGCTCAATACTAAATAGTGATCGCTTCCAATTTCAAATCCTCTGTACACTCTGGTGTCCTGCACCAGGAAGAAAACATCACTATTATTATTATTAGACACCTCCAGGGAGTTCAAAACTTATCGACGGAGGGCACTTGCTCAAGAGCCCTGTCTCCACCACTGACTGCAACTACACCAATGCCATCTACCGTCACTAGAATTTCCAAAGACAATCATCATTGTCCTTGGACATCCATGCCCAAGGTGGGATTCGAACCCACAGCCTTTTGACTGTGGTTTCGAACCCACAACTTAAAACTTGTTGTCCTTGTGGACTATGTTACTGTCAACAGGACAATAACATAGTCAGTGAGACTTTTCTTATTCCTTGCTTCTTCTCTCCATGTGAATTTGTGTACATTTTTATGTTGGAACATGGTGTTAGTAATAACCAGTCCATGTCCTGAGCAGAAATCCAACAAGTATTTGCCATTATTATTGGCTTTGCACTTTTCTCCAAATTTTCCCAAAATATTTTTGTATATCTGACAATAATTTCCTACTCTGCTATTTACATCGCCAACAAGGACCAACTCTTCCTTTTTCATTGTGTCAGTTGCTTTTTCTAAAGCATCAAAAAATTCCTCCACTTCTACCTTAGTAGAACTTTCTGTGGGACCATAGGCACAAATAAGTCTCATTGTCCAGTTCCCCATTCTCATATTTGCCCACATGACTCTACTTGAGACTGACTGCCATTCAAGAAGATTAGCCTTGTATTTTGTGTTGAATACTGTGGCTACTCCTTCTTTTCCTTGATTGTCATTGCCTGAATATAACATTTTGTATTTATTGCTCAGAAAGATCTCACCAGTTTTGGTCTTTTTTGTTTCAGTCACCCCTATTATGTCGATGTGGTACTTATCTAATTCCTCAGCTAGCTCCATTTCTTTGCAATTCAGGCTTCTTACGTTGATAGTACTGATCTTTAACTCTGGTGATGTTGAGTTGGGGTGTGCATTCAGATTTGTTCCAGTAGCCGACTTTTCGCTGTTCAACTTGGTCCCCTGGCGAAAATAACGGGGGCCTTGTTTAACCGGGCAACGCACCAGCCGGCACGAAATTTTGTTATGTTTTACCATGATTTTCTACATTGGTTTAAGCCAATAAGAATACAATTTGTCGGCTAAATCCCAAATTGCCAGCCCATCCTCATATCCAGGTAGATGTCCAATGCTCACCTTCTCGTGGTGCACCCAACAGGGTGCACCACGAGAAGGTGAGGATAGGACCAGGTCAGAAACCCTGGTCGGTTTTCCACATTCCTTTAAAGGCTATGTGGAGGTCTCCTCTTAGTTATACAGCTTTGACCCTTAAGTACCCCACTTACTCACACACACACACACACACACACACACACACACACACACACACACACAGGGCCACCGAGAGGGAGTGACATCTGAGACTTTTGTCAAGGGCCCGACGTGTCACATAACTGTTTTTATAATGCATGGTTTTAATTCTCATAATAATACAACAATGATAAAGAATAATGACATATCGAGAATGATACTGTGTTTTGTTTTAGACAGATGGCTACTCTCTTTAGCTTGCTGTGAGTGTCCAGAAGACACTGATTCTCTCGGCACGAATCACTGTAGTTATAGCGATTGATGACGTCAATAGACATTTGTGATTAAAGATTTCGCTAACTATAAAGTGAGGAAGTGGATGAGGCAATAAAAATTTAAAAATTCTCTTTTTATTTAGTTAAACAAAGTTCCTGTTATTTTCATCAGGGAAACAATGCAAACAGTGAAAAGTCGGTGAAAAGATGGGAAGAGACTTCTTCCTTTCCAGTAATAGGTCACCAGGCCTATTATTCGAAAAGAAGATTTACTGGACTTTGCTCAGGACCCAGACTAGTCATTATCAACACAATGTTTCAACATAAAGATGTGCGCAAGTTCACAGAGAGAGAAGACACAAAAAATAAGAAAAGTCTCATTGACTACATCATTGTTGATAGTAATATCATAATGCTGGTTCAGAAAACAAAAGTGTACAGAGGATTTGAAATTGGAAGTGAACCGTACTAAGTAGGATAAAAATGGTATCATATTGACAAGAACAGTACGTAAGTAAGTTTTAAAAAGAATTAAAGTTGAGTAACTTTTACAGGTAAATTGTAGACTCAACTATGCAACTATTATTGAAGAAATTTTGAAGTAGTTTGAAAACAATTATCAAACCTTGGATCTCAGTGGCTAACTCTGAAAAAGACATTAACTGATTCAGCTAGGGAAGTATGTTGTGAAGTTGTCTGCAAACATAGAAAAATAAGAACACCATAGTGGACACAAGGAGTTAAAGAAGCAGCCATGGAAAAGAAGAAAGCATACCAAAAGTTCCTAGAAAATAAGTTGGCAGATGACCTAAAAGAATACAGAGAAAAATGTAAGCAAGCTAAACTATTTGTAAAAGTAGCTAAACAAAAGTCATGGGAAGACTTTGGTAAGATATAGAAAATAAACATCAGGAAGGTGGCAAATTGTTCTGGAGGCTATTGAAGAAGCTTAGAAACAGAGGAAAGAGTACTGTAAAAGGAATCAAAGATGATAATGGTAACATGAAAACTGAAGATAAGGATATCCTAGATGTCTGGAGTAAATACTTTGAAAGCCTGTTAAACAAACTAAGCAGTGACAGAACCATATAAAAAATTTTCAAGAGGAATGCAAAGAGGAGTACATATCAATACTTCAGGTAGAAAAAGCCATCAAAAACTTGAAATGTGGAAAGGCAGCTGGAATAGATGATATTCAACCAGAAATGCTAAATATGGAGGTATAAACGTTTTGCAGAGGCAACACTGCATAATTCAGAGGAACTGGACAGAAGGTTGAATGCCTAATGATTGGAGTAGAGCTTTCATAGTACCCATCTATAAAAAAGGGGATCAAGCTGAATGTAAGAATTACAGAGGAATGTAAGATTTATGCAAGCATACTTCTAAAGCGGTTGAGATAGATTGTGGAAGAGAAACTTGAAGAACAAGCTGGGTTCAGGCCAAATAGAGGTTGTCAAGATCAGATTTAACACAAATAAGTGAGAAATCATGGGAATCATTATTATTATTATTATTATTATTATTATTACGGGTATCTCCATGGAGTCAGTAGACTCATCGCGGGAGACCCAAGCTAGCAAAACAATATCTGTCATATCTCTTCTTGAATTCATTTACAGATGAAGAGCTCACAACAAAGTCAGGCAATGAATTCCACTCATTCACCTCCCTCCAGGCAAAAAACCTTGTTCTGACACCTTTGTTAACCACACTCTTCTTTAATTTCCAGAGATGACCTCTTGTTCTTCCATCACTATCACACAGCTGAAACATTTCCCCTGCATCAATCCTATAAAAACCTTTTAGTAATTTGAATGTTTCTATCATATCCCCTCTTCTTCGCCTATCAACCAATCTCTGCAATCCACAAGCTCTCAATCTATCAATGTAGGGAGCATTTTTTATATCACTCACCAACTTGGTCACTCTTCTCTGAACCCTCTCCACAGCCTCCTCATCTCCAAGGAATCCAGGTGACCAGACCTGAGCACAGTAATCCAAATGTGGAAGTATCAATGCTTTATAAAGGGGAATAATAACCTCTTTATCTCTGGATGTCAGTGTGTTCCTCAACAACCAAGTAATCCTATGTGCAATCTTGGACACCTTAGCAATGTGTCCTCTGAACTTCATCTCCTTATCTACCAATACCCCTAAGTCCCTAGCCTCATCAATCTCTTGGAGTACCTTTCCATCGATGTAGTACACAGCTGGTAATCTTTTAATCCCAAAATGCAAGACTTTACACTTTTCCACATTGAACTGACATCCATTTTCTTTTGCCCATTTCACCAGCTTATTTAAATCCTCCTGCAAACTTTCAACATCAGCTTGATTTTTTATTGCACTACACAACTTTGCATCATCAGCAAACAACTGAATATCTCCCTTTAAGCCGTTTCCTATATCATTTATATACAAATTAAACAACATTGGCCCAAGCACAGAGCCCTGAGGCACACCACTGGTCACCTGCCTCATTCTGGACTCGGCTCCTCCATACACCACCTTATGGTATCTCTCCCTGAGCCATTCTCCTATCCATATCACCAATTTAATATCCATTCCCATCTGCTCCAATTTGCGTAACAGTGTTCTATGGGGTATCCTGTCAAAAGCCTTAGCAAAATCCAGAAGTACCACTGTGTAGCCAGTTCCTTTGTCCAACTCTGATGTTATTCTATTATGGATAGTTAATAGATTGCTAAGGCAGGATCTACCTTTAACAAAACCATGTTGGCCTCTATAGAGTATCATATCCTGATCCACCCATTCTTGAATTTTGTCTTTAACCAACTTTTCCAATACTTTTACCACTACTCCTGAGATGGTGATTGGTCTGTAATTCAATACTGCAGTTTTAGAGCCACCCTTATGCAAAGGAACCACTTTGCCTAACTTCCACTCCCTAGGGACCATACCAGAGTTCAAACTTAAATTAAATATCCAGGTAAGAGGGGTTGACAATTCATTTGCACATTCACGCAACACCCGAGCTGATATTCCATCTAAGCCTACCGCAGTGTTTGCATTTAAGTTTCGCAATATATTTAATACCTCTGATTCTTTAGCTTCAATTCTCACATTAGGTATTGCTATAGGTATAGAGATATCCTCACTTGGGTGATAGACTTTTGAGAAGTGATCACTCAGTAACTCGACTATTACATCTGATTTTGTCACCTCAATACCATCAGCACCCACTAAGGTTATCCTTCCGAAGTCATTCTTCCTCTTACTTGCCACATAGCGGAAGAACTCTTTGGGATTACCCTTGATCTCTTTGGCTAAGGTCTTCTCATAATCTGATTTAGCTTTTCTTACTATGCTGGTAACCTTCCTAGCTTGAGCCTTGTACTGCTCATGGGTGTCCTGATCGCCCTTCTCCTTGTAAATTCTCCATAACATTTTCTTTTTTTGTAGTTCAAGCTTGATACTACTGCTCATCCATCTAATGCCTGCCTTGTTTGACCTCCTGACCATGGGGACACAATCTGATATTGCTTTCCTCAGATACCCGCTGATTTTATCCCAAGCACTGCTAACATCTTTCCCTTGCAATATGTTCTGCCATGGGATGGCTGCAAGCTCACTCCGAAGCTTGTTATAATTGCCTAACCTGTAGTTTCGTACATACCCCTTCTTAATAGAAAAATCCACAGATTTTGCAACCTCCCAAGTCAATACCACATGATCGCTTTCACCAACTGGAGGTAACGAGGTCACCTTACTTAAGCATATAACCTCTGAACCAATAACCAGATCCAACACTCTCACACCACGTGTCCCTTCAGTTACGTGCTGTTTCAAGTAATTATCTCGTAGCAGATGTATGAACTCCATTTCCTTTTTGCTACGTGATATTTCCTCCTTCCAATTGATATCACCATAATTAAAATCCCCCATAATAATCACTAAGCCTTCACTCATTGCACTAAGTTGCTGATGCATGAATTCAATATCTCCCCCTGTACTCCCTGGCCTATAGCAGCATCCAACTGTATATTTGGTTGCGTTGGTCACTATTTCGCACCAGACTGCCTCAAATGAACTCTCATTCACATGTCTATCATCATGATATACTACTTTCTTTGGCTGCAACACATCAGCTATCATCAACAGTACTCCTCCTCCTGTTCTATCTTCTCTATCCTCCCTGAAAATACTGTACCCATCACATTCAATTCCAGTGACCACATCTTCTGCTGACAGCCAAGTTTCACTAATGCCTACAACTTTTGGTGAGATTTCACTGACTAATGCCAAAAATTCTTCTCTCTTATTTCTAATGCTTCTAGCATTGGTATACAAAAATTGCAGATTCCCTCTAGATCTTGTACCGGCTTTAGAACTGATATATAAGTCACTAACTACCGTAGTCCTATGCCGATTTTTTTCCCCTCTCTTCTGCAATTTATTCTGCCTATAAGGATCAATAAATACACAATCAGTGCTAAAGTTTCTCTCTCTTACACTCAACCTTTTCAATATTAGTTTCCCTGCCCAATAACTTCAACCTGTTCAGAAAACAATAACTTCTTCAATCTCTTATGTCCTTCCATGTTAAGATGCAGTCCATCTCTAGCATACAACTGCCTTTTTCCTTCAAACACACTCCAAACATCAACAAACTCCAGACCTCTTTTTCTGCACATTCTTGCAATCATATCATTCATTATCATTGCTCGTCTACTTAACTCGTAATTGTCAAAACGAGGCAGCACACACACTATTCTCCCATTGACACTTTTCCTCTTCACAATATCTAATAATGTTCTTAAATCTTTTCCTACCCGATTTATACTACCTCTCAGGTCATTCGTACCCACCATAACTATCATCTTGTCTGTTTCATGCCCTCTCTTTATTGCTAAAGCCACTCTTTCTATTGTACCATCAGCCAAGCACTCCTCATGCATACCACTCTCCATACCCTTAATCATAGAATCACCATATATTTTACCACTATTAACTTCATTCAAGTTCACACTCATGGACTCATTCTCTACACTATTCAGCATGACTCTCCCAGCTTCATTACTCAACTCTCTATTACTTACCCCCCCACTCTCACTACATCTCATTTCTTCTTGGCTACTTGTGGTTTTATTATGTTGACTCCCAATCACTCCCATACTATTTATTACTGAATCATTCACCAAAGACTCACCCATATGTAATCCTGTTCTAGTTACTTCAGCTAAAGTAATCTCTATAGTCCTAATTTCTCTGTTTAACACATTAAACTCAGCTTTAACTTCCAGTATCTCCTTACCGATCACTTCCACTTCCTCATGCAGAAGATGAAGGTCATTTTTCATTTTCATAAACTCCCGCCGAAGTTTCATGCACTTAACTTTTGTACATCTGGAAAAGGCATGCGACAAGGTGCCTGGAGAAAAACTTTTCAAAACACTACAATTATATGGGTGAATGGGACATTATAAGGAATACAAGGATGCACATTATTTCCACTCTTATTCATCATCTATATTAACCACATTATGAAAAAAAAAGTGGCATTAGGCCTGATATTAGAATTGGAGATGTCAAACTTAGCTCTTTGCTCTATACAGATGTAATACTCCTAAACACATCCAGACAAGTCTCCAGGATTCTCTAACTAAATTGAATAACAGCTGTAACAAATTTGGCATGAAAATCAGTAATAAAAAGACCAAAACTATGAAAATAGGAAGGAACATAAAAAACTTCAGCTGCATTCTGAGTGGAGATCCTATAGAACACGTAAAATATTTCAGCTATTTAGGCACAGTTTTTTAATGAAGATGGTAGTGTAAACTTGAGGTGTTTAATCTATTTTGATATCCTTTATTTTATCTATATTATCCTTAATTCTTTAATATCCTGTTGTTACTGCGCCATTGTAATATCTTAAGATTTTTCTATATTTTACTTTATCTTATTTCTTTATATCTCTCTTCTATATTATATATCTTATCGTCAATTCCCAAATCTTTAACTTGTCTCTTTCCCTTATACAACTCTATTAACTTTAAACTTATATCCTCCTGTTCCTTATTTTTACCTCCAGTATTCCTATTTTTATTATACCAAGGATCTCTAGATATTTATTTGAATTAGTGACTGCACCTAAGGAAATCCTTTTATGGCATTAAATATTACTACTTTCGGTAGATATCATTCCTTACTCTTATATACAGTCGTGGCTATCCCTTTATCTAATTCTCATATTAATTATCTATCTTCCCTGCTCACAAGCTCGGTTGTTTTTTTAGAACAGTGCATCAAAGAACTAAAATATCAGGCAACACTCTATTAATATTTAAACAACAAAATTTTAATTCACATAAGACAAATTTTACACTGCATTTTCAATAATAAAAAGAAACATCACAATTCAAATCTGCATAAAGAGACTAGTTAAAAAAGACATATTTCGGTGATTACACCACATTTTTTTATTATTCAGTTCTATAAAACACTGAAATAATAGTTCCCGACAAGTTTCGTAAATCGTAGGATTTACATCTTCAGGGGGTAAAAATAGTATAACTTAAAGTTTAAACAAGAGAATTAATAAATACAAATCATAACCGTCTGGCTATTCATAAAACTCAAATAACAGATTGCAGATATATAACGTTATTCATGCTGAACAATACTGGATGATATCACGTGTGCTTGTTCTCGTTCATACAGTCCGAGCTAAGATTGAGGTAGATTTTTTATTAGAGCTGACCACACTTGATGGAGAATTAAACCTTGATTTTTATTGCATTGGGTTGGGTTTTTTAGCATATTAGCAGCTTCTTTAAATTTTCTTATATAACTGTTGTTTTCTATGTATGACATCGTCGTTTTTTGCCAGAGTATATCGTGTCCAGTGGAAGTGGTATGGAAAGCAAGACCCGTTTTTTGTTCTCTTTTGTATTGTACGTCTTTTTGGTGTTCAGCCATGCGTATTTCTCCAGATCTTCCTGTCTGTCCTACGTAGCAAATCCCGCAAGAGCAATGGATTTTGTAGACTCCTGGTTTTTTAAGAGGATGATGACGTGGTTTTGGTGGATGTAGGAATCTTGAGATTTTCTCCATAGGAAGGAAGGCTACTTTTATGTTGTGTTTGTTCATTAATTTGGCTAGCTTGTCTGTAACATTTTTGATATAAGGAAGAGAGATTGCATTTTTGTAATCCTGTTTTATTGTGTTGTTAGCTGGAGGCATTTTAAGGATTCTCTTGATGGTTTTTGTTTCATATCCATTCTGTTGGAGGATTTGTGTTAAGTATTTTAGTTCTTCATTACATTTTTCTTGTGTGCTGGAGATATTGTATGCTCTGTCTTGAAGAGTTTTAATTGAGGCACACAAGAAAGATGTAATGAAGAACTAAAATACTTAACACAAATCCTCCAACAGAATGGATATGAAACAAAAACCATCAAGAGAATCCTTAAAATGCCTCCAGCTAACAATAAAACAGGATTACAAAAATGCAATCTCGCTTCCTTATATCAAAATTGTGGACGAAATCTTTTTAATATTTTGTATATGCAGTGCTGCCTTGGTTAACAACGGTAATCCGTTCCAGGATTACCGTCGTTAACCAAAACCATTGTTATCCAAGGCGCGATTCCCCATAAGATTTAATTGAAAATCAATTAATTTGTTCCAGCTCCTCCCCACAACCATAGTACATATTAAAAATGCAGATAAAACTCATTTAAAATGTCATAAAAATATGGTAAATATCATTTATTTATTATACAGTATATGTATTTGCTACAAAAAAATTAAAAAAAAAAAAAATCAGCTAATGCCTTTTTATTCCCGTATACGGGAGTAGGCGAGATCATTTAGCCCTATCTAACTTTGGAGACTGAGTGGGCAGTTCAATCTCCACTGGTACCCATATGGCCCAAGGCTATCACTAATTAAGTGGTACGCAGTGAAGAGAGACGGCTCAAATGTGCCGCCATCTCGTGATCTCTAACACAATATATTTACTCTCTGAAATAATGTGGGTTCTACGGTCGATTTTCTTGAGTTTACAGGACGAAAAACCCGAGTTTCCGGGAGGAAAAACCTGCTTGCCCGTGCCAGAGATCGACTAACTCGGGAACCAGTCGAAAAAAGGCTTAGAAAAATTTCCTCTAGTCGCAGAGTAGACTCGAAACCAAGTCTTCCTTCGTGCGGCCAAGCACCGTGGTATGCAAACGCCACAAAAAAAAATTAACATTAATAAAATGAATTGTTCGTGAAAACAGTTTTTAATTATCAATCTTCACCAGAAGGACAATTGGGCTCATTTCGGAGTTTTTTGACAAATGGACCTGTAAAAAAACATGTCTAGGGTTGTTTGCTTCTGCCTCTTTTTTAAAATGTTTCTGGATTTGTTTCTGCACATAAAAACCGTTCACCATTTCACTTTAGATAGACTGTAGCAGACACAGCATTCTGTAGGCAAGCATTTAGCCTGCTCTCACTGCAAAATTGTAAACAGCCGGCTGATCAAAGAAGGCGGCAATATACAATTTTTTTTTAATTTTTATTCAGTGTATCTGGCTTTATTTATTTTAATATTGATCATTCTAAGAATTTTTTGTTTTCATGATAAAAATTTTGTTTCTTAAAAACAAACTTATGAACGGTGCCCGAGCGGTGGTGCCCCCTTCATAGCGGCACCTGCATGCCCGCTTCCGCCGGCCCTGATCATACATGTCCGCAAGGAGATGTGCTTTGCATTATGGAGAATTCCCTTGGTTCTCCCATTGTTGTTAGATTTTCCTTTGCTGGTGTTGGGGTTTCACTATTCTTTTCTGCTGGTGTTGGGGTTTCATTATTCTTTTCTGATGGATCTGGGCTGCCGGCTTTTGTCCTTTTATTTTCTTCCGTGTCCGAGTCTCTCATGCATTTTGCAGCACTGTTTGCTTCCAATTTTTCTTCTCTTATTTCTGTTTTACTAGTAGGGGTTTCTACCTTTGCGGAGCGCTTCTTCTTTTCTGTTTTTCTCGGTGTGGTTTGTTTAAACACTTTGGGATCTACTGTACCTGGCTGACCCTAGACTATCACTAATTATAAGTGGCATCTGATGAAGAGACGACTGGAATGTATTGCCATTTCACGATCACAATATGTTATTGTTTGAAATAGTGCAAGTTTTATGGTCAATTTTCAAGTTTATGGGATGAAAAACCTGCTTTCCCATGCCAGAGATCAATTAACTCATAAACTGGTTAGTAACATATTACTATTTATATAGTAATATATTAATATATAAGCTGGAGACAAAATATTTTTAATATTTTACTAAAAAATTTGAAAACTAATTTGGCTTTTATTTCTCTTTCAATTTCCATATCTCTGATTCATAACAATATGATCAACATCAGGCAGAGAGCAAGGATTATCAATGATATGTTAGCAGAAATGTTTGAGGAGAAAGGAGTGCAGTTTGTTAATGTGTGGAATGAATTTGAAGAATGAAATGAACTGTATAGGAGCAATGGACTGCATTTGAGTGGTTTTGGTGTGAGTCACTTGGAAAGACTGCTGCACGAAGGTAGAGAAGTGAGTACAGAGAATGAATTTGATCAAGTGAGAAGTGATGTGGAAGAGCAGAAGAGTAAGACAAGAGAGACAGAAGAGGTGGTTGTGAATGAAGAAGTGAGTGGCATGAGCATAGAGAATGAGAAAACAGGTGTGTAAGACAGACAGGAAAACAGGGAGACTCGGGGTGGACAGAGGAACACAGAATTAGAAAGGTAGATACTCCAGGAGAATGTGAATGGTTGTGTAGACAAAAAGGGAAGTGGATGATCTGGGATCAAGGAAAAATAGTTGGATGTGAAGAAGGTTAGAAGATGAATAAGGAATGGCTTGAGATAAGCATAGAGAAGTCAAAACAAATAAATAGTGTCAGTGGAACTAGCTATAGATCCAGGAATAAGCTGCTGTGTTTGTATACAACTGCAAGTGAACTGCAGTTGGATGAGGATGGCATCCTAACAGGAATAGAGATGGAACGGTATGATATGTTTCATGAGGATAGAAAGGGTAAAAAGAGGGGAAGTGCTATTGATGATAGAGAAAGAGTTATGTCCATACAAAGCAGAGATGCAAGAGGAAAGTAGTGCTAGTGGTTTTGAGGCAGTATGGTGTGAGATAGGTGAATAGAATGAAATACTTAGATGTTGCTATAGACTTGGTAATGTGAATTGTAGTGACTATTTAATGTATAATCAAATCAGCCAAGAAAATAAGAAAAGGATGATTATTATGGGTGATTTTAAGAATGGCAATCTAGACTGGGATGATGAGATAGTAAATGGAAGTAAAGAAATTGAGTTTCTCAAGTTTTTAAGGGACAACTACCTCAGACAGTATGTAACAGAGGACACATGAGGGTTGAGGGGCTTGTTATTGATCATCTCAGCAGAGGATGTAATTATATAGTGACTGCCTGGGTGGTTGCCAGCAGTGTGAGGACCTCTGTGAGAAAAGGGTATATGTGGAACTGCAAGGATGGTGATTATGAAGACCTCAGGAGAAAACTTGCAGGTGTAGCATGGAATGAGTTAGCTGAAAAAGAAATAAATGCAGCTTTGAGGATATTCAAGAACTATCTAGTAGAAGCAATGTCTAAATGTACTCCGAGGGTCGAAAGGTTAAATAAGATAAGTGTGAAATGGATGAATGAAGAGTTAAGTATGCGATATAGAGAAAAATGGCATTATGGATGCAGCTATAAGAGAAGTGGCAATGGCCAATTCCATGAGGATTACAAAAACAAGACAAGGAGGGTGACTTGGTAAGGGTAGGAAAAGTGAAGTATGAGTAGCAGTTAGCTAATGAAGCCAAAAAGAATCCTAGGGAGTTCTTTTGACATGTAGCTAGCAAAAAAAAAAAAAAAAAAAAGAATGATTTGAGATAGTTGAGTTACTGAGTGAGCACTTTGCAAAAGTATATCATCCAGGTGGTGACATTGCAGAAACGAATAAACCAGTAGATTATACGGGAATTGTGGTTAATGAAGTGGAGGTGAGTAGTCTATTGCATAACCTCAATGTCAATACATCTGTGGGATTGGATGGTATACCAGCTCGTGTTGTACGAGAAGCAGCTAAAGAATTGTCAGTACCCTTGACCATTTTGTTTAATTTGAGTCTCGGGTCTGGGTTAGTCCCGAGCGGGTGGAAAGAGGGGAAAATAGTTCCACTGCATAAAGGTGGTTCCAAGACTGCTGTAGTAAATTACCGACTGATTAGCATATCAGGAATCATTGTCAAGGTTTTAGAGAAAATAGTCAAGAGGAAAATACAAGATTGGATAGAAGAAAATGGGATACTGTATCGGGGACAGCATGGTTTTGTGAAGGGTAGGTCATGCCTCAGTAACTTGCTCACGTATTATAACACAGTGACGGCTGAACTGGATAAGGGTAATGGGTTTACGGTGATTCTACTGGACCTTGCCAAGGCCTTTGACAGGATTCCACATGGAATTCTAATCAGTAAATTGCAGCATATGGAAATGGACATAGGGTTGGTGAGATGGGTAGGAGGGTGGTTGACGGAGAGATATCAGAGAGTGGTTTACTCGGGAGTAGAGTCCACAAGACGGCCTGTGACTAGTGGTGTGCCACAAGGATCTGTTCTTGGACCACTGCTGTTTAATTTGTTCATAAATGATATAGGAAATGATCTGAGAGGAACAGTTCATTTGTTTGCGGATGATGCGAAGTTGGGTAGGGCAATAGTGAATGCAGATGACGTCAAAATTTTGCAGGATGATTTGGATAGATTGGAGGTCTGGGCTAAGGAGAATGGATGTCAGTTTAATGTGGCAAAATGTAAGGTTATGCATTTTGGGGTGAAAAGATTGGCGGCAGTTTACTGCATTGGTGGAACCGTGCTCCAGGAAATTGATGAGGCACGAGATATAGGAGTGTTGGTAGATAAGGAATTGAAATTTAGGGGACACATTGCAAAAGTGACCAAAACAGCTCATCAAATCACTTGGTTGCTGAAGAATACGATGACAAGCAGAGACAAGCAGGTTATTGTTCCTCTGTATCGAGCCTTGATAAGACCCCATCTAGACTACTGTGCTCAGATTTGGTCACCTAGGTTTCTTCTTGATGGGGAGGAGGTGGAGAGGATCCAGAGGCGAGTGACCAAGATGATAGCAGGTCTGTGGAATGAACTGTATGAGAACAGGTTGAGAATTTGTGGGTTGCAAAAATTGGTTGATAGGCGGAGGAGGGGAGATATGATTGAGACATTCAAATTACTGAAGGGTTTCTATAAAATTGATTCAGAAGATATTTTTGAGAACAGGGCTGGTTGTGGGAGGACTAGGGGACATCCATGGAAACTGGGCAAAAGTGTGGTTAGTAAAGGTGTTAGAGCTGGGTTCTTTACTTTTAGAGTAGTGAATGAGTGGAATGCGCTCCCTGAGTCTGTGGTGGATGCTGTGACAGTGAATGAGTTTAAGGCGAGGTATGATAGATACTGTATGAATGTCAAATAGTTGTGATGAATATGATTTGGGGCCTCCCTCGATGAGTCCAATGACTCCCTGGAGTTGCCCGTAATAATAGTAATAATAATAATTATGGAGAGATGACACTGATTGGAGAAAATGGTATAAGGACAACTACTGCAGAAGATATACTGGAGATACTTAATGAACAGTTCATAAAGGTCTTTCATTCTTGTGAATGTGACATCATGGAGAGATTGAGAGCAGTTGATGATAGGGAGGAGAGACTGACTGTAAGTGAGGAAGAGGTGTATGGGGCATTGAGTAAACTTGATGTTAATAAGGCTGTTGGACTTGATAATATATCACCACATATTTTGAAGGAATATGCCAGGGAGTTGGCATCTGCCTTGACATATTTTTTTAATATGAGTCTTGCACTCAGTTAAGTTCCTAAGGAGTGGAAGGAGGGCAAGATTGTGCCACTTCATAAAGGAGGTGATCGAACTCAAGCATCAAACTATAGGCCTATCTGTGTGTCAGGTGTTGTGGTTAAGTTGTTGGAGAAGGTGAGAACTAAGATCCAGAAGTGGGTTGACAATAATGGTATTATCTTTGATGGACATCATGGATTTCCTAAAAGGAGGCCATGTTTTAGTAATCTACTTACTTATTACAATAAGGTGATGGCTTCCTTGGACAGAGGAGAGGGATACACAGTAGCATACTTAGATTTCACAAAAGCTTTTGATCAATTAGCACATGATAAGTTGATCAAACTAGGATATGACTATCAACTTATGGGGTTGGATATTAGTGCATTGGATCAGAGACTGGCTATCTGATAGATATCAGCAATTTGTGTATGGGGAAGCAATATCCCAGAAGAGGAAAGTCACTAGTGGCATACCGCAGAGATCTGTTTTAGGGCCATTGCTCTTTAACTTGTATGTTAATGATATTGGCGAAGATTTGGATGGGGATATTTGTTTGCAGATGATCCAAAGTTGGGACAAGAAGACATTGTGGCCTCACAAGAAGACTTGAATAAATTGAGTGAATGGGCATGCAAATGGGGATGCAAGCTCAAAATTGCAAAATATAAGGTTTAAAAATTTGGGAAACAAAGATGGGATTTAGAATTTATGCTTGGTGGGGATTTATTATTAGAGGTGAGAGAAATAACAAATCTTGGGGTTGGATAAGGTGAAATTTAGGGGACACATTGCCAAAATTGTGACGACAACACAAAGAATTCTGAGAATGATGCGGAGGACACTGACTTGTAAAAGTAAGGAGATTCTTGTTCCATTGTACACCCTCTGTCCAAAAAAGAAATCGAACTTTTCGAAAATAGAAGAAACTAGTGGTGCCAACCTTCATTAGTGTTATGTCAACTGTTTATGACATTTGTTACATTAGAAGCCAAGCTAGAGTGCCAAGAGTGACAGTGTGTTTTGACGAAAGATCGGAAAATGAGTTTCAAACAGACAGTTGCAATTGACTTTTGTGTTAAACTTGGTAAAGGTTTTACCGAAACGCATCAAATACTTCAAAAAGCATACGGTGATGAATGGTTATCCCATACTCAAGTTTACGAGTGGTTTAAGTGATTTTAAAGTGATCCTGAGACGCTTGAGGACGACAAAATGCCGGGCTGTCCAAAAATTGGACTGAGAGAAGTTAACATCCAAAAAGTGTGCGACTTCATCAGAGAAAACCTGAAATCGTCCATGAGATTGATTGAAGATGAATTGGGGATTCCAAAATCGACTGCACAACATTTTGACTGAGAGTTTGAGCCTTCGTAAATTGAATTCGCAATTTGTTCCCCACAAGTTGACTGATGACCAAAAAATGTATCGAATTGAACACTGCAAGGACCTCATTAAAACCGCACATAAGGACTCAAACTTCCTTGAAATGATCATTACTGGTAACGAAATGTGGTGTTTTGAGTATGAGCCCAAAACAAAGTGCCAGAGAGCTGAGTGCTGAGTGGAGATCACAAGAAGAGGGGTATCCGAAAAAAAAAGTCGCTTGGAGAAGTCAAAAGTAAAGACAATGCTGATTTGTTTCTACGATTCCAAGGGCATTATCCACAAAGAATTCATTCTGCCTGGCTAAACAGTCAATGGTGAGTTTTACCTCGAAGTTCTGAAGCAATTGATAGCGAGAATTCATCGCATACTGCATGAATATAGTGATGCAGGCAGCTGTGCATTCACTTTTGCATTATTTATTTATTTATTTATTTATCATATGGCTTGTACACATGGTTAAAAGACAATAAGATATAATACACGAGTATAGAAAAGATACACATATATGATTTAAAAAAAAAAATCTACATTCAGGCAAATACAAATATGAAATTTATGACAAGCATCAGACAGAAGATTAGTCATATTTTAACATTTAGGTTTTTGATCCAGTTGATCGCCTCTGGGGATAGGTCAAAGATATCCTTAAAGTCACCTGAATATGCTGTCAGCTCACATTCCTGTACTATATGGTAAATGGTTTGGTTCTCGGCTCCACAGGGACAGTGGGGATTTGGTATCTTGCCCAACTTTGAAAGTAAGTCTCCACATACACCATGGCCTGTACGAATCCTGTTAGCTGTCATCCATATATTCCTGGGCAGGTCAAATCCGGATGGTTTTTGAAAGATGTTTATGTGATTGTGAACTTCAGGTGATACTGCTTGGGACCACAGTACATCCCACCTACTCACCATACTGTCATTCTGGCTAAGAAGATTATGGGCGGTTTTTATGGCAGGTCATCTGGATTTTAGTCTATTGGATAAAGCATCTGGAATAAATTCATGTATTGGGAGATTTTGGTTATTTAAAATTCTTTTATATTCACGAAGCAAGGCTTCCTGTCATCGCAGTTCCGGAGGAGCAATATGGCTCAAAGTGGGGAGCCATTGTAAGGGTGTACTCCTAATGCAACCTGTTATTAAATGCAGAGTGGAGTTAAGTTGAATATCTAGTTTATTGCTGTTTTAAGGATACTTGTGACATAAGACTGAATGATAAATGCACGTAAACACAAGAAAGATATTTAATTAACCAAATATTTCGGTCTGGAAATAGCTATTGAGCCAGACAGGAGCACCATACTCTGCTGCACTGTAAACTAGCCCCATTGCAGTGCACTGCAGAGTTGTGGCACTTGAACCCCATATAGTACCACAAAGTTTCTGAACTATGTTATTTCTGGTGCGAACTTTAGCAGCGACATTAATCATATGCTGTTTATATGTCAGAGTTCTATCCAGAGTTATTCCCAGATATTTAGGTGTTGGATTAAAAGAAATTAATGTTCCATCAGCATATATCTCAGGTTTTTGATTTACAAGACTATTGTTCAGGTGAAAGCAAGAACATTCAGTTTTACCAGAATTTGGTGTTAATCTCCATTTTTTTATAGAACTGCCATAAAGCCGACAGATCATTTGTCAATATTTCTTTAGTTCTTTTGATAGACTTGTCGCTGATCGCCAAAGCTAGATCATCTGCATAAGCAAACTTCCTAATGGCTGTTTCAGGAATATCTGCGATGTAAAGACTAAAAAAGCAGTGGTGCGAGCACCGAGCCCTGAGGTAATCCATTCTTAAGCACTCTCTGTTTACTGATGCTTCCTCCGGTGACTACCCTGAAATATCGATCACACAGTAAGTTGTTTAGGAGATGACCCAATATTTTACATGGGATGACCTTAAGAAATTTATATATGAGTCCCTCCCTCCAAACAGTATCGTAAGCCACTGTTAAGTCCATAAAGACTGCAGTCGTCTTCAGGCATCTTTGAAATCCTGCTTCAATGTAGGTCGTTAAGCTGAGAACTTGATCTGTGCAACTGCTGTGATCTCTTCTGAACCCTGCTTGTTCTATTGGAACACATTCCAAAATTTTATCACTGATCCTGCTCAATATTAGTCTCTCCAACAATTTGTAGGTTGCACATAAAAGGGCTATGGGGCGATAGCATTCAGTTCTGTCTGCTGGCCTACCTGGTTTTAACACAGCAATGATTTTTGTCCTTTTAAATTCTTTAGGAACGCAGCCACTTTCAAGTATATCGTTAAAGAACTTAGCCAGCCACAATCTTGCATATGGTCTGCACTTTTGCACTATAATGCACCATCTCATCGTTCGAACATTGTGAGACAGTTTTTGAGCAAAAACCAAGTTTGTGTGTTGGATCACTTGCTGTATTCGCTTGATTTAGCACCCTGTGACTTCTTTCTCCCCACCCCAACTTCATTTGCCGATGAAAGGAAAGCGATATGACACCATTGAAAATGTTCAAGCAGCAGTAACCACGACTCTCAACAGTATCCCAAAATATATTAAAAAACTCATTTAATGAATTAATTGACCGTGCCAAATGCTACATAGAAGCTGAGGGAGAGTATATTGATTGAAATAAATGATTTGAATAATTATAATTGGACTGTGTTTTATTTTCTATTAAAAGTTCAGTTTCATTTTTGGACAGAGGATGTATAAGGTTTTGATTAGGCTACACATGGATTATTGTGCACAGATTTGGTCACCTGGTTTTCAAAAGGATGAAGAGATGTTGGAAAGGGCCCAGAGATGACTTACTAAGGTAGTTTCTGATCCCTGGAATATGAGGAAAGGTTGAGAAGATACAATTTACAGAATCTAGTGGACAGGAGAAAGAGGAATGATATGATAGGGACCTACAAGTTAGTAAGGGGTTATAGGATCAATGTTGGAGAGGTTTTACAGCAAACAGTAGGAGATCAGGGGAGAACCAGAGGATATCCATGGAAGCTGTATAAGGAGAATGTGAGCAGGAGAATGAGAAGTAGGTTTTTTGCATGCACAGTTGTGAATGAAGAGAATTTGAGTGTGTTTAAGGCATGGTATGATGAGCTGTATGTATGACAAAAGGACCTCCTAGATGAGTCTTTGACTCCATGGGGTCTTGGGATAATAACAATAACAAGAACATTATTATTGATTTTGACTTTATTATATTTGGTTAATTTCCACATATTATTCAATCTTATGAAACCACTATTTGCTTTTGTCAATCTTTGTATTATACAGGGTTATTCAGAAATCCACGAAACATTTTAAACATTTACCACTAGTAAACTACACAACAGATAGTGGTAAGATTTACATCGAAAAAACAACAAATTCTCCAAGTTTGTTTGAGGAGACCACCTGAGTGTAGCCATGGTTTGTTGCTAGGAAGCAATAGTAGCAAAGATGGCGCCGAGTAAATGTGAGAAGTCATTTTGTGTGTTAGAATACACAAGAACCACGGTGGTTTGTGACAGTGCAGTGATGATTTCGAGCAGAATTCCAGAAGGAATCACCTGTGTACAACAGCATCAAGAAGTGGTATGAGAAATTCCGGGATGAAGGATGCCTGTGCACTGCTCCTCGACTGGGATGTCTAGGGCTAAATGAAGAAACTCTGGATCGTGTTAGAGAAGTCTATGTGTGCAGCCTACGGAAGTCCACTGCACATGCAAGTTTAGAAGTTGGTGTCTCGCAACCAACAGTGTGGTGAATTCTCCATAAGTGACTGAAGGTTAAACCCTTCAAGCTTCAGCTGCATCAGACTCTCTCAGCATTAATGACAAAGAAGTGCATCTTAATTTCTGTAAGTACTTACAGGAGAGGTTTGAAGTTGACAGTTTTGTGAAGAAACTCATCTTAAGTGATGAAGCAACTTTTCATGTGTGTGGGAAGGTGAATTGGCACAATATGCAAGTCTGGGGGACCGGAAATCCCAATGCAATCACTGAGCATGTATGAGAATCACCATCTTTTGTGCAATTTCGAAGGTGAAGGTATACAGGCATTTTTCTTCGCAGAGTTCACCATCACAGGAATGACATACATGTACATGTTGGAGAAATGGCATCAGCCATTTCTCCAACATGGCTTAATGAAGACAGTGATAATTACATCTATCAACAAGATGATGTGTTAATGCACTAAGACCCCAGTCACTGAATTTAACTCCATGCAAATTTTTCTTGTGGGGATCAGTGAAGGGCATTGTCTTTGTGTCCCCAATCCCCACTAATCTCATGGAACTTTGCAACTGTATCACCGGAGTTGCGACATTGATCGACAGTGACATGCTCACACATGTGTGGATTGAAATGGATTATCAGCTTGATGTCTGCTGCATCAGCAAAGGCAGACACATTGAGCATTTGTGAGGTATGCAAAAAAAAATTGGACATTTTATTTTTATTTCAGTGTAATAAAATATAGTATCTGTACACAATAAATAATGGAAAAAACTCACGTAGAAAGATTATTTATTAGTATAATTTTCGCCTGTGTGTCACAGGCATCTTCAGTACATTAAGCTCAAAATTAAACACTAACTGACAATTCCAAAAAGCACCACCTAAGTAGCTGGTATAAGATAACTAAAAAGGTCAATAACTTTCCTATAAAAAAAAAAAAAATTAATACAATAAAAAGTTAGGAAAGATTAGCTGATTTGTAAAGTACTATCTCCCATAAAGGGGATAGACGTAAGCCGTCGGATCTGTTTAAGTTAGGAGAATGAAGTAGAGTTTCACATGTTTCTTTATAAAGGCGTTCCATGAGAAACTGACTTTTGTGAAGAACTCTTGTCTTTCTCCAATGAACTCTGTGTCTAGTGAAGATGGCATGTTCAGAAAGTCCAGACTTTTCAGGTTTAAAGTATTCAATATAAGATTGGTGTTCTTCTAGCCAAATAGAGGCGGATCTTCCCGCTTGTCCGAAATAAGATAATCCACAAGAGCACGGAATCTGGTAGACACCTGGATGATTAAGATGTGGAAGCTTGTCCTTAGGAGAAGTGAGAAAGGTGGAGATTTTTCTAAACGGTCGAAAGGCAACAAAAATATTCAGTGGTTTTAAAACTTTTGCTATACGTTCACTGATGCCTTGTACATAAGGGATAGTAATGTCGTTATTTCCTCTGTGTTTGAAGAGGAAGACATATTAAAACTACTGAAAGTTCTTTTAATGAAGCAATTCTTATAACCATTAAATAGAAAGGAAGAAGTTATGTATTGTAGTTCTTTCTGTAAGATCGTCTGTAGAACAAAAGGAGTGGGCCCGATGAACCAGTGTTTTAATAGTTCCTGCCTTTTGACTGGGATGGTGATGAGATTCTGCATGGATATAATGGCCTGTATGAGTCTTCTTTCTATAAACTGAGAAATGTAGGTTATCATCTGGTTGGCGAAGAATTAGAAGATCTAAAAAGGCTAACTGCTTATTTGATTCTACATTTAGGGTAAACTTGATCCTAGGATGAAATGCGTTTAACTTAGTGAGAAATTGTTGAAGTTCATCAGAAGAGCCATTCCATACAGCAAAAATGTCATCGACATATCTGAACCAATGCATAGGTCTGGGAGAAATATTGTCAAAGATACGTTGTTCAAAATGTTCCATAAAGAAATTGGAGATAGCAGGAGAAAGAGGATTCCCCATTGCTGTTCCTTCAATTTGTTGATACAACTTATTTTTAAAGGAAAAATAACCAGAATTTATTACAAAATCAAATACGTTTACAATGTCCGAAGGAAATTCCTGTTGTAGTAATTCAATACTTTCCGAAAGAGGCACATTTGTAAATAAAGAAACAACATCTAAACTGATCATGATATCAGAAACGTCCAAATGAAGATCTGAAATTTTATTTTTGAAATCCAAAGTATTTTTTATATAAGTATCAGTTCTTCTAGTGGAAGAGGAGAGTAAATTTGATAAAAATTTTGAGATTTTGTAAGTGGGGCAACCTATACAATCTACGACTGGTCTCAGCGGAATGCCTGGTTTATGAACTTTCGGAAGACCATACAATCTAGGTGGACAACCGAAGAAGATTTTAAGTTTTTTCTTTTGATCTTCATTCCATGTAGATACATTATCTATAAGAGAATTAAGTCTCTTCAATTGACTCCAGGTAGGATCCGATGTAAGAGGCCTATAAGTTGAATAGTCGCGAAGTAAAAGAGACATTTTTCTCTCATATTCCTTCCTATCTTGAATCACTATAGCCTTCCCCTTATCAGCTTTCGTAATTATTAAATTATTGTTATTCTTCAGTGATTTCAATGCTTTAAACTCAGAGTAAGAAAGATTAGGACGAGGAGGCTTGGCATGAATGGTTATAAGAATTGCTTCATTAAAAGAACTTTGAGTAGTTTTAATATGTCTTCCTCTTCAAACACAGAGGAAATAACGCGCATTACTATCCCTTATGTACAAGGCATCAGTGAACGTATAGCAAAAGTTTTAAAACCACTGAATATTTTTGTTGCCTTTCGACCGTTTAGAAAAATCTCCACCTTTCTCACTTCTCCTAAGGACAAGCTTCCACATCTTAATCATCCAGGTGTCTACCAGATTCCGTGCTCTTGTGGATTATCTTATTTCGGACAAACGGGAAGATCCGCCTCTATTCAGCTAGAAGAACACCAATCTTATATTGAATACTTTAAACCTGAAAAGTCTGGACTTTCTGAACATGCCATCTTCACTAGACACAGAGTTCATTGGAGAAAGACAAGAGTTCTTCACAAAAGTCAGTTTCTCATGGAACACCTTTATAAAGAAACATGTGAAACTCTACTTCATTCTCCTAACTTAAACAGATCCGACGGCTTACGTCTATGGGAGATAGTACTTTACAAATCAGCTAATCTTTCCTAACTTTTTATTGTATTAATTTTTTTTTTTTTTATAGGAAAGTTATTGACCTTTTTAGTTATCTTATACCAGCTACTTAGGTGGCGCTTTTTGGAATTGTCAGTTAGTGTTTAATTTTGAGCTTAATGTACTGAAGATGCCTGTGACACACAGGCGAAAATTATACTAATAAATAATCTTTCTACGTGAGTTTTTTCCGTTATTTATTATGTACCGATATGTCTACTCACGGTTTACCTCTTTTAAAACTTAAATATAGTATCTGTTGCATAATTTATTAGTAATAAATGTTTAAAATGTTTCATGGATTTCTGAATAACCCTGTATTCTACAGCATTTCCAAACACTATCTCCCAAGTATGGAAATTTCTCCACTATTTCAACTGTATGGTGGCCAATTTTAAGTACTTTCTCACTTGTGTTGTTCATTTTAAAAGCTGTTTTATTCATATATAAGTCCGATTTTTGTAAAAAGGCTGTCTGATACAATACTTCATATTTTGCTTGTATATAAATGTTGTGTTTTGATAATAAAGTCACATCATATGCACAGTCCAGATTTAAACTGTGATATTAAATTCAATTTTATTCCTCTTCTTATTTGTAATGATGCTATCTCACACTGCTCTTTATCTCTTACCAGTTAGGCATTTCCTGTGCAACAATACAGCCTTTGCTTAGTTTTATTATTCTCACATACTTATCAGGAATTCAGTAGATTCTAATCCAAAATATCTCTCTATCAACAGTTTCAAAAGCTCTTTCAAAATCTAAAAAAATTTAGGTATAATGTAGTTCTGTACTATATATACTGTTTAATTACATTCTTTAAAATAAAAATAGGATGTAAATTACTTCCACCTGCTTTAAAACTAACTCAATTTGCTCATCTTAATATGGTTTCTATTAGATTTTTTATATCTATTTCTAAATTTTTAAATCTAAAACTTTTACCAAACATTTTTGCAGATAATGAAAGTAAGCTAATTCTCCTTTAATCTTCACATAAGAAAACTATCCTTTTTGCAATTATAGTTATTATTTCACTCTACAGCACAATTAAAGATCACTTGCAATTCACCAGTGGCAATTTCTTTAGTTAGTCTTAAGTATGTTTATTGCTATATTAACACAGATGCAGTCCTTTCCATTCATAATCTTATCCATTATATTTAAATTTTGGTTTCAATGTAATATTTAAATCCACACCTATGGGAGATTCTTTCATTATTCTACTTATTACATCATTATACTGCATCTATTATATCATTATATAAGTTGCATTGTTTGCTACACAAAAATGATACACATAAAAGGGCTATTTATAGCATAGATAATGAATTGAGGGACAACTGTCTTAGCCAGCATGTGATGGAGAGAACATGAAGATCAAGAGCTTTGGATTTGTTATAGCCTCAGAGGATCTGATCAATGTCATATTTGGCTCAGTTTGTGAGAGTGACCATGGGGTCCTGATTTGGAGGATGAACAGGCACATAGAGATATCAAGGCAGAAAGAATTTATGTGGAATTATAAGGCAGGCAACTATAACAGATCAAAACAGTATGTGGATGAAAAAATTTAAAGGAAGAAAAGTCAGCAGTGCATGGGTGATTGTTAACAAGAAATTGCAGACAACAATAGCAATTTGTGTACCTAAGTAAAGAAGATGAAATGATTTGGAGTGAAATAAATGACTACAGAAATTAAACAGGGATTGCAGATTAAAAAGAGATCATGGAAGACATATAAGGAGCGAGGAAGAGAACAGTTACACAAGGAATATAAGGCTCAGTCTAGAAAGCGACTAGTATTGTAAGAAGAGAAAAATTAGAATATGAGAGGAGACTAGAGTTGTCATCCAAGGAGAATCTCAAGTAGTTTTTTTCATAAGACTCATGTGGCAAGTAGGAGGAAAAACAATAGTGAACAGATTAGCTTGCTAGATGGAGATGGGACTTGGGTGGCCAATGCAGACGACATACTTGAACCTAAATGATCACTTTATTAGAGTATTCCCTCCTGGTTCAACAGGCTTTATTCCTGAAAGGATAAGGAGTGGTGATGTGTCAGAAGTGAATAAAGAAGTTGAATTCCAAATACTAAGTATGCTAAATGTCAATAAGGCAGCGGGGGGGGGGGGCACAGAATTTCACCATGTGTTTTAAGGGAATGTGTTGTGGAATTGACAATGTCATTAACTTGGCTGTTTAATGAGCCTTGCAATGGGGCAGGCTTCTAGAGAGTGGAAGGAGAGTAAGATAGTGACATTGCATAAAGTTAGTGGTAAAATGGAGGTATCAAACTACAGGTCTGTTTTTATTTCTTCTGTCTGTAGTTGTTAAGATTTTGGAGAAATTGATAAGAACTCATATACAGAATTGACCAGATGAAGACTATTATTTATGCAGGCCAGCAAGGATCTGTTAAAGGAAGCTCTTGTTTTAGTAATCTGGTTACCTTCAATTACAGAGTAACAAGAGCAGTGGATGAGGGTAAGGCATACACTGTCATTTTTAACCTCTCTGGTGTGAATCGAGGTTAAGGATAAAATATATGGTGGGGTGTTGCCAGATCTGGTGGTTCAACTGTTGGAACAATGAAATGCATTGCCAAATTGCAATGATGGGTATTAAGCAAGTAATTATTATAGGTCATTTAAATTATTGAAACATAGATTGGAAAGAAGAGAAATCTCAAGACTGTCAAATTTAATAAAACAAAAACAGACAATTTCAAATTAGAAAAATGAATCATGCAGGATTGTCCATTCACAACAAATTTATTTACTACCTATCTTGAAGTAATATGCAAATCCATAGCTGAATTTCACACCTACCTTATTTAATCTTCTGACCTTTGGAACACATTTAAACATTGCCTGTATTGGATAGTTCTTGAATATCACCCATTCAAAATTCAAATTAGAAAAATGAATCATGCAGGATTGCCCATTCGCATCAAATTTATTTACTATCTATCTTGAAGTAATATGCAAATCCATAGCTGAATTTCACACCTACCTTATTTAATCTTCTGACCTTTGGAACACATTTAAACATTGCCTGTACTGGATAGTTCTTGAATATCACCCAACTCCTCATTCCATGCTACAGCTCCAAGCTGTCTCCTGATCTTCTTATAACAACTAGTATTGTAGTTCCACATATACACTTTCCTCATAGACGTCCTCACATGGCTGGCAACCATCCAGGCATCACATTTTTCGTGTATAAGACTTTTTTTTTTTTCCTAAGATTTTTAGACCAAAAATTGGGGTTGTCTTATATACAGGAGGGTTGAGAGACCCTGCAGTTGCCATGGCACGTTGCCACGAACAGGCTTCCACCAATCACTAGCCTTTGTTAACTCTGTCGATTGACATCATTAACGGCTGATTCTGAATAAACCAATCAGAACTCTGAAAGCATTCATATTTTTGTTAATAAGTTAATACATTACAATATTTTGAGCACTAGCCCATAAAAATGTCCGAAAATAAAAAATGATTGCCATATTCTTCAAAATTCAAGTTAAAAGTCATCAATTACACAAAAGAACATGGAAATAAAGCTTCAGAGAGACAGTTTGGACCTCCTCCCACATATACACTTTCCTCATAGACGTCCTCACATGGCTGGCAACCATCCAGGCATCACATTTTTCGTGTATAAGACTTTTTTTTTTTCCTAAGATTTTTAGACCAAAAATTGGGGTTGTCTTATATACAGGAGGGTTGAGAGACCCCGCAGTTGCCATGGCACGTTGCCACGAACAGGCTTCCACCAATCACTAGCCTTTGTTAACTCTGTCGATTGACATCATTAACGGCTGATTCTGAATAAACCAATCAGAACTCTGAAAGCATTCATATTTTTGTTAATAAGTTAATACATTACAATATTTTGAGCACTAGCCCAAAAAATGTCCGAAAATAAAAAATGATTGCCATATTCTTCAAAATTCAAGTTAAAAGTCATCAATTACACAAAAGAACATGGAAATAAAGCTTCAGAGAGACAGTTTGGACCTCCTCCCACTGAGTGCATGATTAGACAGTGGAGAAAACAGGAAGAACAACTACTCAAGATGCCAAAAACGAAGAGCACCTTAAGAGGAAAACCAGCAAAATAGCCAAACTTGGAGCAGAGGCTTAAACTTCCTTCAAATCCCAGTTTATTCAATATGAGGCAAAAAGATTTGCAAGAGAAGTGAACATTGTTGATTTTACAGGAAAGACAAAATGGTGCTTCAACTTCATGAGGAGAGAAGGCCATGAGAACATGAAGTAAGTTAGCTCAGAAAATGTACCTTAAATGCATCCCTAAAAATGCATCTTAGTATGTATCTTAAAAATATTACCTATTACTAAATATACTTTGAATATTTCAAAAAATATCAAATGTGTTCTGTTTTATGTTTAAAATATTGATTTTTTAATTTTGGATTCGAAAAAGTAGGGTTCGTCTTATACATAGAAAAACATGGTAATCACTTCATGGTCACTCACCAACTGGAGGGAGATGTAACGCCTCATTTATAACAACATCCTGTGATGAGATGATCAAATCCAAGACCCCCAACCCTCATTTACCCTACATTACACACTGCCTGAAGTAGTTGTCCCTCAAAAAACAAGAAACTAATTTTCTTTACTTCCAGTTGCTATCTCGTCATCCCAATCTCTATATTGCTGTAATTAAAATCACCTAGAATGATCACCCTTTTCCCATTTGCTTGGCTAATTCGCTTATACATTTACTGGTCACTACTCTTCACATTACCAGGTCTATAGCAACATTCAACAAAGTATTTCATTATTCACCTCTATCTCACACTATACCTCCTCAAAACCATTACCACTATTTCTCCCTTGCATCTCTACCTTGTATGGTGAGTTTTTTTTTTTTTTATCATCAATAGCACTTTATCTCCCTTTTTTACCCTTTCTATCTTCATGAAATACATCACAGCCTTCCATCTCTATTCTTGTCAGGATGTCACCCTCATCCAACCATGTCTCACTTATGCCAGCAATTTTTTGGGTGAACAATCTCGATCAATGCGACCATTTCATTTCCTTGTTTCTGATAATTCTAGCATTTGTATACAAACATAATAGCTCATTTCTGAATCTATAACAGTGACTTATCCATACTTTCCTCAAGCCATTTCTTTCCCTCTTTACTTGTCCCAGAACCCTCTTCAATTCCATCTGTTTTCCTTAAATCCCAGATCATCCCCTTTCCGTTTTGTCTACACACACATTCGCATCCTCTAGGAGCATAAACCTTTCTTATGCTGTGTTCCCCTGTCCACCCTGAGTCTCCCCATTTCCCTGTTTGTCTTGCACACTTGTTCTCTCATTCTCTACATTCATGCCATCCACTTCTTGATTCATAAGTACCATGTCAATTACTCCTTCCTTACTCTCCTGCTCTTTCACATTGCTTCTTACTTGCTGAGAATCATTCTCTGCACTTATTACTTTCCCTTCCAGCAGGTTTCTCCAATGACTCACACCAAAACCAATCAAACACAGTTCATGATTCTTATACAGTTCAATTCTTCCTTCAAATTCATTCCACATATTAACAAACTGCACTCCTTTCTCTTCACACATTTCTGCTGACATATCATTCATAGTTCGTGCTCTTTGCCTCATCTTATCACTGTCATACCTACATAACACACTGACTATCTTTCCTATCACAATATTATCTTTTATCCTTCTCAACAACCTCCTGATATCCAATTGTACATTCTCCTTTTTCTCAGTCAAGTCATTTGTTCCTACTACCAACTCCTTTGCTCACTTAGTCCTCATATCCAATGCTTCAATCACTCAATTCATTTTACCTCCAGGAAAACAAACCTTGTACATCTTCTCATTTACCACACTTCTCATAACTGAATCACCATACAATGTCATATATATATATATATATATATATATATATATATATATATATATATAGAATTCTCTTTATTTCATTCCACATCTACCTTATTATGAAAGTTGAACTAGCAAAAAATTGACATATAACAAAAAGAATTCAAAAAGGTTCAGAATAGCTGGTAGTATCAGAAGAGTGAGAGGGAACAATTAATCTGATAAAATGAATCAAAGGGACTTTTAGCAAAAGAAAATTAAAAAAAGAGAAGATTCTAAGCTGGGCATCATATGAAATGGACACAGAGTGCCAGCTTAGTTGGCCAAGTGGATTGCGTCTTTGCTCTTCAACCAATAAGCTGTGGGTTCAAATCCCATTGCAGGCATGAATGTTTCAAGTACCACTATTCTATTTACTGGAGACTTGAAGTGACTCAAATATATTCTATGTCTGGTTGCTAGAGCAGGATTTTTAGATTATCTAACTTTAATCCCACCCAAGGTGCTACACTAGTATTTATGGGTGATCCCACTCAGAAAAGTTAATACACCTTTCATAAGCAGTATTCACATTAAAAGAGAAAGATACATAGTGATTGGAGAAGCCAAGATGGAAATGATTAATTCTGAATGACACTAAGAGCACTACACCTGTGATGTAAATGTGGAAGGTTTCTGGAAAGAAAGACTTTTCCCACATGCAATTATTTCTCTTTGCTTGTCTTTAAACAGTATTTATGGTAAGTTGAAATTGGTATGGATATGTAATATAGTCAGATTTTCTTTACTAAGCCATATGCATTGAGACTTTAACCCAACTTCTCTGCCAGTCACAACCCTTGGTAGTGTCCTATGTATATACACCTGCACAAACTCTCTTAGCACACCTGGCAAAATGGTGTTAGCAAGATTATTCGCCAAGTGACAGGATGTCTCCATGATCTACAATATATATACACCTCACAAAACATTACTCAAAAATGTATGCTGTGAAAAATGTAGATATTAATGGTCTTTTAGAATGTGATAACCAGAAATTCTTATTTTAGCCAGTTAGTTCTGCTTTCTGCTGCTAAGTTTTTTCTATGTTTTATCCTGCAAATTGTTCATCAACAAAAGATTTTTTGAGTATAAACTGCAAATATATGCACATATATAGCTGATATATGCATCGATTTTTTAAAAGTATAAAAGTGTTGCCTAAGTGCTTTAATATGTTATTACAACTTGCATTCCTTTTCAGAAAATACAGTATTTCAAAAGCATTTATAAAGTTTTATTCCTAAGTCATGAAATTGAAAATTAGAATAAACAAAATACAGGATCTCAAGCTCACCTTTTCCTGATTTAATAGGTTCATAATATTTGGGAAAGTTCAAAATAGCCTGTATCAAACAAAAAGAGTCAATCAAAATTAAAAAATAAATAAAATATTATTTCAGCAATGATGGGTATAGTAACATTATTTAGGATTTCTTTAAAAGAGCAAACTACAATAATATTCATCAATAGGCAGCTATATGATGTAAAGTTTTGTTTAATCCTCATGAGAATTATTATAAATTGAGATAAAATATCAAAAATATGAAAGAAAAAATATACATTACTTATCAAAAGTTGCAAGAAATTTCTTTGATTGCAAAAAAAAAAAAAAAATGTAATTATATAACATTCAAGTCTCGTGACCAATAAAGAATTAGTTCAAAAGTCTTTTTGATGTATGCTGAACAACAAGACAATGGAAAGAGTTAACAGCATGTTCAAGGGTTATGAATGAGTTGGGATGGGTGGATTAGAATCATGACTAAGTAGCTAAAGCTGTAAGGATAGTTTATATACATACATATATAAAAATGAATACATGTATAAAAATGAATACATGAATACATATATATATATATATATATATATAAATGAATACATATATATATATATATATATGTGTGTGTGTGTGTGTGTGTGTGTGTGTGGAACCTCCATAGCTCAGTCAGTATAAATGAAGCCCTTTGGTCAGAAAGACCTGGGTTCAATTCCTGTGAGTAACATGAGGAAACTTTATCTGGTCTCTTTCGACTAAAGATAAGTTAGTCAGTCTCATAGAGAGGTAGGGGATTTTTACAATCAGAAACTCGGGTTTTTTGTCTCCAAGAACAGGCAAACTGGCTCATGCATCTACAGACATAGGACACACCGAGATGCATAGGGCTAACCACCTTATCCTCAACATGATAGCAGTTAAATATAGAAAAAATCCCTGACACTGTAAGCTAAAAAGAGGAAAGGAATAATAATAAAAAAAGAAAATTGTGTATGTGTGTGCGTGCACGCGGACAGTGCTTTTCTTTGTAAAACAATAGGTGTTGGTACTCATTTTTTGCTAGAAGGAAAAACTGAAAATGAAAATAGTATGAAAAGAAACTAAAAAAATTATTGACTGATATTTTTATCAGTCAATAATTTTTTTGGGGTGCTTAAGGGTCAAATCTGTATAACCGAGAGGAGACTTCCACACAGCCTTTAAAGGAATGTGGAGAAAGCCGACCAGAGCTAAATGACCTAATGTTAAATCCTCACCTTCTCATGGTGCACCCTTAGGTTTCTACCTGGAGACTGAACAAACGAGGATGGGCTGCCAATTTGGGATTTCTTGACCAACTTCTTCAATACTTTGACAACAACTCCTGGTATGCTGATCGATCGAGTAGGGTTACATCAGTCTTGGAGCCTCCTTTATGCAACGGAACTATTTTCCCCTCTTTCCACCCCTCAGGACTAACCCAGATCTGAGACTTAGATTAAACAATATAGTCAAGGGCAATGACGATTCCCTTGCCACTTCATGTAAAACTTGAGCTGGTATACCATATCTCCAGCTGTATTCACATTAAGGTTTTGTAATATGCATAGCATTTTACAGAACCTTAACGGAGGTGCATGCTATGCACCTCCATTTCATTTATCTCAGTTCCTGTATAAGCCTTTGGCTCTCTTGTTCCTGAGAGAGCCATATCACAGCCTAGGTGATGTAGTTCTTCGAAAGTGTTCACTTAGTAATTCTACTATTTCGAATGATTCAGTTACCTCCCTTCTGTTGGCATTCATTAAAATCATTTTGCCATATACATTCTTTCTTTTATTTGCAGCATATCGAAAGAACTGTTTGGGATTCACCTTAGCCTGCATTGATAACTTCCTTTCATAATCTGCTTTTGCCTTTCTTACCACACTAGTTACCCTTCTAGCCTGTGCTTTGTACTGTTCATGTGCCTGCAGGTCACCTTTCTCCTTAAATTCCTCCACAATTGTTTCTTTTTTTTCCATCTCAGCTTAATGATGATATTCATCCATTTAACTTCCACTTCATTTACTCTCCTGACTCTAGTTATGCAGTCTGCCATTACCTCCCTCAAACACTCTTTCACCACTTCCCATTCACTATCAACATCCAGCCCTTGCAGTTTTACATGCCATGGCACTGAACCAAGAAATCTCCTAAGCTCGTTTAATCTAAGTCTTGGCTCTGGGTTAGTCCCAAGGAAAGAGAAGAAAATTGTTCCATTGCATAAAGGGGGGGCTCCAAGACATGTAGCAAATTACCAACCGATCAGCATATCTGGAGTTGCTGTCAATGTACTGGAGAAGTTGGCCAAGAACAAAAGACAAGAATGGATACACAGAAATGAGATACTGTATGGGAAGGGGGGGGTCAACATGGTTTTGTGGAGGTTAGGTCATGCCTCAGTAACTTGCTCACATTTTTTAATACAGTGACAGCTGTGGATAAAGGTAATAGGTTTACAGTGATACTGCTGGACTTTGCAAAAGCCTTTGCCAGGATATCACATGGAATTCTAATCAGTAAACTGTAGTACATGGGGGGTGGATAGAATTGGTGAGGTGGATAAGAGGGTGGTTGATGGAGAGATATCAAAGAGTAGTTTATTCAGGAATAGAGTCCAGAACAAAGCCTGTGACTAGTGGTGGTGATGTTGTGGCGTAGGGTCCTGTTCTTGGGCTGCTACTATGTAATTTATACATTAATGATATAGGAAAGGATCTGAGAGGAACTGTTCAGTTGTTTGCTGATGATGCACAGTTGGGTAGAGCAATAGTTAATACAGATGATGTTAAAATTTTGCAGGATGATTTGGATAGACTGGCAGTCTGGGAAAAGGAGAATGGATATCAGTTTCATTTGGAAAAGCATAAGATTATGCATTTTTGGAGTAAAAGGATTACCAGCTGTATACCACATTGATGGAACCATACTCCAGGAAATTGACAAAGCCAGAGATTCGGGAGTGTTAGTAGATAGGGAATTGAAGTTTAGAGGGCACACAACAAAAGCGACTAAAGCAGCTCATTGGATTACTTGGTTACTGAAGGATACTTTGACAAGCAGAGACAAGCAGGTTGTTATTCATATCTATCAAGCCTTGATAAGACCCTATCTTGACTACTGCATGCAGATCTGGTCACCTGGGTTTCTTGGTGATGAGGAGGAGGTGGAGAGAATCCATAAGTGAGTGATCAAGATGGTAGCAGGTCTATGGAATGAACCTTACGAGAACAGGTTCAAGATTTGTTGGTTGCAGAAAATGGTTGACAGGCAGAAAAGCAGTGATATGATTGAGACATACAAAGTTACAGAAGGATTTATACAAGATTGATTCAGAGGAAATTGATTTTGAGTGACTTTCTCGTACAAGCTTAATGCCCACCAGAACAGGGCTGGTGGTCGGAGAACACTGGGCCATCCTTGGAAACTGAGTAAGAGTGTAGTTAGCAAGGGTATTAAGACTAGGTTTTTTGGTTAGGGAGCAGTGAATGAGTGGAATGGGTTGCCAGAATCTGTTGTGGGTGCCATGACCATAAATGAGTTTAAAGCAAAGTATGATAGATACTGCGCAAATGTTAGATAGTGTTTGACATGATGTGTAGGGCCTATCTCGATGAGTCTAAGCATTTCATGGGGCAGCACGTGATAATAGTAATAATAATGATAGCCATGATACAGATAATGTAGGATATGTGGGGACATATAGCAATAGCAGCTTGTAAACTACATTCAACCCATTGTGGTCCCAGTACTCAACCAATTTTAATAATTTCAAGTTCTTTAAATAGTGGCACCTCTCTTGCTAATGTTTCACTTAGAATCCACCAGTGCTCCTCAGTGGAGAATTGCTATAGCCATATACAGGCTGCCACACAGGGAGCCAAAATAATTGCATCCCGGCTGGATTTAATATATCATTATGTACAAAGGGTTGACCATTTGCACATGGGACCACCAGAATTTCTGTAATACCACATTATGGCTATTGCATTCTCTCTCTCATTTTCTTTGGCTAATAATGTTGCCACAGCTGATTTTGAGTGACTTTCTCGTACAAACTTATCGCCCAAATGTTGACAGCCATTGTGAATTGAAGTGCATGCTGCTCTACAGTTTATAGCCATTGTTAGTTTAACAATTAGCTTGCAAGAGTTTAATTGTTAGTTTAGCTTGCAAAATTCTTAAAAATTTAGAAATTGGCTTGCAAGAGCTGGCTCCAGCACACCACTGTATATATATGATGAAACAGGCTTTCTCAGCTATCAAACATTTGGCTTTATAGTCCCATAAGTTTTTTATTCATTCATTTTTTTTTTACACACACACTATCATCATTATCAGCCATTTTCTGTCCATTACTGGATGAAGACCTTCCCCAAAGTCCTCCATTCAATTCTATCTTGACCTTTTTTTTATCAAGACCATCTCTTTAGTCTTCCTATAGCTCTTTTTCCATTTCTGGGATACCATTTTTTTGGCTCATTGCCACTTTTATCTTTAAATGGCTGTTATAATGTCTCTCACCATAGTCTGAGCTCTAATCCAAGTATTGCACTTTCTATATAGAATGATAATACCAAGTAATGATCTTTCCATTTCACTCTGGGTAATCCTCAACTTGTTGGTCAATGTTTTAATCAAAGTCCATGTTTCACTTCCATACTTCCATATGTCATAACCAGAAGTAAGCAAATGTCGAACATTTTTCTTTTAAAGCAGATTGGGATGTCTCCTTTGAATGCTTCATGGTGTTTTCCAAAAGCTATCCAACCAAGTTGAATTCTACATATAATTTCTTCTTCACAGCCTTTCTTTACTGTGATCTTGTGTATAGTGTCACACAAACTATACACATAGAATCTCTAAACTGAACACAGATACTGAAAATATAAATGAAGAGCAGCAAAAAATGTTTGACTTTGCAAAACAGCATGGGATCTGGTGTCTAAAACAAGATTAAAATAACAACAC